>NC_139228.1:6685547-7034454 GCF_055691185.1 Crinia signifera | reverse complement strand
TGAGCTGGCAAGGGGGGGGGGGGCGGTTAGCTGAGCTGGCAAGGGGGGGGGGGGCGGTTAGCTGAGCTGGCAAGGGGGGGGGGGCGGTTAGCTGAGCTGGCAAGGGGGGGGGGGGCGGTTAGCTGAGCTGGCAAGGGGGGGGGGGCGGTTAGCTGAGCTGGCAAGGGGGGGGGGCGGTTAGCTGAGCTGGCAAGGGGGGGGGCGGTTAGCTGAGCTGGCAAGGGGGGGGGGGCGGTTAGCTGAGCTGGCAAGGGGGGGGGCGGTTAGCTGAGCTGGCAAGGGGGGGGCGCGGTTAGCTGAGCTGGCAAGGGGGGGGCGCGGTTAGCTGAGCTGGCAAGGGGGGGGGGCGGTTAGCTGAGCTGGGGGGGGCGGGGCGGTTAGATGAGCTGATGTATCCAGAGCTAACACTCTGCTTTTTCCTAGTACCACGCTGGCTCCATTCAGAACGTGCGAGAGGCCACCGAGAGCTTTGCCACCAATCCTATGTTTTATCGGCCAGTCGCCATCGCCTTGGACACCAAAGGGCCAGAGATCCGCACTGGGGTCATCAAGACGGTGAGACTGACAGCATGCCCTCCCCTGTAGGACGGGGACCAGCCCTAGTCCCGGCTTTAGCCCCCCCCCCCCCCCCAATCACCCTGCTCTAATACTATGTCCCTGTCCTGTCTGTCCTCTATGTTGTTGTTCTCAGGGGGAGAACGCTGAGGTGGAGCTGGTGAAGGGTTCCGTCATTAAGGTGGTGACCGATGAATCGCTCTGGAACAAGTGTGATGAGCAGAACCTATGGGTGGACTACAAGAACATCTGTAAAGTGGTGAAGGTCGGGGGCCGGATATATGTGGACGACGGGCTTATCTCTCTGCTGGTCAGAGAGGTTGGTGAGTGGGTGCAGATGGGAAATTCTTCCACGGCCCCATTGGGCGAGAGGTGCAGGTGGTGTGATATTATCCAGCCTTGTTGGGGGGGGGGGGGGGGGGGGGGCTGGTGGTGTGATTCGCAGGGGATTAGGATGCAGTCAGTGTGTTCTCAAGCCCTGTGACTGGCACCACCGGGTGAGCTGTCTCCTTTCTTCCTCTCCCGGTAGGTCCTGATTACTGCCTGGCGGAGGTGGAGAATGGCGGCAGCCTGTGCAGCAGAAAGGGAGTGAATCTGCCTGGAGCAGAAGTGGATCTCCCTGCATTGTCAGAAAGGGATCGCTTGGATCTGAAGTTTGGGATTGAGCAAGGAGTGGATATGGTGTTTGCCTCTTTCATCCGCAAAGCTGAAGACGTTGAGGCCATCCGCCGGGAGCTGGGAGAGAAAGGGCGCAATATCCGGATCATCAGCAAGATAGAGAACCATGAAGGGGTGAAAAGGTGACTCCAGCGTTAGTGTTACTTTCTCCTGTCTCATACATGGGGGGGGCTGTGGCTGAGCTCCCTGCTGTATCCTACATGGGGGGGGGGGCCTGCGGCTGAGCTCCCTGCTGTATCCTACATTGGGGGGAGGGGCTGCGGCTGAGCTCCCTGCTGTATCCTACATGGGGGGGGTGGCTGCGGCTGAGCTCCCTGCTGTATCCTACATTGGGGGGAGGGGCTGCGGCTGAGCTCCCTGCTGTATCCTACATTGGGGGGAGGGGCTGCGGCTGAGCTCCCTGCTGTATCCTACATTGGGGGGAGGGGCTGCGGCTGAGCTCCCTGCTGTATCCTACATGGGGTGGGCTGCAACTGAGCTCCCTGCTGTATCCTACATGGGGGGGGGGCATCCCGTATGCTGTCCCTGCTGCGGAGCTTGCTGCCCTCCCTGCCGCTGAGCTCACTGCCGCCCCGTGTCTTGTGTCTGAGCTTAATTTTCTGTCCTCTCACTGAAGGTTTGATGAGATTTTGGAGGCCAGTGATGGTGTAATGGTGGCCCGTGGAGACCTTGGTATTGAGATCCCAGCAGAAAAGGTGTTTCTTGCACAGAAGATGATGATTGGCCGTTGCAATCGAGCAGGGAAACCGGTCATCTGCGCTACACGGTGCGGACCGCTGTATGTGTGGTACACGGTGCTTCTCCCATAGTCTGTGTTCTGATCCCTACCCTCCGACCTTGCAGATGCTGGAGAGCATGATCAAGAAACCACGTCCCACCCGAGCAGAGAGCAGCGACGTGGCCAACGCAGTCCTGGATGGAGCAGACTGCATCATGTTATCTGGGGAGACCGCTAAGGGCCTGTATCCTGTGGAGTCTGTACAGATGCAACACGCGGTGAGATGTGTCCACCACCCACTCTACCCCTGGCTGTGCCCATGCGACAGCATACGGTCATATTGTCGGCAGTCATTAGGTCGACATAGGTTTTTTCAGCTGACAGGTGGTATTTCTCCTTCGGGAGACATCAGGGGTCACAGCTTTACAGTGGGTAGTGAAAGTGGGAGAGAGCACCAGCACCCTAGAGGTTAAACTTGAACTACCTCCCAGGCAGCCGGGCTCCTCCCCTCCTCTACCCCGCCTCCAAGAAGCCTATATGGTACAGATAACAACACTATCTCTGCTTGTCAGAGGTATGCGTAATGCCTATATAGCAATGACATAGGCATTGATAGTGTTACCCAGCAAGCTTGTAATATACAATGCAGTGATATAGACAGGCAGCCTATATATAGTGTTAATCCACAGTACACATACAATGTTGCAATGATAGCTGCACTGAGCTCCCTGACCAGAGCTTGAACTCTGTCTGTAACCTGACTCCTGGGGGAGAGGTACAGGGGAGCCCAGGTGGCCTGGCAGTGAAGGAGTGGAACCCCAGACTGGCTGATAATCTCTCTGTGTCCCTCCACATAGCTGCAGGCAGTATTACATATCGGCAATACAAGAGGGCAATATAGTACAGCGTAACACAAATTAAACTGACAGGCAGCTGAAGTGTTAACAAACAATGCAGGTAAGCATACAAGGGCAATGAGCAAGTAGCGCGCCAAGCTCCCCCGTGTCCCTCCTCACATGTCGCAGGCAGGAAGGGATATCAGTGGCAGGAACTCTCTGTGCTGAGCACAGTTCCCTGCCTACTGTCCCCGGGTGGAGAGGCTGATGTGGGGGGAGCCTTCTCCCCCTGCTGACAAATGGCCCCCAGGGAGGTGTCCACATGCGGCGCTGGTAAAAATGGCGGGGTTCCGGCGCGCATCGGGCGGCCCCGCATACCTGGCGCCGCTGCCCACCATCCATTTCCCTGGTGGTCCAGCGGGAGCGGGTGGCGGACCAGCCGTCCGCTTGTCAGCACAGTTGGCGGTCCCCCCCCCAGCCGAACTGCTGCAGCCGCAATGCCCCCGCAAGCGCGATCACGTGCGCTCCCAGCGGGAGGTGTCCACATGCCGGTAAAAAAACTGACTTCCTTGGCCTGGAGGCGGGGTAAAGGAGGGGAGGAGCCTGGCTGCCTGGGAGGCAGTTCAAGTTTAACCTCTAGGGTGCTGGTGCTCTGCCCCACTGTAACGCTGTGGCCCCTGATGTCCTCGAAGAAAGAGATTTACCAGGGCATGATGGGAGTGTATATAATCGTGTGCTGAGCGCAGCGAGGCCCCGTGCCCGGAGCATAGCTAAGTGAGCGATGTGAGGGGCTGCGGTTGACTTCCAACTGTGTCGACATTCGGGTGAAAAAACCCCTGTCGATCTTCCCACCTGTCGACCTAACTATGGTCGATAAAACGATCCACACCCCCATGCGACACGCGCTGAGATCTGTCCACCACCCGCTGTAGCCCTGGTTGTGCCCATGCGACACGCGGTGAGATCTGTCCACCACCCGCTGTAGCCCTGGTTGTGCCCATGCGACACGCGGTGAGATCTGTCTACCACCCGCTGTAGCCCTGGTTGTGCCCATGCGACATGCGGTGAGATCTGTCCACCACTCCTATGCGACGCTACATTATAATTCCACATTGATATATTTCTATTGAGCGCTCTCGCCCGTTGGTGTGTGTGAGACCGATTACCTGGCACATCACCACCCCATAACCTCCACTAGACTTCTGTGCAGCTGAGTGCTATTGTGTCACACCATGTAATAGGGATGTGTGCAAGGCAGGCTTTTGCCATAACCAGTGTTGTTTCTGCCTAGATTGCTCGCGAGGCTGAAGCCGCCATCTATAACCAGCAGCTGTTTGAGGAGTTGCGCAGAGTGACCCCTCTGACTCAGGACCCTACAGAGGTGACGGCCATTGGTGCAGTGGAGGCGTCCTTCAAATGCTGCGCTGGAGCCATCATTGTCCTCACTACTTCTGGCAGGTGAGGTGTCTCCTCGCTCCATCTGCGGGATGAGGTACTGCTGCTCTGGCCGTAGGATGGGTGCGCTCTATCTGCGGGACGTGGCGCTGCTGCTCTGGCCATAGGATTGGTGCGCTCCATCTGCCGGATGCGGTACTGCTGCTCTGGCCGTAGGATGGGTGCGCTCCATCTGCCGGATGCGGTACTGCTGCTCTGGCCTTCGGATGGGTGCGTGGCATGGGTGCTCTTGGCCGTAGGATTGGTGCGCTCCATCTGCCGGATGCGGTACTGCTGCTCTGGCTGTAGGATGGGTGCGCTCCATCTGCGGGATGCGGTACTGCTGCTCTGGCTGTAGGATGGGTGCGCTCCATCTGTGGGATGCGGTACTGCTGCTCTGGCTGTAGGATGGGTGCGCTCCATCTGCGGGATGCGGGTACTGCTGCTCTGGCTGTAGGATGGGTGCGCTCCATCTGTGGGATGCGGTACTGCTGCTCTGGCTGTAGGATTGGTGTGCTCCATCTGCCGGATGCGGTACTGCTGCTCTGGCTGTAGGATGGGTGCGCTCCATCTGTGGGATGCGGTACTGCTGCTCTGGCTGTAGGATGGGTGCGCTCCATCTGCCGGATGCGGTACTGCTGCTCTGGCCGTAGGATGGGTGCGCTCCATCTGCCGGATGCGGTACTGCTGCTCTGGCCGTAGGATGGGTGCGTGGCATGGGTGCTCTTGGCCGTAGGATTGGTGCGCTCCATCAGCGGGCCGCGGCACTCCTGCTCTGGCTGTAGGATAGGTGCGCTCCATTTGCGGGACGCGGCACTGCTGCTCTGGCCGTAGGATTGGTGCGCTCCATCAGCGGGACGCGGCACTGCTGCTCTGGCCGTAGCATGGGTGCGCTCCTTGAGCGGGACGGCTGCTCTGGCCGTAGGATTGGTGCGCTCCATCAGCGGGCCCGCGGCACTGCTGCTCTGGCCGTAGGATTGGTGCTCTCCATCAGCGGGCCGTGGCACTGCTGCTCTGGCCGTAGCATGGGTGCGCTCCATCAGCGGGATGCGGTACTGCTGCTCTGGCCTTGGATTGGTGCGCTCCATCAGAGGGCCGCGGCACTGCTGCGCTCCTATGCTTTTTATTTATTGTTAGATCCTTGCAGACACCTAAATGTTCATTCCTTTCCCTTCCAGGTCGGCTCAGCTTCTCTCTCGTTACCGCCCTCGCGCACCCATCATTGCTGTAACGCGGAATGAGCAAGTAGCGCGCCAAGCTCACCTGAACCGTGGCGTGTTTCCAGTTTTATACCAGGAGCCCCAGCAGGATGCCTGGGCTGATGATGTGGACAGAAGAGTGCAGTTTGGCACTGAAATTGGTAAGACTGTGTCAACCTCAATCAAGATGACTGTACTTTATTATGGGGGAATAAATATGCAAGATGGGGTGAGGCTGTGCCAGGAGCTGGATCTTCTCACTCCTCCTACCAGGTGCGTCTGTAAGGGAGGAGCTGTATCGTCTCAGTCCTACCAGGTGGGTCTGTAGGGGAGGAGCTGTATCATCTCAGTCCTCCTACCAGGTGTGTCTGTAGGGGAGGAGCTGGATCTTCTCACTCCTCCTACCAGGTGTGTCTGTAAGGGAGGAGCTGGATCTTCTCACTCCTCCTACCAGGTGCGTCTGTAAGGGAGGAGCTGTATCGTCTCAGTCCTACCAGGTGGGTCTGTAGGGGAGGAGCTGTATCGTCTCAGTCCTCCTATTAGGTGTGTCTGTAGGGGAGGAGCTGTATCGTCTCAGTCCTCCTACCAGGTGCGTCTGAAGGGGAGGTGCTGGATCTTCTCACTCCTCCTACCAGGTGTGTCTGTAGGGGAGGAGCTGGATCTTGTCACTCCTCCTACCAGCTGTATGAGAGTCTGTGGAGGGAAGGAGCTGGATATTGTCACTCCTCCTAGCAGGTGTTTGTAGGGGAGGAGCTGGATCTTGTTACTGCTCCTACCAGGTGTGTCTGTAGGGGAGGAGCTGGATCTTGTCACTCCTCCTACCAGCTGTATGAGAGTCTGTGGAGGGAAGGAGCTGGATCTTGTTACTCCTCCTACCAGGTGTGTCTGTAGTGGATGAGCTGGATCTTGTCACTCCTCCTAGCAGGTGTATGAGCGTAGACTGAGTAGAAATGGTCTTGTTTGCTGTTGTGTGTGAGTATATCTGACCCCATAATCTGCTCGCTGTCTTGCAGGGAAAGTCAGAGGATTTCTGCATAAGGATGACATTGTCATTATCCTGACTGGATGGAGACCGGGGTCAGGTTATACCAATATCATGCAGGTGGTAAAGGTCTCCTAGAGAAATGTAACCTGTCTGACAGCTGGCATTCCACGTATACAATAATCATTCCGCCTGCATTATATCCCATGGGGAACCCTGCAATAAACCTTCATACAGCATTCCTGTGTGTGTTTGTGTGTGTCGCTGCCCCCCTTCTCCTCATTGGCTTAGCAGCGACTGGATGATTTATAGTGGGTGTAGTGAGCGGATTTCCCAGATTAATGGCCAATAACTTGCTTTATGAGCACTGCACCATATGTCCAGCAGAGGGAGCTGCCTGTAATGCACTCCGAGTGTGCCCATGCGCCATTGTGTAGGTGCTGACAGATCGGGGCGTTGGTTACCCACAGAGCGCCATCAACCTTACTTGGGACAGGGTGACCTTGTGTAATCTCTGCGGCTAAAGCCAGCTGTGAATGTGGCAGCAGGGATTATGGGTAATCCGCCACAGCAGCAGCTGTCTGCATCAGCCTCTCCATATGACAGTGTGTGCTCTGCTAATATACCCTCATCCATGTGTGCCCTGCACTTCTTGTAATTCCCAGGTGCCTCTCTGCTTACGTGACGCCTGATTGGTCCTCTCTCTACACAATGCCAGCGAGGAAATCAGCACTGACGTTCCCAGTAGACAATAATGAAGCCCTGAGTCAGGGAAATCACTATTGAAAACTAGACAATTAGGGCCGGATGTATCAAGCTTCAAAAAGCCATCAAGTGGCCAGTGATCAACAGCCAGCCAATATGCCCCTAACTGTCATGTTACAGAGCTGGTTGTTTATCACCTTTTTGTAGCCTGATACATCTGGCATATAATTGAATATATATACCCGGGAGGCTTGGCCGCGGCTGGTCTGCTACACGCGTGTGTGTGTGTCAGTATTACCCGAGGCGTGACACCAGCGCAGCTATACCAGTAAGCGCGGTTCTGAGTGTCGCGCTGGTGCTTGTTCGTTGCTGTATTGGCAGGTAACACGTGGCACTGGGGGGCTTAGTGTAACATGGAACCTGACACACCCCGACCTGGTGATGAGCCAGTGTCCTCCATGCGAGCCGGGGGGTGATTTTTACACGTCCAGGCAGCAAGCGCCAGGAATGTGCATTATTTCTATGACTTGGTGGGAGATGTACTATCAGTGAGGAGTGGAGAAGTTGCCCATCACAACTAATCATAATTGAATTAAAATTTATGATTTGCATACAATAAACTCAAATTCAATTATGATTGGTTACCATGGGCAACTTCACCACTGGCGCACTACACTCTTCACTGCTTAGTACATATCTCTTAGAAAGATGTACAGTGTAAAAGCTACAGAATAACCTGGTACCAGCTTGACAAGTGGTGGGCTGAGGTCACTGGAGAAGAGGGAGGTGGGGGGGAGATATATTGTTGTCCCCGATGCATATAATGTATTGGTAGGTGGGACCACTTGGCCCATGTAGTCGGCACCTTTCCAGCCCTGCTTCAAACCTTTGTGTCTTCTGCAATAAGGCATTCTTTCCCTTCAATACCACCTGTAGTGCCACCAGTAAATATGCTGAAAAGCACTGATCTCAGTACAGATCCCTGGGCTACTTGGTAACCTTTCTCTGCATACACTGTACTCTACTCCATGTCCTATCCTGCAACCAAGATCTCGTCCATTCCAGTATATGAGAATTCAGTCCCAGGCTTTCCAGTTTAGCAGTCAGCAATGTGGGACCATGACATCTAGCCCTTGCAGTAGTGGTCGGAATACAGAAGGGTCGGTAGTTTTTTATCCATTTTTATTTACACAATGATTCTAACAAACATTTCTATGTACAGTACAAAATAACAAAAATAAGAACAAAGCTTCCATCAGTGGAACGCACCATCTCCTGCCCAGATATGAGATGCCTCTTCCTCCCCTTCCATCCTGATACCTCCTCACCTCCCTCCCAGGGATAAAATGTCTCCTCAGCTTCCATGTGTAGAACGCACCATCTCCTGCCCAGAAATAAGATGCCTCTTCCTCCCCTTCCGTCCTGATACCACCTCCCCTCCCTCCCAGGGATCAAATGTCTCCTCCGCTTCCATCAGTAGAACGCACCATCTCCTACCCAGATATAAGATGCCTCTTCCTCCCCTTCTGTCCTGATACCTCCTCACCCCCCTCCCAGGGATAAAATGTCTCCTCAGCTTCCATCTGTAGAACGCATCCTCTCCTGCCCAGATATAAGATGCCTCTTCCTCCCCTTCTGTCCTGATACCACCTCCCCTCCCTCCCAGGGATAAAATGTCTCCTCCGCTTCCATCTGTGGAACGCACCATCTCCTGCCCAGATATGAGATGCCTCTTCCTCCCCTTCCGTCCTGATACCTCCTCACCTTCCTCCCAGGGATAAAATGTCTCCTCAGCTTCCATCAGTAGAACGCACCATCTCCTGCCCAGATATAAGATGCCTCTTCCTCCCCTTCCATCCTGATACCTCCTCACCTCCCTCCCAGGGATAAAATGTCTCCTCAGCTTCCATCAGTAGAACGCACCATCTCCTGCCCAGATATAAGATGCCTCTTCCTCCCCTTCCATCCTGATACCTCCTCACCTCCCTCCCAGGGATAAAATGTCTCCTCAGCTTCCATCAGTAGAACGCACCATCTCCTGCCCAGATATAAGATGCCTCTTCCTCCCCTTCCATCCTGATACCTCCTCACCTCCCTCCCAGGGATAAAATGTCTCCTCAGCTTCCATCAGTAGAACGCACCATCTCCTGCCCAGATATAAGATGCCTCTTCCTCCCCTTCCATCCTGATACCTCCTCACCTCCCTCCCAGGGATAAAATGTCTCCTCAGCTTCCATGTGTAGAACGCACCATCTCCTGCCCAGAAATAAGATGCCTCTTCCTCCCCTTCCGTCCTGATACCTCCTCACCTTCCTCCCAGGGATAAAATGTCTCCTCAGCTTCCATCAGTAGAACGCACCATCTCCTGCCCAGAAATAAGATGCCTCTTCCTCCCAGGGATAAAATGTCTCCTCCGCTTCCATCTGTATAATGCACCATCTCCTGCCCAGATATAAGATGCCTCTTCCTCCCCTTCCATCCTGATACCTCCTCACCTCCCTCCCAGGGATAAAATGTCTCCTCCGCTTCCATCAGTAGAACGCACCATCTCCTGCCCAGATATAAGATGCCTCTTCCTCCCCTTCCATTCTGATACCACCTCCCCTCCCTCCCAGGGATAAAATGTCTCCTCCGCTTCCATCTGTAGAACGCACCATCTCCTGCCCAGATATAAGATGCCTCTTCCTCCCCTTCCATTCTGATACCTCCTCCCCTCCCTCCCAGGGATAAAATGTCTCCTCCGCTTCCATCAGTAGAACGCACCATCTCCTGCCCAGATATAAGATGCCTCTTCCTCCCCTTCCATTCTGATACCTCCTCCCCTCCCTCCCAGGGATAAAATGTCTCCTCAGCTTCCATCTGTAGAACGCACCATCTCCTGCCCAGATATAATATGCCTCTTCCATCCTGATACCTCCTCAGCTTCCATCTGTAGAACGCACCATCTCCTGCCCATAAATAAGATGCCTCTTCCTCCCCTTCCGTCCTGATACCTCCTCAGCTTCCATCTGTAGAACGCACCATCTCCTGCCCAGATATAAGATGCCTATTCTCACCTTCCATCCTGATACCTCCTCACCTCCCTCCCAGGGATAAAATGTCTCCTCCGCTTCCATCAGTAGAACGCATCCTCTCCTGCCCAGATATAAGAGGCCTCTTTCTCCCCTTCCATCCTGATACCTCCTCACCCCCCTCCCAGGGATATAATCTCTTGGATGGGGCATGTGTGGTTGGGCTAATACATGCAATCGTTACCTGCTTTAGTTGCTAGCTGGTCACCCCGCAGGATCCCGTTATTCTTGCCCATAAAGTGCTTGTGATTGACAATTTGTATTCTATGATTCATGCACAGTGTAAGTCATTAGTGAGGTGGGATTGAGAGGAATAATTAATGTTCTCTCAATGATTTCTGTCAAATACATTTAATACATGAATAACATTTTGTTTTCACACAAGATTCCTTTTAACCAATGAAATGATTCCAAATTGCGCATGAAGAAACATGGCCTCCATATGTAAGAGACTTGTTATTATAAGGAGGAATAGAAGGGCCATGTTGAAGCCTTGTCAGTTTGGGGATGGTCCTAATTACCTCTTGTCCTCTGAAAAGGGGGTCACCGATCCCCCGAGTCTGATCTGATTACTGTGGTTGGACTATGTGTCGGCAGGGGCCCCAGAGGCCTTGCTGTTACATGACTGTGTTCCATACTTCCTTACTGCCTGTGTTTAATCAATATGGTGCAGAACATGACCCTATAATCCACCAAGAAAGACCAAGTATTTCTCCTGGTCTATCACTTAAGATGTAAGTGTAGGTCAGACGTGAGCACTGAATATTCAAGTCTTCTATTCCCTTGTGGCATCAGAGAAGAAGATATCTGTAAGGGTAAGAATGCATAGCATTGTAAATACATTCCTTACCCACCAACACCAAGGAATAGCAAACCCACAAAATCATGTCTCATAGGGGATGCAAGGCGAGCATGGATGGGGTCGGTTACTTAAAGGGGTAGAAGACAGTGAAAACAAAGGAAAAGTAAAGCGAGAGGAGGCACAAAGTACAACCCTTGGCGAGCAGGACACCGGGCGCAGAGTACAACCCTTGGCGAGCAGGACACCGGGCGCAGAGTACAACCCTTGGCGAGCAGGACACCTGGGCGCAGAGTACAACCCTTGGCGAGGAGCACAGGATCAGCGCTGTTGGGCCCAAACACTTGTGCTCCTGACCGTTTGAGGCTGACTTTTGAGTGACCGTTCTATTTATTCAGTTCATTCTCTGTCCAGGTAATTAGAATAGGCAGGGTGGACTGGATACTGAGACTCTGGGGACTTTCCTTAGGAAATAGCGTTGTGCTATGTAAATCACATGAGCACAGACCTGATAGGAGTTGAGGTCTAGGTAGGATTAGAAGAGGCGCTGACCTCTGTATACTGCACAGATGTAAGACCTTTGATCTTACTGGTATTCAGTATGTCTGCGGTATAGCAGCGAACCGATGGCATGGCGGAGAGCTCTTTGTAAGAAGAAAAGCTGTAAGTATTCAGATATTGGCTGTAAATATGGAGGGCATACTGGTGTTTGATACCTCAGTAAGCGGTAGGCATGGGGGAGAGCACTTGGTGTGCTGGAAAGCGGTAGGGGTGCTGGAGAGCACTTGGTATGGTAGGCATGGAGGAGTGCGGGGCCTGTGTCAAGTCACACTAGTTTGGTGGAGAAGTAGGTGTGCTGGAGAGTACTAAGTGTGCTGGGAGGCAGTAGGTGAGCTGATGAGTGCTAAGCGTGCCGGGGAGCGGTAGGTGTGCTGGGGAGCGGTAGGTGTGCTGGGGAGCGTCACCCTCTGAGCCCGGGGGAGGGCGTCACCATCTGATCTTACTATGATATTTCATTCTGTTTTAAGGAAGAAGAGCTCTATGTATGGAGTCCAGGTCTGACTATGAATCGGAGATCTTATTATGTAGCAGAACATTGGGTATGGAAGAGCAGAGGTTCCCAAACTCAGTCCTCAAGGCTCCACAACAGTCTAGATTTTATGGCTGAGGCACAGGTGACTTAATTATACCCCGTTCACATCGTACCGAAAACCTGAAGTATTGCAGAGTTGCTGCCAGGTCAACCTGGGTTATGGCATGGAGTGAAAACACCAAACCCAATAACCCAGGTGAACTAACCCAGCCAATTTGACAGCGGTTATAAAAGGGCTAAACCTGGGTCGCACTGTGTATAATTGGCGACCCGGTTATAGTGTGAAAGAGTATAGCGATGTGAAATCAGTGTAAGTGCCCCTTTCTGTCTGCTTATACAATCTGTGCACAAGCAGGGATATGTCTAAAACGTGGACTATTGGAATGCCTTGATGACTGGGTTTTGGAAACCCTAACTATAAACCATAAGCTCATCCTTTGGTAGAACATCAGGAATGGTGGAGTGGAGCTCTAGCTATGGAGGACAGGTCTAGGTGTGGAGCTCAATGCTGTAGATCAGGCTTTCCCAACCTTCAGGACGAAGGCACACCAACAGTGCAGGTTTTCGTGGTATCCAGGCTTCAGCACAGATGGTTTAATCACAGTCACTCAGGTCACCTGTGCTCAAGCCTGGATATCACTAAAACCTGCACTGTTGGTGTGCCTTGAGGACAGTGGCTGGGAATGCCTGGTGTAGAGGAAAGGTCTAGACAAGGAGGGTAGCTCTAGCTGCAGGGGAGTATTAGGTCTGAGGAAGAGGTCTAGCTGGGCGACAGGGAACTAGCTATGGGGGAGTTGAGGAAGTGTCTGCATTAGTACAAGTTGGAGTAAACAATGGTGGCAGAAGATGTACCCTGACCTGGAAATGGCACCTGTTGGGGCAGAGAATAAATGCCAGGGGATAAAAGGAGGAATCCGAGATCCCAGCTCTAAATGTACCGCACGTACGTGTGGGATGTGGTTAGGGATTTTACTCTATTTTGTTTATTCGCCCGGCCATGGGCACCATCTCTGCAAACTTCTCCCAAACATTATTACTGTAGTTGAACTGTACATATAGACAAGAGACAGGAGTTGTTAACCCAGTACACACCTCACAGGTAGCTCCCATGAGCCACTTTCTCCATGACAGCAGTCCTCAATTATGGGTGCGCAAATTCTACAATGGTTGCCTGGAGCAAGCCCGGAGGACTTTTCTTCATACATTATTGCAATCTCTTCACCGATTGGCCATCCTAAGACTTTCATGTAAAGTGCTTTATTTATTGATTATAAAGTTCTGAGTGTCGGATAAGGCATAATTACGCTCAAGCTTCTCTGACCTCTTGTCCCTTGGTAACCATGGATGTGCTTGAGCCATATGTTGGTCTTCTGTCTGGGACACGGTATGTAAGATGCTGATACATTACCGGACATGCGTAGGTCACACTTTGGCACAGGGCATGTTTAGACAGAATGCTTGAACTTGATTATTGAGTTGTTGTATGTTCTTGTATTTGGTCTCGGCATGAATAAGAAGGTGATTGGGTTCCCTATTGGACGTGGCATCAATGTCCTTCAGTCACTCTTCACATGTTTGATGAAAGCTTGGGTTTGCTAATGTCCACCTCAGGGCTGAACGCTACAGATCCCTTGCGTGATGGTGCTGGCTGTCTGGGTGTAGAAACAGAAGACTGTGAAGTAGCTGAGCCACTAACTGAAGATCCAGACGAGACCAGAGAACCTGAAGGCACCTGCTGTGCATGAGAAGAGGAGGAGGATAGAGCTGGTTTAACCATCATTATGGATACAGAAGAAGAGGATTTGTGACTAGCAGCCGCTTGTGAGTCTGCAGCATGGGTAGATGCTGAACTGTCCTGCTGTTGGGCTGTTTTGTTGGGCAGTGAAGGCTGAGATGCTGAAAGGAGTCGAACATCGTGTGATAGTCTCCCAAAAGGAAGTCCTTGGATGCTCCTATGTTTGACAAGATACTGGGGGGAGCTGGCAGCTTGCTGCATGAAAAGAGATATGTGAGAGCCAGTAGCTCTGGACAGGCTATAGTGCAAAGTCCTCCCCGAAAGCTGCCCAAACACTGCCTGAGAGCTTGTGGTTCCTGCTGATTGCTGCAAGACGGAGGTTGAAGCAGAGGTTCCCCGAGATTGGGACAGTTGCACTTGGGAGGTCATAAATGATTTTGCCAGGGCAGGGTGGTCCACTCGCTGCATTTGGCACAGCTGAGAGACTGGTACAGCAACTTCTGGCTTTTGGACACCACGAGGAGATGAAGGAGGGAAGCCCACTGGAGTCTGCACATGAGATTGGGGACAAGATGGAGAGCTGCCAGAAGAAGCCCGGGTCCCACCAACATTGGGCTGGGACCTTCTTGCCTGGCGACTGGCATATGCGGTCTCGGGTAAGGTGGACGGTGGCAGGAATACATGTGCCTGGAGGTTCTGCTTGTGGGTGAGTGCAATGGCCACATTCGTGGTGGCTGCAGCAGTTTGTAAGGGGGCATGAACCAAGGGTTCCCAGATGAGCGTCTTATTGTGGCCAGGATCCCTCGTCGTACCCAGTGCCTGAAGATCCTGGATGTTGTGGGCCATGTCTTGGTCGTGCTTCACGATCTGCTGAATAATCTCATTATTCATGGACCCTCTGCTGTTCTCTGCGCGCTTCCGCAGAAGGATGGAGTTCTTCTTACCTGAAGGGAGACGGACACAAGGAAAGGAAGGTGACGCCAGGAGATGACCAAAAGCAACACATGGAAGGTGGTCAGCCAGCTGGTAGCACAGTGATAAGAGATGGATAATATAGAGGTGACTGATATAGGGAATGATACTACACAAGAGGTAACAAAGTGCTGACCGGTATACAATGATGGTATATAGATATCGAAGCACCAAAGACGGTGGAACTGGGAGTATTTTAGGAAAGAAATGGTGGATGATAACAAAACCAGGAGCATATAAGAGGTGAGTGATATAAGTGTGTGTGTGTGTGGGGGGGATATGACTAATAGTGGTGCAAGGTGATATAGAAAACGAATATATTCTGTAAATGATGTATAGAGACGTACATCAGAAGAGGCATCAATGACCTAGAGCGAGGGGACCAAGGAGCAGGGCTGTAAGACCGCTCTGCACAATACGTCAAGTAGAGAAATGGATGTGGGGTGCGCTATTCACAGCAGCTGGCAGAGGGGGTGTCAAAGTAAAAAATTTATAAATATTTATTAACTCTAATCATACAAATATGCAAATCAATAACACAACTGAATAAAATGAATAAATAAAAATAGAAAAATAAAATTAAAGGATGGGGAATGTAACCGATTTATATTGCATATTACCCATTGGGAAATCCTTCCACTGATGTCCGCTGAATGAATGGATATGAAGTCCCCTCCAGAATGGGATGGAAGGTGATGCTGGAGGTGCTGTGCTCAATGTAGATGAGCGCAAATAGAATCCTGATGGCAACCACTGGTTCTCTGGTGTGTCTCTTTAGGGAACTGATGGGGTATCCCAATTATTTTAGAAACTTGATCCAGGCTCAGGTGGTGCTCTATAGTTCTAGGAGTGAAGGCGGACCATCAGTCGGTGTGGGGGTCTCAAGTATAATAACTCTACGCGTTTGTTCCTCACTCCTGAGAAAGCCGGAAGTTACTGATCCGGGGAAACGCGTAGAGTTACTATAACATTGAGCACAGCACCTCCAGCATCACCTTCCATCCCATTCTGGAGGGGACTTCATATCCATTCATTCAGCGGACATCAGTGGAAGGATTTCCCAATGGGTAATATGCAATATAAATCGATTTGGGCTACTCTGTGACAATTGACTTTTAATCAAACCCACGAAAATACCACGAAAAGTCACTTTTGTGACACATTCACCATCCTTTAATTTTATTTTTCTATTTATTCATTTTATTCAGTTGTTTTATTGATTTTTCATATTTGTATGATTAGATAAACCATTAATCAGCCAGCGCTGGCATACCCTATACATTTCTCTCGGCACAATATGTAGCTGATGAGGAGACCTGGGAACAACGTGCCGTCATAGCCCAGCATGCACCAGCTGTTTTACTATAACAATTGTTCCGAAATCTCAGCCCATCATTTTTATAGTTTACTGGTCTGACAGGTGAGGAATCCCTTTCCCTGCTGACCATGTGCACACATCACTATGTACTGCTGCTGTGTGTGTGTGTGTGTGTGTGTGTGTGTGTGTGTGTGTGTGTGTGTGTGTTTTAGGCATCCTTGGCACTGTACCCACCAATCCTGTCTAGTCGGTCCATGGCCACAGACTCAAACGCCCGACGCATCATTGGATATTCCTCCAGTACCTCATTGAAGTTGTCCACGGACAGAGAGTAGAGGCGGCAGTAGGTGTCGGCACGTACGCTTGCCGTCCGACGTCCCCGTGTCAGCAAGCAGATCTCTGCAGGACAGATATAAATGGGTCATATACTGCAGTCACACAAACCTCCTTTGCAAAATATCATCAAGGTAAAATCAGGCGCTATGTGAGGTGTGTCGTTAAAGCGGCTTACTCGGGGGAGTGTCCGCTCCCAATATGACAAAATATACAAAACCGAGACATAGTAGCGCTAAGATGATCTATAATATCATGCATTGTTGGTGTTTTAGTTCTCATTGCATACGCTGTGGCCATAGTTTAGCTGTGGGCCGTTATTAAAGTGGGAAAACTGAATCCTAACTACAGCGTTACACCATGCATCACTGAAGGAGACCTATCACAACTCTGAAACCTACAGACCAACTTTAACAAATGCATGTGATTTACATTAGTATCTTAAATACACTATAACTGCTGATCTGTATTTAGCCCATTGCATAATCTGTGTTGTATTGTTGATGTGTTTCTAGCCTTTGTAGTACCTGTTTAAAGCTGTGTTCAGTGAGGCATAATTTATTGGTGTATATTTTTTTGGGCTAGTGTTTATTTAACACAGGCTAATTTTATGTCCTTTGACTAGCTGGTCATGTGACCTCAGCTGTAGGCTCTCCTAATTAGACCTGGTATATCTGTTCACATAGATGGCAGTTCTCTAAAACCTTGAGCAACTTAAAGCAAGGTAAATGCAATACTTATTACACAATATTACTATACTTATCCACTCTACATAACACACACCAATCACATCATGCTCACCAAACTGCTACTTCTCATTTCATTATTTATTTATTAACAGTTTCTTATATAGCGCGCACAGATTCCACAGCGCTGTACAGAGAATATTTGAGCATTCACATCAGTCCCTGCCCCAGTGGAGCTTACAATCTATATTCCCTACCACATGTGTACACACACACACAGACATTCTTCTGTACCCTCCCCCACCGGCTACCATCAGTGCACTTTTAAGGACAAGATTGATAACATCCGAGATGAAATGGTATGCTCTTCCACTACCTCTAACCCTCTTTCTTTTCCACCTGAACCCTGTGGCACTTTCTCTTCAATTGAGCCCACAAATGAAAAGGAAGTATCCGCACTCTTCTTATCCTCCTACTCTACTACCTCTCCTCTTGATCCAATACCTGCAAAAGTCATTAAAAATCTCCTGTGCTTATTCCAACCTTAACTAAAATCTGCAATCTCTCTCTTGCTACTGGTACTTTTCCTTCTCTGTTCAAACATGCAGCGATTACTCCCATTCTGAAAAAATAAAATAAAATTCTAACTCTCTCTCTCTCTCTCTCTCTAACTACCATCCTATCTCTCAGCTCCCATGCCTCTTCAAGCTACTCAAGAGACTTGTCTACTCTCACCTCACATACTTTCTTAACTCTCACACCCTTTAAGACTCGCTTCAGTCAGGCTTTCGCTCCCAACACTCCACTGAGACAGCACTGACTAAAGTGGTAAATGATCTGGTAACTGCTAAGTCTAAAGGCCATTACTCACTACTTATTCTTCTAGATCTTTCTGCTGCGTTTGACACTGTGGATCACATTCCACTCTTACAAACACTACACTCCCTATTTCTCTTTCAATGGTCCTGGTGACACAGCTCAACACTGGGATGTAGGAGGGTCCGAAGGAGCCAGGCACCTATCCTAAAGTTTTAGAGGGTAGGCTCCTCCCCTACTGCATCCCTGGACTCTTCAGTTCGTGTTAGGTGCCCACTGGAGTGGGTGCTATTCTAAAGGGCTGCAGGAGCAGCCGAAGAATTAGAGTAGTTAGGGGATTTTTATTATTTTATTAACTTTTACCCTAGCTAGGTAGGCACAGTGTGAGGATTCTCATAGTGAATCCTCACACTGCTTGCGCAGCAGGAGCTGACAGAAGCGCGTCCTGTCAGCTCACTGTGCACAGGGGAGACGCTGTCTGGTCTCCCTGTGCAGCGCTTATAGCCTTTTCTAAAAGGCTGCCTGGGCTCCGGAGTACCCTGAAACCGGCTCCACGCTTAGGTGGGGATCATGGGGGACAGGCGCTCCGTGATGGCGGCGGCCATTTTATGCGGAGCTTACACGCTGAGCTCCTAGATGAGAGGACAGCAGCGTTGTGACAGGCATGTTCCAAGTGATCCCCATTTGAGGGGGAGACACTGGAACTAGGAAATCCTACCTAAGGAGCGGCTTGCTGGGGGTGGTTGGCGCCAAAAGGTCACGGACCCCGCAGCAGCAGGGACCTGTGGTCTCTTCCTTCACTCTGACTTTGGCGCCTTTCAGAACGCTTGCAGCGGAGCTGAGCTGGCTTACTGATCCTGGCAGAGTGACTTGGATTTCCTGGGCATCGCTTCCCCGCAGTTGAAACCAACAGACAGATAAGTGATTGGGTGCATTGCCTCTGTATAAACGCTTGTACATTGTTTGCACTGTGTATACTGATAGATATACTTTTATCACTTGCGTCATGTCTGAGCATCAGGCTGTGGTTTTGGGGGAGGGAGCCCTTAATGCACTGAGCGCGTGCAATGTTTGCACACAAAAAAAAAAAGAAAGCAGATGGCCAAGGGGGGCTTATGTATTACTTGCGCTGATGTGAGACCCATGGGCAGTGATCCCCATAGGGCAGAGCATATGGAACCTGCGTGGGCCAGGGCCCTAGGCAGGTCAGTAAACGCTTTGGTGCAGCTTTTGGACAGGCAGAGTGATGGGCTGGTAGAATCACAGAGACCTATGCCATCATCTCAGCAGTCGTCTGGCTCCTTGCCTCTTACCCAGGCAGATCCTGCACTTATCCAGGTGATGCAGGATACTGCAAAAGGGATTAACAGGTTCAGTGAAATGCTGGACAAAATGGATGATGTGGCAGGGACCCCTAGAAGGTCTTATGCCTTAACTACTGTGGTAGATGAAGAGGAAGGAGAGTATACTGACATCCCCTGGGATCAGGGTGATGATTTGGAAGAGAACTCTGCTGCTGGTATAGAGGATCTCATTATAGCTGTGAAGCAGGCTTTAAAGCTGACTGTGGAGGATAAGACTCCTGTTAAAGGTGTTTTTAAGCGACAGCGGAAGGAGGCTGTTACTTTTCCTTCAGATGAGGGGTTACAGGAATTGTTAGAAGGGGCTTGGAAAACTCCTGATAAGAGGCTTCAGATGCCTAAGCGATTCCTTAGTCTGTACCCCATGCCAGAGTCTCATGCGGAGCTCTGGGAAAAGGTCCCAGTTGTGGACGCTTCAGTGGCACGTTTGTCCAAGGCTACTGTATTACCAGTACAGGGCGGTGCAGCTTTTAAAGATTCTGTGGATAAAAAGCTGGAGGGAAACCTCAAGGCTATCTTTGAAGGGGTGGGGTTTACCTTACGACCCCTTATTGCTTCAGCCTGGGTTTCTAAGGCCATGATAGAGTGGGCTGGTGAATTATGCACCATGCTGCAGGCTGACCCGGGTGCATTACTGCTGGCAGAAAAGATTAAGGCAGCAGCAGAATATGCAGTTGAAGCAGAGGAGGAAGCTATTAAAATGGCAACCAGAGTGTCCACAGTCTCCATTAATGCCAGGAGAGTGCTTTGGCTAAAAGCCTGGGAAGCAGACAATGAGTCCAAGAAGGCTCTGGAAACATTAGCCTTCAAAGGAAAGGTACTCTTTGGTACCGAATTAGAGGAGATTATAAAACAGGCCACAGGCGGCAAAAGTACATTCCTGCCGGCCTCCTCAGCAAAGCAGACGTCCAGATTTTCTGCTTTTAAGCCGTCCTTTCGGCCCTCCCCTAGAGGTGGTGCGTCCTTTCGAGGACAGTCTTTCAGGGGAAGGTTTCAGCCCTCTAGAGGCAAGACACAAAAGTCAAAATTTGGCTCTTTTCACAAGAAGCCTGCCAATAAAGGAGAGGATAAACCCTCTGCATGACTGTCAGGGGCTTTGCCCGACAGTGACAAAAGTGGGCGGGCGTCTCACGCTCTTCAGGGACGCTTGGGCTTCTCTAGACCAGGATGCCTGGGTGCTAGACATCATAACACAGGGTTACAAAATCCCTTTCAGAGGGCCACCTCCGAAGAGGTTCATTCCCACATCCTTACCAAAGGAGGCACGGCTGCGTACAGCCCTTGTGAGAGCAGCGCACTCCCTTTTGGAAAAAGGGGTGGTGACGCTAGTCCCCAAGACAGAGTGGAAGAAAGGCTTTTACTCCACGCTGTTCCTGGTGCCCAAACCAGACGGGTCTTTCAGACCAATACTAAATTTGAAGTCTCTAAATGTTCATTTATGGGTAGACCATTTCAAAATGGAGTCTCTACGGTCAGTACTCCTGAGTCTGGACCAGGGAGAATTTTTGGCGTCCATGGATGTCCAGGACGCATATTTGCACGTTCCTATACACCCGGAACATCAGACCTTGTTGAGGTTTGCCATAGGAGACCTGCATTTACAATTCCGGGCGTTACCCTTTGGGCTAGCAACCGCGCCAAGGGTATTCACAAAGATAATGTCAGTAATGGCGGCGGTGCTGAGGCTCAGGGGAATCACAGTAATACCCTATTTGGACGATCTCCTGTTCAAAGCAGAGTCAGCAGCCATGCTGCAGAGTCACTTGGCAGAGGCCATCAGTTTTTTGCAGGCTCACGGCTGGATTTTAAATTTGCAAAAATCTCAGTTGGTACCGTCACAAAGGCTCCAATTCTTGGGAGTCATACTGGACACCCATCTTCATCGGGTATTCCTCCCGGAGGTAAAGGCCAGGGATCTGGTCACCCTAGTCCAGGAGATTCTCAGGGCTCAGAGCATTTCAGTATGGAGGTGCCTCAAGCTCCTGGGGAAGATGGTGGCGTCATTCGAGACGCTTCAATTTGCCAGGTTCCACTCTCGGAGGTTCCAATGGAACATTTTGTCAGCTTGGTCAGGAAACACTTTGACCATGAAATCCGAGATGATAGTGCTGTCTTCGGACACCCGAGAATCTTTGAAATGGTGGACAGAAGTAGATTCCCTTCAGTGGGGTCGGTCATTACAGACCTGGGACTGGTTGATAGTAACTACCGACGCCAGTCTCAGGGGCTGGGGGGCAATAGTCCTGGATCTCAGGCTTCAGGGCCTGTGGACGGCAGAGGAATCAGCGTTACCAATCAACATCTTGGAGCTGAGAGCTGTCTGGAAAGTCATTTCCTTGGCGGGAGACAGGTTACAGAACCTCCCTTTGAGGATTCAGACCGACAATGCCACAGCTGTGGCGTATCTGAATCACCAGGGAGGTACACGCAGCAGATTGGCCATGTGGGAGGTATCCAGAATCTTCCTATGGGCGGAACAGAATGTTCCAGCTGTATCGGCTATATTCATCCCAGGAATAGAGAATATAGAAGCCGACTTCCTGAGCAGGGAGGAGCTCAAGGAAGGGGAATGGAGCTTACACCCTCAGGTGTTTCACCAAATCACTTCGATGTGGGGAACTCCGGATGTGGACCTGATGGCATCCAGGATCAACCGTCAAGTGCCCAGGTTCTATGCCAGAACAAGGGATCCACTAGCGGAGGCAGTGGATGCCATGACTATTCACTGGCAGGGAGATCTCCTTTATGCATTCCCACCAGTACCAATGTTACCGAGACTTCTGAAGAAAATACAGGGGCAGAAGGTTCCAGTGATCTTAGTGGCCCCAGATTGGCCAAGGAGATCCTGGTACTCGAGGCTTCAGAGGTTGTCTGTGGACTCATGGCGTCTACCTCTGAGACCAGACCTTCTAAGACAAGGCCCTTTCAATCACCTGGATTCAGATCGATTGATTTTGACGGCCTGGCTATTGAAACCACCATTTTGAAAAGAAAAGGGTTTTCTGAGGCAGTAGTACAGACTATGATAAAAGCCAGAAAAGCTGTATCTTCGGCAAATTATTATAGAGTCTGGAAGACTTACATTCGATGGTGTGAGAGAAGAAAGGCTCATACATCTCATTTTAAGCTATCAAGAATGATGGAATTCTTACAAGATGGTTTTTCATCGGGCCTAAGCCTTCAGTCACTGAAGGTGCAGATTTCGGCCTTGTCCATCTATTTCCAGAAAAAGATAGCCATTTTGCCGGAAATTCAAACCTTTTTACAAGGAGTATCCAGGTTGAAACCTCCATACAAGCAACCAGTAGCACCTTGGGATCTATCACTGGTTTTGGAATGCCTTCAAAAGGCACCTTTTGAACCTTTAAGGTCGGCTGACTTTAAGTTTCTTACGTGGAAGCTAGTGTTTTTGTTAGCAGTAGCATCTGCTAAAAGAGTTTCAGAATTGGGAGCTTTGTCATGTAAATCTCCTTTCTTAATTTTTCATGATGACAGGGCTGTTTTAAGAACAGTGCTTCAGTTTTTACCGAAGGTGGTATCTACCTTCCATTTAAATCAGGAGATAGTTCTACCTGTGTTTCAACCCCCAGAGGGTTCTAAGAAAAGGGACAAGTTGAGAACTTTGGATGTTGTGCGTGCCTTACGCATATATGTGGACAGAGTGAAGAGTGTCAGGAAGACTGACACATTGTTGGTATTGTATGACGTACACAAGATTGGTTGGCCTGCATCTAAGCAGACTATTGCTAGGTGGTTGCGGTCTGTGATAGCCTTTGCATACACCAAAGTGGGTAGACCAGTACCGGCCAAAATAAATGCGCATACCACCAGGTCAGTTGCCACCTCTTGGGCGGTTCGACATGGGGCCACAGCTGAGCAGGTTTGCAGAGCTGCCACTTGGTCATCTGTTCACACATTTGCCAAATTCTATAGATTCCATGAGTTCGCGTCGGAGGACGCATCATTCGGGCGAGCAGTGCTGAGAGCTGCAGACCTGAGCGTACCCTCCCAAAGGACCGGCTCTGGAACGTCCCAGTGTTGAGCTGTGTCACCAGGACCATTGAAAGAGAAAAAGGGATTTTTGTAAGAACTTACCGTTCGAATCCCTTTCTCTGATATGGTCCTGGTGACACAGCGATCCCTCCCTTACGCTCAGTGAGTATGCCAGAAGTTTCATGATGTTCATGTTAAAATGGTTAAAAGTTAACAGTTTTCTGTTATAAAACGTGCATATAATATGTGCAGGCGTTTGTACTGAGTTAATGTATTCCAGTGGCTTTGAAAGATGAACTGAAGAGTCCAGGGATGCAGTAGGGGAGGAGCCTACCCTCTAAAACTTTAGGATAGGTGCCTGGCTCCTTCGGACCCTCCTACATCCCAGTGTTGAGCTGTGTCACCAGGACCATATCAGAGAAAGGGATTCGAACGGTAAGTTCTTACAAAAATCCCTTTTTCTTAATGATACAGCCCTTTCCTGGTTCACATCTTACCTATCTGATCGCTCTTTCAGTGTTTGCTTCTCTGACTACCTCCTCATCACTACCTCTGTTAGTTGGAGTTCCGCAAGGCTCAGTCTTAGGTCCTCTGCTTTTCTCAATCTATACTTCCTCTCTTGGCAAACTAATCGGCTCTTTCAGATTCCAGTATCGCTTATATGCGGATGATACTGAAATCTATCTATCAACCCCAGAGTTGTCACCAGTGGTTTTTGGCCGAGTCTCTGAATGTCTCTCTGCCATCTCATCTTGAATGTCTTCTCGCCAACTCAAACTCAATATTTCCAAAACGGAATTACTTATATTCCCGCCAACTAAGAACAGTTACCATCCTGACATCTCCATCGCTGTATCTTTCAACACACCCTGTACGTTACCTTGTAATTTGTTTATTTGTTTGCTATGTACGGCGCTGCGGACACTTTGCGGCGCCTTATAAATAAACCTACTACTACTACTACTGTTGACAACTTGACAATCTACCCTACACCACAAGCTCGTTGCTTAGGGGTCATCCTCGACTCTGAACTGTCCTTTCTTCCCCACATTCAATCTGTCTCCAAATCATGTTACATGCATCTAAAAAACATATCCAGAATACGACCCTATCTCACACAAGACACTACCAAATCTCTAATCCATGCACTCATTATATCCCGCATTGATTATTACTAGAGACAGGATTATATGCATTTGCATATTTGCATATGCATTTGCATATTTTGCCCATTCTCACTGGTTATTGCATATTTTACCTAAAATCTAGTGATGGTGCATATTTTAGGCCCCGTCCTCTTCCCACCCGCGAGTTACAGCACTGCTTTGCCCTGCTGCTGCTGGCCAGGTAGTGGTAGAGTGTGCAGGCTGGGGCAATATGTGCGCAGTGTGGGGAACCTTGGATATACGCTATGTCTGACACTGCTCTAGGCTGCCAATCCATGTTGATAAAAGTCAGTCGGGGCGGATGCCATTACAAAGCTCCTGAACCTTTGCCTGCCGCTGGCCTGGGACTTTACACCAAGAGACAGACTTCTGCAGCAGAGGAGGCGGGCTGAAGGGTTGTGACATCACGCAGCGTGGAGGAAATGCCGTGTCACAGTGAGTATGCAGCGCAGGGAGGAAGCCTTCCACTGCGCCGCCCTCACATGCTATGCTGACATTTGATCCATCGGCACTGGAGATGAGGTTCCGTGTAGTTGAAGCAAGAAGAGCCTAGGATGCTGCAGTATGCTGTAGCAGCCAGGAAAAAAAAATCCTGTGTACAGCACTAGACATCTGCAGATGCTGTGGGCCTATTTTTGAGGTTTATTTGCAACTAATTGTATGCAGATTTTTAAATAAATAAGTTAAAAAGTACTTTTTTATTATTTAATTTAGCATATTTTAACACTTTTCATGCATATTTTAAGTATTTTTCATGCATATTTGCATGCATATTTCAAGCTTTTTATGTTGCATATAATCCTGTCTCTAATTATTACAATAGTCTCCTAACTGGTCTTCCCAAGAACAGACTCTCGCCACTGTAATCCATGCTAAATGCTGCTGCTAGGCTGATCTTCCTTGCAAGACGCTCATCGTCTGCTGATCCGCTCTGCCAGTCCCTTCATTGGTTGCCTGTATCTTACCATATTCAATATAAAACAGTTCTACTCGCATATAAAGCTATTAACCATACTGCACCAGCATATGGGCTGCATTTATCAAGTAATATTTGTTGCTAAATCCCTGAAAACACCAGTTAACCGCAAATATTAAGTATCTCCCAAATGTATTAAAGGGGGACTGCAGCCGGAATCTCCGATAGGTTTCTATGGGGGATGTGATGTTGCCCTATGTATCAACATCGGGCAGCCCGGCTTCGCACCCCTGGGCTATCACCATTCTGATCTAGCGATAGTCCATTGTAGCCTATGGCTACACATCGCACTGCTCCTCGCAGGGTCGCGAGGAGGTCAGCGCATTACCGCGCATGCGCAGACCCCCCGGCTTTCGGGTCAGGGCTTTGCAGGGATGGGCTCCTTTCGGAGCCCTGTCCCTGCGCCCTTACATTGATAAATACCAGCAGTATTGCACGATACCGCAATGCGATGTCACTACGCCGGCATCGCTCTGTAATGATAAATGTGCCCCTTGATCTCTTTACTTATAACATATTATCTCCCATCTCGACCACTCCGCTCTGCACAAGATCTGCGTCTCTCTTCTGCACGGATCACCAGCTCCCATTCACTATTACAGGACTGTCATCGGGCTGCTCCCATCCTATGGAATGCCCTTCCACGCACAATAAGACTCTCCACTAGCCTCCAAACTTTCATACGTTCCCTGAAATCTCACCTCTTCAGGCAAGACTATCATATATAAGTACCACACGCATAATCCTCTGAGGCACTTCTGTATTATATAGCTTCCCTTCTGGACCTGTAACTTGGTGGGACTGCTCTGCTAATACTGGTGCCTGTCCTTGTCATTTGGTCTACAGCATTATGGTCAATAGTCATTAGGTCGACATGGGTCTAGGTCGAAAGGTCATTAGTTCGACAGGTCATTAGATTGACATTGTCTAGGTCGACAGTTAAAAGGTCGACATGGAGTTTTTCACTGTTTTTTTAGCCGACATGTGCCGACAGGCCGTATTTCATGCCCTACCATCCAATAGGGCATGGTGGGAGAATAAAATAGTGTGCCGAGCGCAGCGAGAGGATGCGGTGCACTTTAAACTGTGCCCATGTTGACTGTGTTGACATTCAGGTAAAAAAAAACTGAAAAACTGGATGCAGACCGTTTGACTGTCAACCTAGAAAATGTCGAACTAACGACCTGTCGAACTGACCTTTCGACCTAGAACCATGTTGACCTTGACTTCAGTCGACCTTTTCCCATGTCGACCAAATGACTGTTGACCACAATGCTGTAGACCAAATGATCCCAACCCATCCCTCCTATGTCCCTATAGATTGTAAGCTTGCAGCAGGGCCCTCCTACCTCCAAGTCTGTCTGTCGTTACCCAGTTTGATTTATCACTGTCTACTATTGTAAAGTGCAACGGAATCTGCCGCGCTATATAAGAAACTGTAACGGAATCTGCTGCGCTATTTAAGACGCTGTAACGGAATCTGCTGCGCTATATAAGACGCTGTAACGGAATCTGCCGCGCTATATAAGAAACTGTAACGGAATCTGCTGCGCTATATAAGACGCTGTAACGGAATCTGCTGCGCTATATAAGACACTGTAACGGAATCTGCTGCGCTATATAAGACGCTGTAACGGAATCTGCTGCGCTATATAAGACACTAACGGAATCTGCTGCGCTATATAAGACGCTATATAAGACACTGTAACGGAATCTGCCGCGCTATATAAGGCGCTGTAACGGTATCTGCTGCGCTATATAAGGCGCTGTAACGGTATCTGCTGCGCTATATAAGACGCTGTAACGGAATCTGCTGCGCTATATAAGACACTGTAACGGAATCTGCTGCGCTATATAAGACACTGTAATGGAATCTGCTGCGCTATATAAGACACTGTAACAGAATCTGCTGCGCTATATAAGACACTGTAACGGAATCTGCTGCGCTATATAAGAAACTGTAACGAGATCTGCTGCGCTATATAAGGCGCTGTAACGGAATCTGCTGCGCTATATAAGAAGCTGTAACGGAATCTGCTGCGCTATATAAGACGCTGTAACGGAATCTGCTGCGCTATATAAGACGCTGTAACGGATCTGCTGCGCTGTATAAGACACTGTAATGGAATCTGTTGCGCTATATAAGACACTGTAACGGAATCTGCTGCGCTATATAAGACACTAACGGATCTGCCGCGCTACATAAGACGCTGTAACGGAATCTGCCGCGCTACATAAGGCGCTGTAACGGAATCTGCCGCACTATATATGGCGCTGTAACGGAATCTGCTGCGCTATATAAGACGCTGTAAAGGAATCTGCTGCGCTATATAAGACGCTGTAACGGAATCTGCCGCGCTATAGAAGACGCTGTAACGGAGTCTGCCGCGCTATATAAGACACTTGTAACGGAATCTGCTGCACTATATAAGACGCTGTAACGGAATCTGCTGCGCTATATAAGACGCTGTAACGGAATCTGCTGCGCTATATAAGACGCTGTCACGGAATCTGCTGCGCTATATAAGACGCTGTAACGGAATCTGCTGCGCTATATAAGACGCTGTAACGGAATCTACTGCGCTATATAAGTAGCTGTAACCGAATCTGCTGCGCTATATAACAAACTGTAAATAATATAATAGATCGATTTGGAATTTATATAATACACAATAATACATACAAACACAGTTACTTCTTATAAATTAAAATATTTACACATTAAGGAACATAGATTGTGAATAAGTCAGTCTTGTTCTTCTATTAATCAGTCCTCTAGTACGAAAGAACTCCCATGCGTAGTATCCACATAAGTTCTTAATACATCCCCACTTGAATATCTAACAGAGCGGATGGTAGAAAGTCTCCGCTGGAATCTCTAACCGAGTGGATGGTAGAAGGTCTCTGCGGAATCTCTAACCGAGCGGATGGTAGAAGGTCTCCGCTGGAATCTCTAACCAAGTGGATGGTAGAAGGTCTCTGCGGAATCTCTAACCGAGCAGATGGTAGGTCTATGCGGAATCTCTAACCGAGCGGATGGTAGACGGTCTCTGCGGAATCTCTAACTTAGCAGATGGTAGAAGGTCTCTGCGGAATCTCTAACCGAGCGGATGGTAGAAGGTTTCCGCTGGAATCTCTTACCGAGCGGATGGTAGGTCTCCGCGGAATCTCTAACCGAGCGGATAATAGAAGGTCTCCACTGGAATCTCCAAACGAGCGGATGGCAGAAGGTCTCTTTCATGAAGTCGGCGGCCCGGGCACGCCCCCGGCTGTGACGTCGGCGGGACCGGTCCGTCCCCTGGCTCTCTGCCTGCTGTCGCTCCTAGAGTGAACACTAGTAGAAGGTCTCCGTTGGAATTTCTCACCAAGAGGATGGTAGATTGTCTCCGCTGGAATCTTTCACCGAGCGGATGGTAGAATGTCTCCGCTGGAATCTCTCACCGAGCGGATGGTAGAAGGTCTCCGCTGGAATCTCTCACTGAGCGGATGGTATAAAGGTCTCCGCTGGAATCTCTAACTGAGCGGATGGTAGAAGGTCTCCGCTGGAATCTCTAACTGAGCGGATGGTAGAAGGTCTCCGCTGGAATCTCTCACCGAGCAGATGGTAGAAGGTCTCCGCTGGAATCTCTCACCGAGCGGATGGTAGAAGGTCTCTGCTGGAATCTCTCACCGAGCGGATGGTAGAAGGTCTCCGCTGGAATCTCTCACTGAGCGGATGGTAGAAGGTCTCCGCTGGAATCTCTCACTGAGCGGATGGTAGAAGGTCTCCGCTGGAGTCTCTCACCGAGCGGATGGTAGAAGGTCTCCACTGGAATCTCTCACCGAGCGGATGGTAGAAGGTCTCCGCTGGAATCTCTCACTGAGCGGATGGTAGAGGGTCTCCGCTGGAATCTCTCACCGAGCGGATGGTAGAAGGTCTCCGCTGGAGGAAGTTCTGCTCAGGGGTTGTCTATTAATATACTACATTAAAGAGGACGAAGCAATAGAGGAACAAGGACTATTATTCACTATCAGAGCTTTCTCTGAGAGGAAGAGCCGATTCACCATTACAGCATTGCTGACCGTTGGCAATGTCTCTACCATTAAGCGCATAGTGTGGACCTCAGTAATGCTTTTCTCAGATGCAGATCAGCCACTCACCTCCAAAATATGACCCATCAGAAAGCTTCGTCTCCTTGCTGCCCCGAGTCAGAATGCTGACTATCCCATGCTGGATGAAGTACATCTTTTTACCCACAGTGCCTTCCCGGATGATGTAATCAGTAGGCTGGAAGACCTCGAAGCGAAGCTTGGTCAACATGGCAGTCACAAAGTTGGGGTCAGCATTTGCAAAAAGTGGCATATTGGCGACAAGGTTGCGGCAGTTGAAGTTAACAATCTCCTTTAGGTAAGGAAAGAAAATGATTGGGAAGATGGTATGACGAGTAATAATGATTCATCAGTTACGCATTATGGTAGTATTGTAACAGGGCTAAGGGAATTGCACCTCAGGGGAGGCGATAATGGGGGAATCGCGCGTCAGGGGAGGTGATAATGGGGGAATTGCACATCAGGGGAGGCGATAATGGGGGAATCGCACATCAGGGGAGGCGATAATGGGGGAATTGCACGTCAGGGGAGGCGATAATGGGGGAATGGCACGTCAGGGGAGGCTATAATGGGGGAATGGCACGTCAGGGGAGGCGATAATGGGGGAATCGCACGTCAGGGGAGGCGATAATGGGGGAATCCTGCACGTCAGGGGAGGCGATAATGGGGGAATCCTGCACGTCAGGGGAGGCGATAATGGGGGAATCCTGCACGTCAGGGGAGGCGATAATGGGGGAATCCCGCTATAGGGATGGTAATAATGGGGGAATCGCACATCCAGGAAGGTGATAGGAGCAGTAGCGTAACTATAAAATCAGCCCAACCCCCAAACCTGCCTTACCCCACTGGTGCTGTTTGCCGTTGTTGCTGCTGCTGCCGCCGATGTGTCTGCGGTCCCGGCTCTTCTCCTGGCTGGTTTCAGCAGTGCTAATAAGTAAATAGCTCACACAAAATGTCCGCCCTCAGCATCCTCAAAAAGTGTCTTCTGTTAAGGGGGTGGACATTTTGTGTGAGCTGTTTTATCATTAGCACTGCAGGAGCCAGCCAGCAGAGCCGGGACCGCAGACTAGTAGATCTGCGGATCCCAACTCCCGACCATACACCCGGCGGGGGCGGCAACCGTAAGCAGTACCAGCAGGCAGTGCAGCACATCGATAGCCGGCAGACCCCCAGCGCCCACACCTACTCAGCGCCTCCCCGCGACAGCGGGGTCTGCAGGACTATAGCTACGCCACTGGATGGAAGGTAATAATGGGGAAATCACACATTCGGGAAGGTGGGGGGGATAGGGAATGACTCACTTCTTTAAGTGGCTCGCTGAGTTCTCCTAGAATGTTTTCCTCATCAAACATTTTGCCCTGGTAGCGATGCTCATAATACTCGTGAATCCTCTGCCGCGTGTCTGGGGGCAGTTTGTGGAAGGACATGTACTGCTCCACCTGTTTGTACTGTGGGGTACACAGAGTAATGTACAGTTAGCACGTGCCTTGCTCCTCTCCACCTCTGCTTGGCTGTACGCGGTGCTCACCTTCTCCTGGTACTGGCGGCGAGAGGAGTCCAGGGACTGGATGAGCGCTGTGGCATGGCCGATAAACATGGCGTAACACGTGGCCCCTACAATCATACTGAGCATGGTAAGCCACACGTCGGTCATCCCTTCTGGCGCCTGCTGTCCATAACCGATGCACAGCATGTGGCTCATGGCCTTGAACAGCGCGTGAGAGTACTGCTTACCCCAGGATGCGTTCTGGTGAGGGATACACACGGAGTCAGAGGACAGGGGCATGCTGGGATACATATGTACATGCTTAGTACTGGTGCATGCCTCTAACACATAAACACTTACGGCATTAGCATGTATTCTGACATACCATTGTCATGTCATAAGCATGTACTCATTGCATAAGCACAAGATGCCTTCTCCTTATTGTGCAGTAAGCATGCTCCTGTCATATGTTACATGCACTAGGCAGGCATCCGTACCGGACATATGTCATGCAATAAATGTAGACATGCGGCAGGCGTGTTCCAGCATACAGTCTAGCATGTATATGTAGTAGGCGTGCTCTTGCATTTCTCCATACCTACAGCGACATGAAATGGCAAAACCTCACGGCAGCTGAAAAACGGATCTGTTAATTGTCCGCATGGCAATCATATGTGCAAATCTAGTACATATAACGTGTGTAACGTGTACTGCTGTGTGTAAGTGCTGCTCTGCCCACTATGACCTGCAGGTGCTGGCCATACAGTAATGCCTCATACAGTACTGCCTCATACACTAATGCCTCATACACTAATGCCTCATACAGTACTGCCTCATACACTAATGCCTCATACACTAATGCCTCATACAGTAGTGCCTCATACAGTAATGCCTCATACAGTAATGTCTCATACAGTAATGCCTCCTACACTAATGCCTTATACACTAGTGCCTCCTACAGTACTGCCTCATACACTAATGCCTCATACAGTAGTGCCTCATACAGTAATGCCTCATACACAAATGTATTAACAGGTCTCCTGTATCACTGCATGACCCTAATAGGCATGATCACATGGTGCCTCACACCTCCTCTATACTGTTCTAGGTGTGATCACATGGTGCATCACATCTCCTCTATACTGTTATAGGAGAGATCACAGGGTGCCTCACACCTCCTCTATACTGTTATAAGCGTGATCACATGGTGCCTCACACCTCCTCTATACTGTTATAAGCGTGATCACATGGTGCCTCACACCTCCTCTATACTGTTATAAGCGTGATCACATGGTGCCTCTTTTCTGTAATAAGCATGATTGTGACACCTGCTGCAGGGCCTGTTCTATATTCATATGTACATGTGTATATAGGTAATAATTATTACTGGTGTCTCTATACCCTCCTGCTGAGCTATATTTACATGCATGGAATGTCCCTGTGACCCAGTAACTGGAGTATGAATAGAGAACGTCACTAATGAGTCTCAGCAGACATATGATAATGAACTAACAAACTTTCCTCTCCGGAGAGAAATAATTACAGAATGATCAGGATCAGCTGTGGCCTCTCAGCATCACACACAGTGTCGTCCAGCAGAGCCATTGTCATTACACGCCCCCTGTCAAAAATACCATAATTCACAGCCCCCCCCCCCTGTAAAAATACCATAATTCACGGGCCCCTGCCAGTTATACCATAAATCACAGGCCCCTGCCATATACACCTTAAATCACAGGCCCCTGCCATATGCACCATAAATCACAGGCCCCTGCCATATACACCTTAAATCACAGGCCCCTGCCATATACACCATAAATCACAGGCCCCTGCCATATACACCATAAATCACAGGCCCCTGCCATATACACCTTAAATCACAGGCCCCTGCCATATACACCTTAAATCACAGGCCCCTGCCATATACACCATAAATCACAGGCCCCTGCCATATACACCATAAATCACAGGCCCCTGCCATATACACCATAAATCACAGGCCCCTGCCATATACACCTTAAATCACAGGCCCCTGCCATATACACCATAAATCACAGGCCCCCTGCCATATACACCATAAATCACAGGCCCCTGCCATATGCACCATAAATCACAGGCCCCTGCCATATACACCTTAAATCACAGGCCCCTGCCATATACACCATAAATCACAGGCCCCCTGCCATATACACCATAAATCACAGGCCCCTGCCATATACACCATAAATCACGGGCCCCTGCCAGTTATACCATAAATCACAGGCCCCTGCCATATGCACCATAAATCACCGGCCCCCATACCTCCCAACTTTTGACCTGAGTCCGAAAAGGGGGCGGGGTGTATGCAAATGAGGGCGCGGCTTATGCTAATTAGCCGCGACCTCATTTTCATGCGAGAATACACAGCGTCTATTCTACTAGATTAGGGGGTCTCCCAACTGCCACCCCCCGCAGCGGGACAATGCCTGCCGCGGGTGGGACAGTGGGACAGGACCCGAAAATCGGGACTGCCCCTCTAAAATCGTGACAGTTGGGAGGTATGGGCCCCTGCCATATGCACCATAAATCACAGGCCCCTGCCATATGCACCATAAATCACGGGCCCCTGCAAGTTATACCATAAATCACAGGCCCCTGCCATATGCACCATAAATCACAGGCCCCTGCCATATGCACCATAAATCACGGGCCCCTGCCATATACACCATAAATCACGGGCCCCTGCCATATACACCATAAATCACGGGCCCCTGCCATATACACCATAAATCACAGGCCCCCTGCCATATACACCATAAATCACAGGCCCCTGCCATATACACCATAAATCACGGGCCCCTGACAGTTATACCATAAATCACGGGCCCCTGCCATATACATCATAAATCACAGGCCCCCTGCCATATACACCATAAATCACAGGCCCCCTGCCATATACACCATAAATCACAGGCCCCCTGCCATATACACCATAAATCACAGGCCCCCTGCCATATACACCATGAATCACAGGCCCCTGCCATATACACCATGAATCACAGGCCCCTGCCATATACACCATAAATCACATTGCCATATATACAAAACATCACAGGCCCCAGGCCGTATATACCATAGTGCATCACGGGCTACCTGCCATATAGACCACACTATGTGGCTGTCTCTCTCCCATATATACCACAGTACATGTCCGTCTCCCTGACGTATATACCACAGAACGTGGCCAACTCCCTCTGTATACACTGTAGTACATGGCCGTCTCCCACCTGTATACACCATAGTACGTGACCATCTCTCTCCCATATACACCGCAGTACGTGTCTGACACCCTCCTGTATATACCACAGTACATGGCCATCTCCCTCCCATATATACCACAGTACGTGTCCGACTCCCTCCTGTATACACCGCAGTACGTGTCCGACTCCCTCCCATATACACTGCAGTACGTGTCCGACTCCCTCCCATATACACTGCAGTACGTGTCCGACTCCCCCCATATACACTGCAGTACGTGACCGTCTCCCTCCCGTATACACTGTAATACATGGCCATCTCACACCTGTATACGTGCCCACCTCCCTGCGTATATATAGCGCAGTATGTGGCCATCTCCCTCCTGTGTATACCACAGTACGTGGCCATCTCCCTCCCATATATATTACAGTACGTGTTCGACTCCCTCCTGTATACACCGCAGTACATGTCGTGGGCCATCTCCCTCCTGTGTATACCACAATACATGGGCCATCTCCCTCCCGTATATACCGCAGTACGTGTTTGACTCCCTCCTGTATATACCACAGTACATGGCCATCTCCCTCCCGTATATACCACAGTACGTGTCCGACTCCCTCCTGTATACACCGCAGTACGTGTCTGACTCCCTCCTGTATATACCACAGTACATGGCCATCTCCCTCCCATATATACCACAGTACGTGTCCGACTCCCTCCTGTATACACCGCAGTACATGTCCGACTCCCTCCCATATACACTGCAGTACGTGTTCGACTCCCTCCCGTATACACTGCAGTACGTGACCGTCTCCCTCCCGTATACACTGTAATACATGGCCATCTCACACCTGTATACGTGGCCACCTCCCTGCGTATATATAGCGCAGTATGTGGCCACCTCCCTCCTGTATTTACCACAATACGTGGGCCATCTCCCTCCCGTATATACCGCAGTACGTGGCCATCTCCCTCCCATATACCTCGCAGTACGTGGGCCATCTCCCTCCTGTGTATACCACAATACGTGGCCATCTCCCTCCCATATACCTCGCAGTACGTGGCCATCTCGTCTGGCTGTTGCTACACCCCCATCCCATATATTAATGACATGTATATGGGAAGTGCAGGTATCGTAGACTCTATCTCATGGGCATAGCGGGTGGCGCAGTCTCCTGCCTCTGATTATTAGGGCCCATAGGTACCAGCCGGGTATGGAGTCTGGTGATGTGTAATGTGCTGCCAGGGAGATGGGTCCTAGTATTTTATGGCTAGGCGTCTCCCTCCTCCTGGTGTGATGGCAGCAGAGAAGGAGCCGGAAGGAAACACTTACCACCATCTTACTGATGTACACCCAGCAATCCTCCGGGAATTCCTGCAGCATCGGCACAAGGAACTGCAGACACCCGTCCCAGTGACAGAGCAACAACATCATTCCGATCAGGTTAAAGATCCGCACCACTGCGCTGGCCAGGTCGTAGGTCATGTGGAAGATCTGAATGGCAAGAGAAACGGGCAGGTTTAGGATGGAACATGTGCAGAGAGTTAAGCTGCGTACACTCGGTCGATGATCTTTCCTGCATGCAGCAAGATCATAGACCAATCGTTAGCGATGTGTACCAATTGTTCCATGTGTATGCACGATGAACCATTTGGTAAAGCTGACTTTACCCTCCCCTCCACCATCGTTAAAGATCAATCATTCATGTGTAATCATTTGCTCAATTGTTCATTATTTGATACCAAATAGTTTGCGCAGGAGTTTAGAGGAAATCTTTAACGAGATACAATCGTTTACCAAATCGCTCCATGTGTATGCACATTTAGGTGTGGGAGGGGCGTGGCCTAGCTCAGAGCTACATTGCAGTGTGAGAATAACGCTGCCCAGCATGTGTGGGCTACATGCAGAAGCAGCCAGTAACTGAGCACCTGGGTAACACCATGCTGCGCTGCAGGGGGCAGATGTAACTTGTGCAGAGAGTTAGGTGTGAGAGGGGCGTGTCCTAGCCCAGAGCTACTGTACATTACAGTGTGAGAATAATGCTGCCCAGTATGTGTGGGCTACATGCAGAAGCAGCCAGTAGCTGAGCATCTGGGTAACACCATGCTGTGCTGCAGGGGGCAGATGTAACATGTACAGAGAGGTAGGTGTGAGAGGGGCGTGTCCTAGCTCAGAGCTACATTCCAGTGTGAGAATAAAGCTGCCCATTGTGTGTGTCGCTACATGCAGAAGCACCCAGTAACTGAGCACCTGGGTAACACCATGCTGCACTGCAGGGGGCAGATGTAACATGTGCAGAGAGTTAGGTGTGGGAGTGTCCTAGCTCAGAGCTACATTGCAGTGTGAGAATAAAGCTGCCCAGTGTGTGTGTCGCTACATGCAGAAGCAGCCAGTAACTGAGCACCTGGGTAACACCATGCTGCACTGCAGGGGGGCAGATGTAACATGTGCACAGAGTTAGATGTGAGAGGGGCGTGTCCTAGCTCAGAGCTACATTGCAGTGTGAGAATAAAGCTGCCCAGTATGTGTGGGCTACATGCAGAAGCAGCCAGTAACTGAGCACCTGGGTAACACCATGCTGCACTGCAGGGGGCAGATGTAACAGGTGCAGAGAGTTAGGTGTGGGAGGGGCGTGTCCTAGCTCAGAGCTACATTGCAGTGTGAGAATAACGCTGTCAAGCATGTGTGGGCTACATGCAGAAGCAGACAGTACCTGAGCACCTGGGTAACACCATGCTGCGCTGCAGGGGGGCAGATGTAACATGTGCAGTGAGTAAGGTGTGGGAGGGGCGTGTCCTAGCTCAGAGCTACATTGCCGTGTGAGAATAATGCTGCCCAGCATGTGTGGGCTACATGCAGAAGCAGACAGTACCTGAGCACCTGGGTAACACCATCAGGGCCGGCCTTAGGCATAGGCAAGCTAGGCAATTGCCTAGGGCATTTGGAATGCCTAGGGGCATCAGCAGCTTCTGCTGATTAAAATGATATGCAGCATGCCTATATTCTGTGTGTGAGTGAGGCTGTATTTGCATATGAAATAGTGTATTCATGGAAATCACTGTAACATAGCATTCCATATGCAGGTACAGCCACAGTCGCACATAAAATATAGGCATGCCACATATCATTTTAATCATCGGAAGCTCCTTGTGTGTGCTGGTCCCAACAATGCAAATAAGACGAATTTTCAGCAAAAAATGCACCCAACGTTAGCAGAACTGGCCAGGAGCAGCATGGCCTATTGAGACAAGATGTATGCGGAAACATCTGTATCCAAGCAGAGGCAGAGGTTACAGTGTTAGTGGCTGTGTGAGTGCTGTCTGCGGGTGGGTTGGTTGTGCAATAGTGTTCGCATAAGTGTAAGGGGCATTATGTGTGTCATGTATAAATGCATTAATAATGTGCGACATATGTGTAATAGGCATTATGTGTGTCATGTGTATAAGGGCATTAATAATGTGCAACATATGTGTAAGGGGCATTATGTGTGTCATTATGTGTATGAAGGGCATTAATAAAGGTTGGCATAATGTGTAAGGGGCATTATGGTTATAAGGACATTAATAAGGGGCATTACTGTGTGGTATTATCAGGGGTGCCGAGAAAAAGGGGTAGGGGGTACAAATTACCCAGGCCAAAGTCTGATGGGAGGGCCCAGTTGGGGCCCCGGCCCCTTCCCCTTAATCAGCTCTTCTGCTCTGCCCAGCACACACTGCTTTGTGCTGAATTGCAGTGTGGCCATGGAGGTGGTTAAAATACATTATTTTCTCAGGATTTTTTTCTAAGGGAATAATGTGAGGAGTAATGTATATAACTAGGTAAAGTGGTACTACAGTGCGATGTAACGTGAATAAAGGACACCATCGCATGATATAATGTGAATAAAGTTGCACTACTGTGTGGCATAATTTGAACTGGGGGTAAAATTGTGTGGCCATGCCCCTTCCCAGCAAGAACACACCCCTGTTTGGGCTGCACACCAAATGTGTGCACTGTTTCTATTTAAAATATTGCGGGTAGGAGCACCAAAATGATGACTGCTCCCCTTTCCCAGCACCATCAATCCTCATCATAGCAGAGTCAGAGGTGGAACTAGTGGCGGTGCTAGGGGGCACCAGCCAAAATCTTGCCTAGGGCGTCATTTAGGCTAGGGCCGGCTCTGAACACCATGCTGCACTGCAGGGGGTCAGATGTACCATGTGCAGACAGATAGGTGAGGCAGGGGCGTGTCCTAGCTCAGAGCTACATTGCCGTGTGAGAATAACGCTGCCCAGCATGTGTGGGCTACAAGTACATTGGTCACATGTACTTGGTCACATGTCACATGTACATTGGTACATTCATGTTGCATAAATAACTTACCTCTTCCCATTGGTGGATGTATCGGATGAGCCGAGATAGCCTGAGCAGCCGGAGCAGACTAAGAATTTTAGTAAACCTGACAATTCGGAGTGCCCGGGCCGTCTTGTACACCTCAGAGTCCACACGGGTCTCCAGGTCCACGATGAGGAATATATAATCCACCGGGATGGAAGATACAAAATCCACCAGAAACCAGCTCTTTAAATACTTCATCTTGATGGTGTGTGGGTCCAGTATAATCTCTGTGTTGTCCCCAACCACAATACCTGTCCGGAAATTCAGGACCAGGTCAGCCAGGAAGAAAGTGTCGGAGAGGACATTAAACACAATCCAGGGTGGGGTGTTTTCATCCTTGAAGAAAGTGATTCCCACCGGAAGGATTATCAGGTTCCCAACCATGAGGAGAAGCATAATTAGATCCCAATAAAACCTGAGGAAAGGGGAGAAGGTAGAAGGGGAAGAAAAGAAAGTGATGGTAAAGTCACTGAGGAAAGATACATGGACAGATTTACATTCAGAGAACAGAATGGCGGAGAAACGATTGTAGAAGATAATGTAGAAGATAATGACAATACATGGATGATATTGTGGATTCTGACCCGCATGTATGATTGACAAATAACCAGATTCACAGAGTCTGATAGGATGAGGTTTTCGCCAGGAACCCCCAAGGGGATTTGCGTTTTTCTGCACCCAACAAGCAGATCAGGGCTCTCTGTCTGGTGTACACTAGAACAAGAACGGAGGGTGTGTAGTAACGTAGTCATTAGACTGGGACAGACTGGATGGGAAATCATATGTATAGGGAAACAAGGAGGGAACAGAACACAGGAGAACCATGGACCAGGATTCTGGAGGTGGATTAGAGATGCAGGAGTTGGATTAGAGATGCAGGTGGTGGTACGATGGCCGCCAGGGCGCAGGATGGAACTAGAGGAGGCTGGAAGCTGGAGTTCAGGCGTTAGCCCGTAGCCGGAACCGCCGGTTAGGACGGCCACAGCGAAACCTACACTGACTCTATTGAGTTCCCCGCACAGATGTGTCAAACCCTTGCAGAAACTAGGCTTCACCTGTGGCCGCCTCGTTCGAAGGAGCGAGTTAGGCCCGCTCCAACCCCGATGCAGCCAGGTCTTATGGACGGACAAAGGGTGAGCGATCGTCAGGGGGTAACTCAAGAGGACAATCTGACTAACGGTTCTAACTAAGAAAGAGCCCCTATCTGCCGGCACCTGGCCGAAGATGGGAATGTGACCCAGTCGCATGCACAAGGGACAGACTAGGGGAATCTCCAACCAACAGGTACAATACAGCACAGCGAATCCCCAAAGCAAGGTCAAGAATAGGAGGGGAAACCTTGCCTAACAAAACTAGGATGGCTGCGTGCAACAGGTGGTGGATCAGAGAAGCAGGAGGTGGATTAGAGATGCTGGAGGTGGATTACAGATGCAGGTGGTGGATCAGAGATGCAGGCGGTGGATTAGAGATGCGGGTGGTGGATCAGAAATGCAGGAGGTGGATTAGAGATGCAGGTGGTGGATCAGAGATGCAGGAGGTGGATCTGAGATGCAGGTGGTGGATAAGATATGCGGGTGGTGGATCAGAGATGCAGGTGGTGGATCAGAGATGCTGGAGGTGGATCAGAGATGCTGGAGGTGGATTACAGATGCAGGTGGTGGATTACAGATGCAGGTGGTAGATTACAGATGCAGGTGGTGGATTAAAGATGCAGGTGGTGGATCAGAGATGCGGGTGGTGGATTAGAGATGCGGGTGGTGGATCAGAGATGCGGGTGGTGGATTACAGATGCAGGTGGTGGATCAGAGAAGCAGGTGGTGGATCAGAGAAGCAGGTGGTGGATCAGAGAAGCAGGTGGTGGATCAGAGATGCAGGTGGTGGATAAGTTGTGCATGTGGTGGATCAGAGATGCATGTGGAGGATCTGAGATGCAGGTGGTGGATAAAATATGTAGGTGGTGGATTAGAGATGTGGGTGGTGGATCAGGGATGCAGGTGGTGGATCAGAGATGCAGGTGGTGGATCAGAGATGCAAGTGGTGGATCAGAGATGCAGGAGGTGGATTAGAGATGCAGGAGGTGGATTAGAGATGCAGGCGGTGGATTAGAGATACAGGCGGTGGATTAGAGATTCAGGCCTGGATTTGATACGCAGGAGGTGGATACGATATGCAAGAGGTGGATCAGAGATGCAGGTGGTCGATAAAATATGCAGGTGGTGGATTAGAGATGTGGGTGGTGGATCAGGGATGCAGGTGGTGGATCAGGGATGCAGGTGGTGGATCAGAGATGCAGGAGGTGGATCAGAGATGCAGGAGGTGGATCAGAGATTAGAGATGCAGATGGTGGATCAGAGATGCAGGAGGTGGATCAGAGATGCAAGAGGTGGATCAGAGATGCAAGAGGTGGATCAGAGATGCAGGTGGTGGATAAAATATGCAGGAGGTGGATTAGAGATGTGGGTGGTGGATCAGGGATGCAGGTGGTGGATCAGAGATGCAGGAGGTGGATCAGAGATGCAGGTGGTAGATCAGAGATGCAGGTGTATGTGTATGTGTATAGCATGTAATTATTGTGTACATGACATGAGAGCATCATGTTTATAACATGTAATTAGCGTATATATTACATGACAGCAGTATCTGTATAACATGTAATTAGCGTGTACATGACATGACAGCAATATGTGTATGAAATGTAATTATTGTGTATATGACATGACAGCAGTATGGCCCTTATTCTGGTTCACTGCAAATTCCTTTTAAAATGGACCTAACCATGTGCACTGCAGGGGGGCAGATGTAAAATGTGCAGAGAGAATTAGATTTGGGTGAGTTATTTTGTTTCTGTGCAGGGAAAATACTGACTGCTTTATTTGCACACTGCAATATAGATCTCACCTTGAAGTAAAACCCCACCCAAATCTAATTCTCTCTGCACAAGTTACATCTGCCTCTCTGTCTCTGTGCAGCATGGTATTGTCCATTTGAGAAGGAATTTGTCTTTGTGAGTGAACCAAAATAAGGGCCTATGTGTGGAGATATGTAATTAGTGTGTATATGACATGACAGCAGTATGTATATAACATGTAAGTAGTGTGTATATGACATGACAGCATTATGTATATAACATGTAAGTAGTGTGTATATGACATGACAGCATTATGTATATAACATGTAAGTAGTGTGTATATGACATGACAGCAGTATGTGTATGACGTGTAATTGGTGTGTATATGACATGACAGCAGTATGTGTATAACATGTAATTAGTGTGTATATGACATGACAGCAGTATGTGTATAGCATATAATTAGTGTGTATATGACATGACAGCAGTATATGTATACCATGTAATTAGTGTGTATATGACCTGACAGCAGTATATATGTATAACATGTAATTAGTGTGTATGACATGACAGCAGTATGTGTATAACATGTAATTAGTGTGTATATGACATGACAGCAGTATGTGTATAGCATGTAATTAGTGTGTATATGACAAGACAGCAGTATATGCATAACATGTAATTAGTGTGTATATGACATGACAGCAGTATGTGTATAACATGTAATTAGTGTGTATATGACCTGACAGCAGTATGTGTATAACATGTAATTAGTGTGTATTTGACATGACAGCAGTATATGTATAACATGTAATTAGTGTGTATATGACCTGACAGCAGTATATATGTATAACATGTAATTAGTGTGTATATGACATGACAGCAGTATGTGTATAACATGTAATTAGTGTGTATATGACATGACAGCAGTATGTGTATAACATGTAATTAGTGTGTATATGACATGACAGCAGTATGTGTATAACATGTAATTAGTGTGTATATGACATGACAGCAGTATGTGTATAACATGTAATTAGTGTGTATATGACATGACAGCAGTATGTGTATAACATGTAATTAGTGTGTATATGACATGACAGCAGTATAGGTATAACATGTAATTAGTGTGTATATGACATGACAGCAGTATGTGTATAACATGTAATTAGTGTGTATATGACATGACAGCAGTATGCGTATAACATGTAATTAGCGTGTATATGACATGACAGCAGTATGTGTATAGCATGTTATTAGTGTGTATATGTCTTTACAGCAGTATGTGTGTAGCATGTAATTATCATGTATATGACGTAACTGCAGTATTTGTATAGCATTTAATAAACATGTACGTTATATGACAGTAGTATGAGTATAATATGTAACAAGCATGTATGTGTCATGACAGCTGTATTTGTATAACATGTAATAAGTGTGTATATGACATGACATCACCATGTGTATAGCATGTTCTTTGTGTGTATATGACACGTATAACATGTTATAAGCATGTATAGAACATGACAGCAGTACGTTATTTATCTCTGACACCTGTGGAACCTGGGAATCCTGGGGGAATAAATTCTATAGATGTAGTGGATGTAATGCACACAACGTGTGAGTAATAGTGGTAGGCACCAAGGCATGAGTATAGCCTACAGCACACACTGACCACTAACCTGAAGTCACTGTAGGGGTGGATGATCCAAAACCCAGCGGATTTAACCCTTTGCTGCTCAATCTCTACAGCCTTGTGACTGCCGAACATTCTAAGGGAGAACTTATTGACAGCAGGTTGCAGGAGGGCCCCAAACTGGCGTTGCATAAAGGTGCCGGGCTCCTCTCCATCAAGGTGCTCTGACCCCTCTGACTTGGGGAGCAGGGAAGATTGCCCTGGTACTGAGGACTGGCTTTGGCCAGAGTCTGGAGACTGGCTGTGACCGAGCACTGGAGTTTGATTTAGTCCAGAAGATGTCTGACTGAGGCCTGTAACTGAAGGCTGTCTGCTATCAGGACCTGGCACCTGGTTGGATCCAGGAACAGAAGACTGAAAGGAGCCAGGCTGCTGAATTGCTCCTGGGGTGTAAGGCTGGTATGGTCCTGTGGGTGCAGGGGCACTGGTGTGGTTGGGTCCTGTAGGTTGGGTGGGTGCAGGGGCACTGGTGTGGTTGGGTCCTGTAGGTTGGGTGGGTGCAGGGGCACTGGTCTGGTTGGGTCCTGTAGGTTGGGTGGGTGCAGGGGCACTGGTGTGGTTGGGTCCTGTAGGTTGGGTGGGTGCAGGGGCACTGGTGTGGTTGGGTCCTGTAGGTTGGGTGGGTGCAGGGGCACTGGTCTGGTTGGGTCCTGTAGGTTGGGTGGGTGCAGGGGCACTGGTGTGATTGGGTCCTGTAGGTTGGGTGGGTGCAGGGGCACTTGTGTGGTTGGGTCCTGTAGGTTGGGTGGGTGCAGGGGCACTGGTTTGGTTGGGTACTGTAGGTTGGGTGGGGGCAGGGGAACTGGTCTGGTTGGGTCCTGTAGGTTGGGTGGGTGCAGGGGCACTGGTCTGGTTGGGTCCTGTAGGTTGGGTGGGTGCAGGGGCACTGGTGTGATTGGGTCCTGTAGGTTGGGTGGGTGCAGGGGCACTTGTGTGGTTGGGTCCTGTAGGTTGGGTGGGTGCAGGGGAACTGGTCTGGTTGGGTCCTGTAGGTTGGGTGGGTGCAGGGGCACTGGTTTGGTTGGGTACTGTAGGTTGGGTGGGGGCAGGGGAACTGGTCTGGTTGGGTCCTGTAGGTTGGGTGGGTGCAGGGGCACTGGTTTGGGTGGGTACTGTAGGTTGGGTGGGGGCAGGGGAACTGGTCTGGTTGGATCCTGTAGGTTGGGTAGGTGCAGGGGCACTGGTCTCCTTGGCTCCTGTAGGTTGGGTGGGTGCAGGGGCACTGGTCTGGTTGGGTCCTGTAGGTTGGGTGGGTGCAGGGGCACTGGTTTGGTTGGGTCTTGTAGGTTGGGTGGGTGCAGGGGTACTGGTTTGGTAGGGTCCTGTAGGTTGGGTGGGTGCAGGGGCACTGATCTGGTTGGGTCCTGTAGATTGGATGGGTGCAGGGATACTGGTCTGGTTGGGTCCTTTAGGTTGGGTGGGTGCAGGGGCACTGGTCTGGTTGCGTCCTGTAGGTTGGGTGGTTGCAGGGGTACTGGTTTGGTTGGGTCCTGTAGGTTGGGTCGGTGCAGGGGCACTGATTTGGTTGGGTCCTGTAGGTTGGGTGGATGCAGGGATATTGGTCTGGTTGGGTACTGTAGGTTGGGTGGGTGCAGGGGCACTGGTTTGGTTGGGTCCTGTAGGTTGGGTGGGTGCAGGGGTACTGGTCTGGTTGGGTCCTGTAGGTTGGGTAGGTGCAGTGGCACTGGTCTGGTTAGGTCCTGTAGTTTGGGTGGGTGAAGGCCCATTGATTTTTTTGGGTCCTGAGGGTTGTTTGGGTACAGGGGCACTGGTTTGGTTGTGTCCTGTAGGTTGGTTGGGTGCAGGTGCACTGGTCTGGTTAGGTCCTGAGGATTGGTTGGGTGCAGGGACAGAGGTTTGGTTGTGGACTGTAGAAGGCAGTTGGTTTGATGCAGGTGAGGAAGTATGGTTATGTCCTATATATGGTTGGCTGTGTGCAGGGTCAAAAGTTTGGTAGGCTACTGCTGGTTGCATGGGTTCAAGAGCAGAAGTTTGTCTTGGTCCTGACAAATGCGTCTGGCTGGGTGCATGGGCAGATGGTTGGTTGTATATGGTAGAAGATCGGGTAGGTGCCATGGCAGAAGTGTGCTTTGGTCCTGTAGCAGTTTGATTGGGTGCTGTCGGTTGGTTAGGTTCAGTGTCAAAGGTTGTGTTGGGAAACGAAGAAGGAGCTTGTTTGGATACAGTGATGGGGGTCTGGTTGGAGCCTGGAGCAGGAGGCCGGTTGTGGAAGCAACTTGTGGTAAGAGGCTGGTTGGATCCTGTTAAGAGAGGCAAAGTAGATACGGGCAGAGAAGGCTGGTTAAGTCCACGGTTAGGAGGATGATTAGGCCTAAATGCAGGTTGGTGGTTTGGTCCACGATTAGGAGGATGATGTTGTGTACGGTTAGGTGGCTGAACGGATCTTAATGCAGATGGCTGATACGTGCCTGGCGTAGATTTGTTAGCGTCTCTGACATGATTCGGCCAGGGGGTTGCAGTCTGTCTCGTAACTGGCACAGATGCGGCTGCCGGTATGTGTATTGCTTTGGTGACAGGAGGCTGCATGGGAACTTGTGGTAATGGAGGAGTGGTGCCTCGCATAGGACCTGCGGCAGGAAGGTTGCAGGGTATAGCGGCCACATTAGCTGTAATGGATGGACTCTGGATGGATACTGAGGCACCAGCCCCCGGGAGCAGCATCTGATTTGGTTCTAGAGCAGACGTTTGGTGGGGTCCAGTAGCAGCGTGGCAGTGTGGTAGAGTTATCCCGTGGGTAGATGACTGAGTGTGTCCTACATGTGGGAGCTGTGTAGGAGCAGGTCCAGTACGTCCGGTAGAGATGGGGCACTGGCTGTGTATGGTCAAAGCAGTATCCTGGCTAACCCCTGGGCCCTGCATCTTCTGGCTGCCTCCAGACACAGGACCATGCTGGTTGGGTTCCAGACCAAAGCCTAGCAGCTCTGCGGCCATGCCAACCTCTCTGTCTGCTGTCATATGCTTGGCTGGGGAGTACTGCCCGTTCTGAGGCTCCATGATGAGCAGTTAGACGTCCTTCCTCAGGTACCCATGTTGTGATGGCTGGCAGGGTTCTGACCTGTCTTCTGCTGCAAGCCTCCAACCTGAGCAGCGATAAATAAGCTCATTATCTCCATGACATCTTGTAACTGAAGGTGCACATTCCCTGGTGAGGGGATGAAGGAGGAGACTGAGAGTAGGTAGACAGCAGAGAGAGGATGCAGGAAAGAAAGGAGGGAGGCGAGCGATGGCAGCGAGGAAGAGGCAGGGATGCTACAAGATACAGGGATGAGGAGGATGCAGCCAGTAATAGTACAGAGATGGAGGATGGGAGGGGTGCAGGGTAGCAGGCGTATGACAGGAAGCAGAGGACAACGGAGACCTGGAGGAGAGATGTGGAATGTAATTAGGAACTGTGTGACAATGACTGTGCAGGCAGAAGAGGTACGGCCATAGGACCAGTAGCAGCCTGACCTGCAGCTCCCCCGTGTGGCCACACTCAGCATTTACACACAATAGAAGATATGTGACTGGTAATACTACATGTGAACAGATGTGTGACCGGGCATGTTGTACATGTAATACTACGGGTGACTGAGTGTGTTGTGCATGTAACACTACGCGTGCCCAGGCATGATGTGCATGTAATACTACACGTGGCCAGGTGTGTTGTGCATGTAACACTACACGTGACCAAGTGTGTTGTGCATGTAATACTACGGGTGACTGAGTGTGTTGTGCATGTAACACTACGCATGGCCAGGGATGTTGTATATGTAATACTACACGTGACCAGGCATGTTGTGGAGATAATACAACGGGTGACCAGGCGTGTTGCGTATATAATATTACGGGTGACCATGCGTGTTGTGTATATAATACTACGGGTGACCAGACGTGTTGTGTATGTAATACTACGGGTGACCAGGCGTGTTGTGTATATAATACTATGGGTGACCAGGCGTGTTGTGTATATAATATTACGGGTGACCAGGTGTTGCGTATATAATATTACGGGGGACCAGGCGTGTTGCGTATATAATAGTACGGGTGGCCAGGCATGTTGTGCATGTAATACTACATGTGACCAGGTGTGTTGTGCATGTAACACTACACGGGACCAAGTGTGTTGTGCATGTAATACTACACGTGAACAGGCATATTGTGCATGTAACACTACGCGTGGCCAGGCATGTTGTGCATGTAATACTACACTTGACCAAGTGTGTTGAGCATGTAATACTACACGTGACCAGGCGTGTTGTGCATGTAATACTACACGTGACCAGGTATGTTGTGGAGATAATACTATGGGTGACCAGGCGTGTTGTGTATATAATACTATGGGTGACCAGGCGTGTTGTGTATGTAATACTACGGGTGACCAGATGTGTTGTGTATATAATATTACGGGTGACCAGGTGTTGCGTATATAATACTACGGGTGACCAGTCGTGTTGTGCATGTAACACTACACGTGACCAAGTGTGTTGTGCATGTAATACTACACGTGACCAGGCGTGTTGTGCATGTAATACTACACGTGACCAGGCATGTTGTGGAGATAATACTATGGGTGACCAGGCGTGTTGTGTATATAATACTACGGGTGACCAGGCGTGTTGCGTATATAATACTACGGGTGACCAGGCGTGTTGTGTATGTGATACAACGAGTGACCAGGCATGTTGCGTATATAATACTACGGGTAACCAGGCTTGTTGTGTATATAATACAACGGGTGACCAGACGTGTTGCATATATATTATTACAGGTGACCAGGCGTGTTGCGTATATAATACTACGGGTGATCAGGCGTGTTGCATATATAATATTACGGGTGACCAGGCGTGTTGCGTATATAATATTACGGGTGACCAGGCGTGTTGCGTATATAATATTACGGGTGACCAGGCGTGTTGTGTATATAATACTATGGGTGACCAGGCATGTTGTGTATATAATACTACGGGTGACCAGGCGCGTTGTGTGTATATAATACAACGGGGGACCAGGCGTGTTGTGGAGATAATACTATGGGTGACCAGGCGTGTTGTGGAGATAATACTACGGTTGACAAGGCGTGTTGCGTATATAATACTACGGGTGACCAGTCGTGTTGTGCATGTAATACTACACTTGACCAAGTGTGTTGTGCATGTAATACTACACGTGACCAGGCATGTTGTGCATGTAATACTACACGTGACCAGGCATGTTGGGGAGATAATACTATGGGTGACCAGGCGTGTTGTGTATATAATACTACGGGTGACCAGGCGTGTTGCGTATATAATACTACGGGTGACCAGGCGTGTTGTGTATGTGATACAACGAGTGACCAGGCATGTTGCGTATATAATACTACGGGTAACCAGGCTTGTTGTGTATATAATACAACGGGTGACCAGACGTGTTGCATATATATTATTACAGGTGACCAGGCGTGTTGCGTATATAATACTACGGGTGATCAGGCGTGTTGCATATATAATATTACGGGTGACCAGGCGTGTTGCATATATAATATTACGGGTGACCAGGCGTGTTGCGTATATAATATTACGGGTGACCAGGCGTGTTGCGTATATAATATTACGGGTGACCAGGTGTGTTGTGTATATAATACTATGGGTGACCAGGCATGTTGTGTATATAATACTACGGGTGACCAGGCGCGTTGTGTGTATATAATACAACGGGGGACCAGGCGTGTTGTGGAGATAATACTATGGGTGACCAGGCGTGTTGTGGAGATAATACTACGGTTGACAAGGCGTGTTGCGTATATAATATTATGGGTGACCAGGCGTGTTGCGTATATGATATTACGGGTGACCAGGCGTGTGGTGTATATAATACTACGGGTGTTGCGTATATGATATTACGGGTGACCAGGCGTGTGGTGTATATAATACTACGGGTGACCAGTTGTGTTGTGTATATAATGCTACGGGTGACCAGGCGTGTTGTGTATATAATTCTACGGGTGACCAGGCGTGTTGTGTATATAATACTACTGGTGACCAGGCGTGTTGTGGAGATAATACTACGGTTGACAAGGCGTGTTGCGTTTATAATATTACGGGTGTCCAGGCGTGTTGCGGATATAATACTACGGGTGACCAGGCGTGTTCTGGAGATAATACTATGGGTGACCAGGCGTGTTGTGTATATAATATTACGGGTGACCAGGTGTTGCGTATATAATATTACGTGGGACCAGGCGTGTTGCGTATATAATATTACGGGTGGCCAGGCATGTTGTGCATGTAATACTACATGTGACCAGGTGTGTTGTGCATGTAACACTACACGGGACCAAGTGTGTTGTGCATGTAATACTACACGTGACCAGGCATGTTGTGGAGATAATACTATGGGTGACCAGGCGTGTTGTGTATATAATACTATGGGTGACCAGGCGTGTTGTGTATGTAATACTACGGGTGACCAGACGTGTTGTGTATATAATATTACGGGTGACCAGGTGTTGCGTATATAATACTACGGGTGACCAGTCGTGTTGTGCATGTAACACTACAAGTGACCAAGTGTGTTGTGCATGTAATACTACACGTGAACAGGCATGTTGTGCATGTAATACTACACATGACCAGGCATGTTATGCATGTAACACTATGCGTGACCAGGCGTGTTGTGCATGTAATATCTACGGGTGACTGTGTGTGTTGTGCATGTAACACTACGCCTGGCCAGGCATGTTGTGCATGTAATACTACACTTGACCAAGTGTGTTGTGCATGTAATACTACACGTGACCAGGCGTGTTGTGCATGTAATACTACACGTGACCAGGCATGTTGTGGAGATAATACTATGGGTGACCAGGCGTGTTGTGTATATAATACTACGGGTGACCAGGCGTGTTGCGTATATAATACTACGGGTGACCAGGCGTGTTGTGTATGTGATACAACGAGTGACCAGGCATGTTGCGTATATAATACTACGGGTAACCAGGCTTGTTGTGTATATAATACAACGGGTGACCAGACGTGTTGCATATATATTATTACAGGTGACCAGGCGTGTTGCGTATATAATACTACGGGTGATCAGGCGTGTTGCATATATAATATTACGGGTGACCAGGCGTGTTGCATATATAATATTACGGGTGACCAGGCGTGTTGCGTATATAATATTACGGGTGACCAGGCGTGTTGCGTATATAATATTACGGGTGACCAGGCGTGTTGTGTATATAATACTATGGGTGACCAGGCATGTTGTGTATATAATACTACGGGTGACCAGGCGCGTTGTGTGTATATAATACAACGGGGGACCAGGCGTGTTGTGGAGATAATACTATGGGTGACCAGGCGTGTTGTGGAGATAATACTACGGTTGACAAGGCGTGTTGCGTATATAATACTACGGGTGACCAGTCGTATTGTGCATGTAATACTACACTTGACCAAGTGTGTTGTGCATGTAATACTACACGTGACCAGGCGTGTTGTGCATGTAATACTACACGTGACCAGGCATGTTGTGGAGATAATACTATGGGTGACCAGGCGTGTTGTGTATATAATACTACGGGTGACCAGGCGTGTTGCGTATATAATACTACGGGTGACCAGGCGTGTTGTGTATGTGATACAACGAGTGACCAGGCATGTTGCGTATATAATACTACGGGTAACCAGGCTTGTTGTGTATATAATACAACGGGTGACCAGACGTGTTGCATATATATTATTACAGGTGACCAGGCGTGTTGCGTATATAATACTACGGGTGATCAGGCGTGTTGCATATATAATATTACGGGTGACCAGGCGTGTTGCATATATAATATTACGGGTGACCAGGCGTGTTGCGTATATAATATTACGGGTGACCAGGCGTGTTGCGTATATAATATTACGGGTGACCAGGCGTGTTGTGTATATAATACTATGGGTGACCAGGCATGTTGTGTATATAATACTACGGGTGACCAGGCGCGTTGTGTGTATATAATACAACGGGGGACCAGGCGTGTTGTGGAGATAATACTATGGGTGACCAGGCGTGTTGTGGAGATAATACTACGGTTGACAAGGCGTGTTGCGTATATAATACTACGGGTGACCAGTCGTATTGTGCATGTAATACTACACTTGACCAAGTGTGTTGTGCATGTAATACTACACGTGACCAGGCGTGTTGTGCATGTAATACTACACGTGACCAGGCATGTTGTGGAGATAATACTATGGGTGACCAGGCGTGTTGTGTATATAATACTACGGGTGACCAGGCGTGTTGCGTATATAATACTACGGGTGACCAGGCGTGTTGTGTATGTGATACAACGAGTGACCAGGCATGTTGCGTATATAATACTACGGGTAACCAGGCTTGTTGTGTATATAATACAACGGGTGACCAGACGTGTTGCATATATATTATTACAGGTGACCAGGCGTGTTGCGTATATAATACTACGGGTGATCAGGCGTGTTGCATATATAATATTACGGGTGACCAGGCGTGTTGCATATATAATATTACGGGTGACCAGGCGTGTTGCGTATATAATATTACGGGTGACCAGGCATGTTGCGTATATAATATTACGGGTGACCAGGCGTGTTGTGTATATAATACTATGGGTGACCAGGCATGTTGTGTATATAATACTACGGGTGACCAGGCGCGTTGTGTGTATATAATACAACGGGGGACCAGGCGTGTTGTGGAGATAATACTATGGGTGACCAGGCGTGTTGTGGAGATAATACTACGGTTGACAAGGCGTGTTGCGTATATAATATTATGGGTGACCAGGCGTGTTGCGTATATGATATTACGGGTGACCAGGCGTGTGGTGTATATAGTACTACGGGTGACCAGGCGTGTTGTGTATATAATGCTACGGGTGACCAGGCGTGTTGTGTATATAATTCTACGGGTGACCAGGCGTGTTGTGTATATAATACTACTGGTGACCAGGCGTGTTGTGGAGATAATACTACGGTTGACCAGGCGTGTTGTGGAGATAATACTACGGTTGACAAGGCGTGTTGCGTTTATAATATTACGGGTGTCCAGGCGTGTTGCGGATATAATACTACGGGTGACCAGGCGTGTTGTGGAGATAATACTATGGGTGACCAGACGTGTGGTGTATATAATACTACGGGTGACCAGGCGTGTTGTGTATATAATACTACGGGTGACCAGACGTGTAAGTAATACTACGGGTGACCAGGCGTGTTGTGTATATAATACTACGGGTGACCAGGCGTGTTGTGTATGTAATACTACGGGTGACCAGGCGTGTTGTGTATATAATTCTACGCGTGACCAGGCGTGTTGTGTATATAATACTACTGGTGACCAGGCATGTTGTGGAGATAATACTACGGGTGACCAGGCGTGTTGTGTATATAATACTACAGGTGACCAGGCTTGTGGTGTATATAATACTACGGTTGACCCGGCATGTTGTGTATATAATACTACGGGTGACCAGGCGTGTGGTGTATATAATACTATGGGTGACCAGGCGTGTTGTGTATATAATACTACGGGTGACCAGACGTGTAAGTAATACTACGGGTGACCAGGCGTGTTGTGTATATAATACTACAGGTGACCAGGCGTGTGGTGTATATAATTCTACGGGTGACCAGGCATGTTGTGTTTATAATACTACGGGTGACCAGGCGTGTATTGTATATAATACTACGGTTGACAAGGCGTGTTGCGTTTATAATATTACGGGTGACCAGGCGTGTTGCGGATATAGGGCCAGATGTATCAAACTTCACAAAGTGATAAAATGTAGAGTGATAAACAACCAGCCAATCAGCTCCTACCTGTCATGCTACAGGCTGAGTTTGAAAAATTACACATTGGAGCTAATTGGCTGGTTGTTTATCACTCTCCATTTTATCACTTTGTGAAGCTTGATACATCTGGCCCTTAATACTACGGGTGACCAGGCGTGTTGTGTATATAATACTACGGGTGACCAGGCGTGTACTGTATATAATACTACGGTTGACAAGGCGTGTTGCGTTTATAATATTACGGGTGACCAGGCGTGTTGCGGATATAATACTACGGGTGACCAGGCGTGTTGCGGATATAATACTACGGGTGACCAGGCGTGTTGTGTATATAATACTACTGGTGACCAGGCGTGTTGTGGAGATAATACTACGGTTGACAAGGCGTGTTGCGTTTATAATATTACGGAGGCGTGTTGCGGATATAATACTACGGGTGACCAGGCGTGTTGTGGAGATAATACTATGGGTGACCAGACGTGTGGTGTATATAATACTACGGGTGACCAGGCGTGTTGTGTATATAATACTACGGGTGACCAGACGTGTAAGTAATACTACGGGTGACCAGGCGTGTTGTGTATATAATACTACGGGTGACCAGGCGTGTTGTGTATGTAATACTACGGGTGACCAGGCGTGTTGTGTATATAATTCTACGCGTGACCAGGCGTGTTGTGTATATAATACTACTGGTGACCAGGCATGTTGTGGAGATAATACTACGGGTGACCAGGCGTGTTGTGTATATAATACTACAGGTGACCAGGCGTGTGGTGTATATAATACTACGGTTGACCCGGCATGTTGTGTATATAATACTACGGGTGACCAGGCGTGTGGTGTATATAATACTACGGGTGACCAGGCGTGTTGTGTATATAATACTACGGGTGACCAGACGTGTAAGTAATACTACGGGTGACCAGGCGTGTTGTGTATATAATACTACAGGTGACCAGGCGTGTGGTGTATATAATTCTACGGGTGACCAGGCATGTTGTGTTTATAATACTACGGGTGACCAGGCGTGTATTGTATATAATACTACGGTTGACAAGGCGTGTTGCGTTTATAATATTACGGGTGACCAGGCGTGTTGCGGATATAATATTACGGGTGACCAGGCGTGTTGTGTATATAATACTACGGGTGACCAGGCGTGTACTGTATATAATACTACGGTTGACAAGGCGTGTTGCGTTTATAATATTACGGGTGACCAGGCCTGTTGCGGATATAATACTACGGGTGACCAGGCGTGTTGCGGATATAATACTACGGGTGATCAGGCGTGTGGTGTATATAATACTACGGGTGACCAGGCGTGTGGTGTATATAATACTACGGGTAACCAGGCGTGTTGTGTATATAATACTACGGGTGACAAGGCGTGTTGTGTATATAATACTACGGGTGACCAGACGTGGTGTGTATATAATACTACGGGTGACCAGGCGTGTGGTGTATATAATACTACAGGTGACCAGGCGTGTGGTGTATATAATATTACGGGTGACCAGGCTTGTTGTGTATATAATACTACGGGTGACCAGGCGTGTTGTGTATGTAATACTACTGGTGACCAGGCGTGTGGTGTATATAATACTACGGGTGACCAGACGTGTGGTGGATATAATACTACGGGTGACCAGGCTTGTGGTGGATATAATACTACGGGTGACCAGGCGTGTTGTGGAGATAATACTACGGTTGACCAGACGTGTTGTGTATATAATACTACGGTTGACCAGGCGTGTTGTGAATATAATACTACGGTTGACCAGGCGTGTTGTGTATATAATACTACGGGTGACCAGGCGTGTGGTGTATATAATATTACGGGTGACCAGGCGTGTTGTGTATATAATACTACGGGTGACCAGGCGTGTTGTGTATGTAATACTACGGGTGACCAGGCGTGTGGTGTATATAATACTACGGGTGACCAGACGTGTGATGGATAAAATACTATGGGTGACCAGGCTTGTGGTGGATATAATGCTACGGGTGACCAGGCGTGTTGTGGAGATAATACTACGGTTGATCAGACGTGTTGTGTATATAATACTACGGTTGACCAGGCATGTTGTGTATATAATACTACGGTTGACCAGTCGTGTTGTGTATATAATACTACAGTTGACCAGGCGTGTTGTGTATATAATACTACGGTTGTCCAGGCGTGTTGTGTATATAATACTACGGTTGACCAGGCGTGTGGTGTATATAATATTACGGGTGAGAGCAGCTTTGGTGAATGGCAGACCATTGGCTTTGAAAAAGCTACAGCCAATAGCGAAACGTGTTAGGTGCTGAACTACCTCAAGACTCCAGGATTGGTCTGCCATTCACCAATGCTGCTCTACCACCCTTCTTGCCCTCCATTCATTGGATAACTTTAACAGGACCCTACGTGGCCCCTCATGGGATCCTCAGCAGTGTGAACATCCTTGGGTGAATCCACCCTTCCCCAATCACCTGAAAGAGGAGGATTCCTTTTGCCCAATTCCTGATCTTCCAGTGGCCTTGAGGGCGCCGCACCACCAAAGAGGACTCTGGGCACCCTCAGGTGAATTTATCCACTCACCATCACCTGAAAGAGGACTATTCCATCCTACTTGCCCATTCTCTGATCCTCCAGCGGTAATTGGGGGTACCTCAGCACCAGAGGGGACATTGGGGACCATCCTGGGTTCTGTTCACCTCTGTACCCCCACAGATTCCTCCGGCGGCACCGTATTGGGATACCGTAGAACTAGTGAGGACCTCCTGTGACTTCCTTCCAGATCTCATTTGCCACCTACAGTATAAGCAGCATTATTGGTAAAGTGCACTTACCTTCAAATTTGACTTTCCACCATTGAGCCACAAGATTACTCTGGCTCCAGCATCCATTCTGCGAGTGCATTTATTGTGTATATGTATACTTACTTATTATCCACCAAGTGGTACATTTTATACTTTAATACAGTGGTTCCCAAACTTTTTGAATCACGGCACCCTAAAGTATCAGAATATTTTGCACGGCACCCCTAAGCCAAAAGTTGGTTACTAATTTCGGGAAAAATATTAAATAAGTTGTGTTTTAAATGTTTTCGTTAGGTCCACTTATGTGGTGAGAAACATGATTCACTTCTGTTTCCCCACATATTTTATAAGTGGAAGCCATAAGCAATGATTTTGCCTATTGCATTGGCCATAAATAACTTGAATTGGTTCTGGACCACCAACCTGAGGCACCCCAGGGATCCTAGGCGCACAGTTGAGAACCACTGCTTTAATATATAAAATAATTTGTTATAATTGGCTTTTTGTTTCATTGTAGTTGTAGCGCTGCTTCTTTGTGGGGTTTTTTTCTGTTATAAATCATTTATAGGGACTGACTACCCCTATACCCCAGCAGCTGCTTTTGGAGAACCAGCTCATAACATAGGCGACCCAAATTTTTATTCTCTAGTAGAATACCAACTTTTTACTGGGTCACTGGTTCAGTAATACTGGGTTATAATGGGGGGACTGGTGCAGTAATACTGGGGTACTGGGATATAATGAAGGGACTGGTGCAGTGATACTGGGGGTACAGGGATAGAATGGGGGGACTGGTGCAGTGATGCTGGGGTACTGGGATATAATGAAGGGACTGGTGCAGTGATACTGGGGGTACAGGGATAGAATGGGGGGACTGGTGCAGTGATGCTGGGGTACTGGGATATAATAAGGGGACTGGTGCAGTGATACTGGGGTACTGTAATATAATGGGGGTACCGGTGCAGTGATACTGGGGTACTGTAATATAATGGGGGTACAGGTGCAGTAATACTGGGGTACTGTAATATAATGCGGGTACAGGTGCAGTAATACTGGGGTACTGGGATATAATGGGGGTACCGATGCAGGGATACTGGGGTACTGTAATATAATGGGGGTACAGGTGCAGTATACTGGGGTACTGTAATATAATGGGGGTACCTGTGCAGTAATACTGGGGTACTGGGATAGAATGGGGGTACCGGTGCAGTGATACTGGGGTACTGTAATATAATGTGGGTATGGGTGCAGTAATACTGGGGTACTGTAATATAATGGGGGTACCTGTGCAGTAATACTGGGGTACTGGGATATAATGGGGGTACCGGTGCAGTGATACTGGGGTACTGTAATATAATGGGGGTACTGGTGCAGTTATACTGGGGTTACGGGGATATAATGGGGGGACTGGTGCAGTGATACTGGGGGTACAAGGATATAATGGGGGGGACTAGTGCAGTGATACTGGGGGTACGGGGATATAATGGGGGACCAGTGCCGTAATACTGGGATACTGGATATAATGAGGGTATCGGTGCAGTGATACTGGGGGTACGGGGATATAATGAAGGGGCCGGTGCAATGCTACTGGGGGTACGGGGATATAATGGGAGACCAGTGCCGTAATACTGGGGTACTGGGATATAATGGGGGTGGTTATAATGGGGGACCAGTGCCGTAATACTGGGAGTATGGGGATATAATGGGGGTACCTGTGCAGTGATACTGGGGTTACAGGATAGAATGGGGGTACCGGTGCAGTGATACTGGGGTACTGTAATATAATGCGGGTATGGGTGCAGTAATACTGGGGTACTGTAATATAATGGGGGTACCTGTGCAGTAATACTGGGGTACTGGGATATAATGGGGGTACCGGTGCAGTGATACTGGGGTACTGTAATATAATGGGGGTACAGGTGCAGTATACTGGGGTACTGTAATATAATGGGGGTACCTGTGCAGTAATACTGGGGTACTGGGATAGAATGGGGGTACCGGTGCAGTGATACTGGGGTACTGTAATATAATGTGGGTATGGGTGCAGTAATACTGGGGTACTGTAATATAATGGGGGTACCTGTGCAGTAATACTGGGGTACTGGGATATAATGGGGGTACCGGTGCAGTGATACTGGGGTACTGTAATATAATGGGGGTACTGGTGCAGTTATACTGGGGTTACGGGGATATAATGGGGGGACTGGTGCAGTGATACTGGGGGTACAAGGATATAATGGGGGGGACTAGTGCAGTGATACTGGGGGTACGGGGATATAATGGGGGACCAGTGCCGTAATACTGGGATACTGGATATAATGAGGGTATCGGTGCAGTGATACTGGGGGTACGGGGATATAATGAAGGGGCCGGTGCAATGCTACTGGGGGTACGGGGATATAATGGGAGACCAGTGCCGTAATACTGGGGTACTGGGATATAATGGGGGTGGTTATAATGGGGGACCAGTGCCGTAATACTGGGAGTATGGGGATATAATGGGGGTACCTGTGCAGTGATACTGGGGTTACAGGATAGAATGGGGGTACCGGTGCAGTGATACTGGGGTACTGTAATATAATGCGGGTATGGGTGCAGTAATACTGGGGTACTGTAATATAATGGGGGTACCTGTGCAGTAATACTGGGGTACTGGGATATAATGGGGGTACCGGTGCAGTGATACTGGGGTACTGTAATATAATGGGGGTACTGGTGCAGTGATACTGGGGTTACGGGGATATAATGGGGGGACTGGTGCAGTGATACTGGGTGTACAAGGATATAATGGGGGGGACTAGTGCAGTGATACTGGGGGTATGGGGATATAATGGGGGACCAGTGCCGTAATACTGGGATACTGGATATAATGAGGGTATCGGTGCAGTGATACTGGGGGCACGGGGATATAATGGGGGGACTGGTGCAGTGATACTGGGGGTATGGGGATATAATGGGGGACCAGTGCCTTAATACTGGGTTACTGGTATATAACGGGGGTGGATATAATGGGGGACCAGTGCCGTAATACTGAGGTTACGGGGATATAATGGTGGTACCAGTGTCGTAATACTGGGGTACTGGGATATAATGGGGGTACCGGTGCAGTGATTCTTGGGGTACGGGATATAATGGGGGACTGGTGTAGTAATACTGGAGTTATAGGATATAATGGGGGTTCTGGGATATAATGGGGGTATTGGTGCAGTGATATTGGGGTACTGGAATAAAAAGGGGTACTGGTGCAGTGGTACAGGGATATAATCGGGTGCAGTGATAATGGGGGTACGGGGATATAATGGTGGGACCGGTGAAGTTATACTGGGGTACTGGTACAGGGATATAACGGATGTAGTGAAACCGGGGTACTATAATATAACGGGGGACCAGTAAGGATAGTAACTGATGAATTACAGATGCTGCCCCGCCCCCACACTGACAGCTGCTGCCGCGCCCCCCTACGGAAAGCCGTTGCCCCGCCCCCTCACTGGCAGCTGCTGTCCCGCCCCCTCACAGACAATACGGCCCCGGGGATGCCTATGTGACGCCGCACTAATTGGACACGCCCCATATGGTCTGATTGGTCGGTATAAGGCGGGAAATCTGGTTGGTATCCTGATACAGGAAGTGAAGAGGATGGAGCGGTCCCAGAGACGTGCGGCACGGCTGCGAGGTCCGGCCTGCCGGGGAGCCTGGGAGTGGTGGTGCTGGGTATACTGGGAGATTACTGGGACGAGTAATGGTATACAGCAGGGGTGGCCAAAGCTGTCCAGCAGGTCATGTATATCATTTAGCCTGTATAGTAGGACTGAGGCGGCTGTGTGACAGTAATGACTACACCTGTGCACCAGCTTGGGGATTTGGAAGGGATGGCCATCGGTGCAGATGCCATCGATGGTGATTCTGCACCCAGCCATCGATAGTGGTAGTTTAAGCTATCGATGGTCATCCATTATATCTGACTGACTGGCCCGTGGGCCAATCAGAACTCGGGGATGGGACTTCCAGGTGTCTGGGGGCGGAGCTATGCTCTGTGTCCCAGCACATTGGAAAAAAAAAAAAAAGAGGACACATCGGTTCTTCTTTGCCATGGATGTAGGTTCTCCCACATCGATGGCAAAAGTATTTGACAACGGCCATAAGCCATCGATGATTTTAAATCATTGATGGTCGATGACCATCCCTATTTTGAACACGTGCACTAGTGGTAAATCACAGGACTGGATTGGCCAGCCATGGTGTACAGGGAACAAAGTGAATGGGATGTGTACACTGCGCTGGTAGGTATGGATTCCAATTAGATTAATTGGTAGGTGCCAATATTAATAGGGTTAAAAAAATATTATTAAACAATAAAAATATGTATATTCAATAAAAAATTGATAAACATGTAAATAGCAACATTAGGTAGCAGTGTGGTGCTTTTGTTAAATTAAGCTTCTGGGAGTGGGAGGGAATGAATGTATAAATGGTCAGTCCATACGGTACCGTATTTTATTATGGAGAAATGATGGGATCCGTTCCTAAAGTGCCTTCTGGAATGTCCTCGGATATACCCGTTAAGTGGGAGGTCCTGTTCCTTGTAGGGATGGCGTTGTATTTGTGGGGTAGCACTCCCCGGCCAGGTAGTAAAGTCTGTTTGATTGGACTAAGGACCAATCCTCCAAAACTTTAGGGAAGGACAAAGGTGATGCTGGTTCGGTCTCAAAGGTGATTATCCAAATGCTAGCAGCAAATTGTATGGGACTGAAAATTCCCTCTCCACCCCCAAAGCGTTTCGCCTGTAAAAAACTTAAACCATGCAACCACAAAAGCCTCCATACACCTTGAAAAGCCCCACAAATACAACGCCATCCCTACAAGGAACAGGACCTCCCACTTAACGGGTATATCCGAGGACATTCCAGAAGGCACTTTAGGAACGGATCCCATCATTTCTCCATAATAAAATACGGTACCGTATGGACTGACCATTTATACATTCATTCCCTCCCAGAAGCTTCATTTAACAAAAGCACCACACTGCTACCTAATGTTGTTATTTACATGTTTATGAATTTTTTTATTGAATATACATATTTTTATTGTGTAATATTTTTTTTTAACCCTATTAATATTGGCACCTACCAATTAATCTAATTGGAATCCATACCTACCAGCGCATTCATTTTTACGGGCCTGACAACCCATCCTCAGTGCAGCTTTGATAGAGCAACCCATTTTCTGCGCCCCCCACCCTGTGATAACTTGTTATCTCCATCCACCCCCTATGGTGAACAGGGAATATGTGTTCCGGGAGGTGCGCATGGCTTGCGGGAAGTGTGTGTGTGCCGGGGGTGTGTGTGCCGGGAGGGTGCGCATGGCGTGCGGGGAGTGTATGTGTGTGTGCCGGGAGGGTGCGCATGGCGTGTGGGGAGTGTATGTGTGTGTGCCGGGAGGGTGCGCATGGCGTGCGGGGAGTGTATGTGTGTGTGTGCCGGGAGGGTGCGCATGGCGTACGGGTAGTATATGTGCGTGTGCGGGGAGTGTGTGTGTGTTCCGGGGGGTGCGGAGAGTTTGTGTGTTCTGGGGAGGTGTGTGCGGGGAGTGTGTGTCCCGGGGGTACGCATTGGGTGCGGAGTGTGTGTGTATTCCGGGGGGTGCAGAGAGTTTGTGTGTTCTGGGGAGGTGTGTGCGGGGAGTGTGTATGTGTGTTCCGGGGGTGCACATGGCGGGCACGGAGTTTGTGTGTGTGTGTCCCGGGGGGTGCGCATTGGGTGCGGAAAGTGTGTGTGTGTGTGTGTTCTGGGGAGGTGTGTGCGGGGAGCGTATGTGTGTTCCGGGGGTGTGCAGGGAGTGTGTGTTTGTCCCGGGGGGGGGGGGGGGCATTGGGTGGGGAGTATGTGTGTTCTGGGGAGGTGTGTGTTGGGAGTGTATGTGTGTTCCGGGGGTGCGCATGGCGTGCAGGGAGTGTGTGTGTTTGTCCCGGGGGGTGCGCATTGTGTGCGGGGAGTGTTTGTCCCGGGGGGTCGCATTGGGTGCGGAGTGTGTGTGTTCCGAGGGGGGTTGCGGGGAGAGAGTGTGTGTGTGTGTTTCGAGGGGGGGTGCGGGGAGTGTGTGTGTTTTCCGGGGGTGCAGAGTGTGTGTGTGTGTGTTCCAAGGTGGGTGCGAGGAGTGTGTGTGTGTGTTCCAAGGGGGGTGCGCATGGCGTGCTGGGAGTGTGTGTGCCCCATATACCCTAGCTGTTATTCCCATTATACATGTGGATCACTGGGAAAGGTGCTCAGGTGATTAGTTACCACATTCTCTTCCTTTCTTCTAGATTTAAAGGAGGCCCTGGAGGAGCTACACTTGGAGTTGGACAAACTGGCACACACCATCGAGGATGTCACCCAGTACCAGGCACAGGTCTTCCAGGTCACTAAAGTGCTGGTAAGGGGACTGGCACACAATGATTTACAGAGGGAGGGGGTGGGCAAAGTGGCCCACTAGTGGCTTGTGGAGGAAGGGTGGATTGGTGTGCTGGTGGCATGGGGAGGGTGGATTGGTGTGCCGGTGGCATGGGGAGGGTGGAGTGGTGATCCGGGAGTGTGGAGTGGTGCGCCAGTGGCATAGGGAGGGAGGGTGGAGTGGTGTGGCATGGGGAGGGTGGAGTGGTGCGCCGGTGGGGAGAGTGGAGTGGCCTGCCGGTGGCATGGGGAGGGTGGAGTAGTGATCCGGGAGTGTGGAGTGGTGCGCCGGTGGCATAGGGAGGGAGGGTGGAGTGGTGTGGCATGGGGAGGGTGGAGTGGTGCGCCGGTGGGGAGAGTGGATTGGTGTGCCGGTGGCATGGGGAGGGTGGAGTAGTGATCCGGGAGTGTGGAGTGGTGCGCCGGTGGCATAGGGAGGGAGGGTGGAGTGGTGTGGCATGGGGAGGGTGGAGTGGTGCGCCGGTGGGGAGAGTGGAGTGGCCTGCCGGTGGCATGGGGAGGGTGGAGTGGTGCGCCGGTGGCATAGGGAGGGTGGAGTGGTGCGCCGGTGGGGAGTGGCCTGCCGGTGGCATAGGGAGGGTGGAGTCGCGACACTGGCGACCCTTCTCACTTGATGTCTTTTCTCTACCTGGCAGTGCTCCTGGATGGATAACCTTGAGGCTTTAGCCATTCACAGGACTCCTGACTCGATCAGTGGCCCTAGGGTGTGACACCCCATCTGTGCATCTCCCTCTGGATAGCGATGATGAGAGACTATTTATACAGAAGCACTAGAGATAAAGGTTACCATTGGTCAGGCCAGCTGCTGTGCAACTACATATCCCAGCATGTCCTGCCACAGGGGTTCTACTATGCTCTGCTTGTATGACGATCTTGCACAAAAACTATACGTGACTTGTGAGTGGCCTCTATGATGTGCACAGTCTCCTAACTGTGTGTGTTACACCCCTGTGCCCACCCAGCCATGTCTCCTCATCACATTCCCACGCCTACTGCGCTGGAGCTGGACAAGTGACGCGGTGATTAGTCAGATGACCTGAGACGTTCTGCTGGTTTTCTGCTCGTTCTAACATCCTATACAATGGAAGAAGGCGTCCCCTGCGACTGTATCTTACAATAAACTTTAAGCTGCATTGTATGTGTCGTGCTGTGATCATCTGATGGGCAGGAAATGCTGGGGGAGGATGTAGCTGCCAGTGATGATATGGGAGCGCTGAGGCGTGTGTGACGGGATGATATGGGAGTACTGAGGTATGTGTGACGGGATGATATGGGAGTACTGAGGCATGTGTGACGGGATGATACGGGAGTACTGAGGTATGTGTGACGGGATGATATGGGAGTACTGAGGCATGTGTGACGGGATGATATGGGAGTACTGAGTCGCGTGTGATGGATGATACGGGAGTACTGAGGCGCGTGTGACGGGATGATACGGGAGTAGAGGCGCGTGTGACGGGATGATATGTGAGCACTGAGGCATGTGTGACGGGATGATACGGGAGCGCTGAGGCGCGTGTGACGGGATGATATGGGAGTACTGAGTCGCGTGTGACGGGATGATACGGGAGTACTGAATCGCGTGTGACGGGATGATATGGGAGTACTGAGTCGCGTGTGATGGATGATACGGGAGTACTGAGGCATGTGTGACGGGATGATAACGGGAGTACTGAGGCGCGTGTGACGGGATGATACGGGAGTGCTGAGGCGCTTGTGACGGGATGATATGGGAGTACTGAGTCGCGTGTGATGGATGATACGGGAGTACTGAGGCGCGTGTGATGGGATGATACGGGAGTACTGAGTCGCGTGTGATGGATGATACGGGAGTACTGAGCCACGTGTGACGGGATGATACGGGAGTACTGAGGCGCGTGTGACGGGATGATACGGGAGTACTGAGGCGCGTGTTGGGATGATACGGGAGCGCTGAGGCGCGTGTGACGGGATGATACGGGAGCGCTGAGGCGCGTGTGACGGGATGATACGGGAGCGCTGAGGCGCGTGTGACGGGATGATACAAGAGCGCTGAGGCGCGTGTGACGGGATGATACGGGAGCGCTGAGGGGCGTGTGACGGGATGATACGGGAGCGCTGAGGCGCGTGTGACGGGATGATACGGGATCGCTGAGGCGCGTGTGTCGGGATGATACGGGAGCGCTGAGGCGCGTGTGACGGGATGATACGGGAGCGCTGAGGCGCGTGTGACGGGATGATACGGGAGAGCTGAGCCGCGTGTGACGGGATGATACGGGAGCGCTGAGCCGCGTGTGACGGGATGATACGGGAGCGCTGAGGCGCGTGTGACGGGATGATACGGGGGCGCGTGTGACGGGATGATACGGGAGCGCTGAGGCGCGTGTGACGGGATGATACGGGAGCGCTGAGGCGCCTGTGACGGGATGATACGGGAGCGCTGAGGCGCGTGTGACGGGATGATACGGGAGCGCTGAGCCGCGTGTGACGTGATGATACGGGAGCGCTGAGGCGCGTGTGACGGGATGATACGGGAGCGCTGAGGCGCGTGTGACGGGATGATACGGGAGTGCTGAGGCGCGTGTGACGGGATGATATGGGAGTACTAAGTCGCGTGTGACGGGATGATAGGGGAGTACTGAGTCGCGTGTGATGGATGATACGGGAGCACTGAGCCGCGTGTGACGGGATGATACGGGAGCACTGAGGCATGTGTGACGGGTTGATATGGGAGCGCTGAGGCATGTGTGACGGGATGATACGGGAGCGCTGAGGCATGTGTGACGGGATGATATGGGAGCGCTGAGGCGCGTGTGACGGGATGATACAGGAGTGCTGAGGCGCGTGTGACGGATGATATGGGAGTACTGAGTCGCGTGTGACGGGATAACGGGAGTGCTGAGGCGCGTGTGACGGGATGATACGGGAGTACTGAGTCGCGTGTGATGGATGATACGGGAGTACTGAGGCGCGTGTGACGGGATGATACGGGAGCACTGAGCCGCGTGTGACGGGATGATACGGGAGTACTGAGGCGCGTGTGACGGGATGATACGGGAGTACTGAGGCGCGTGTTGGGATGATACGGGAGCGCTGAGGCGCGTGTGACGGGATGATACGGGAGCGCTGAGGCGCGTGTGACGGGATGATACGGGAGCGCTGAGGCGCGTGTGACGGGATGATACGGGAGCGCTGAGGCGCGTGTGACGGGATGATACGGGAGCGCTGAGCCGCGTGTGACGGGATGATACGGGAGCGCTGAGGCGCGTGTGACGGGATGATACGGGAGCGCTGAGCCGCGTGTGACGGGATGATACGGGAGCGCTGAGGCGCGTGTGACGGGATGATACGGGAGCGCTGAGCCGCGTGTGACGGGATGATACGGGAGCGCTGAGGCGCGTGTGACGGGATGATACGGGAGCGCTGAGGCGCGTGTGACGGGATGATACGGGAGCGCTGAGGCGCGTGTGACGGGATGATACGGGAGCGCTGAGGCGTGTGTGACTGGATGATACGGGAGCGCTGAGGCGCGTGTGACGGGATGATACGGGAGCGCTGAGGCGCGTGTGACGGGATGATACGGGAGCGCTGAGGCGCGTGTGACGGGATGATACGGGAGCGCTGAGGCGCGTGTGACGGGATGATACGGGAGCGCTGAGCTGCGTGTGACGTGATGATACGGGAGCGCTGAGGCGCGTGTGACGGGATGATACGGGAGCGCTGAGGCGCGTGTGACGGGATGATACGGGAGCGCTGAGGCGCGTGTGACGGGATGATACGGGAGCGCTGAGGCGCGTGTGATGGGATGATACGGGAGCGCTGAGCCGCGTGTGACGGGATGATACGGGAGCGCTGAGCCGCGTGTGACGGGATGATACGGGAGCGCTGAGCCACGTGTGACGGGATGATACGGGAGCACCGAGGCGCGTGTGACGGGATGATACGGGAGCACCGAGGCGCGTGTGACGGGATGATACGGGAGTACTCAGCTGTGTGTTATAGAATGATACGGGAGCACTGAGGTGTGTGTGATAAGAGGATACGCGAGTACTGAGGCGCGTGTGACGGGATGATACGGCATGGGGGGTTACGGGAGTATGTAGGGGGTATATGGGTACGTGGAGAGATACGGGAGTGTGTAGGGGGTATATGGGTGCATGGGTAGTAACGGGAGTATATAGGGGGTATACGGGTACGTAGAGAGATGCAGGCGTATGTAGGGGGTATATGGGTGCATGGATAGATACAGGAATATGTAGAAAGATATGGGTGCATTGGGGGATACGGGAATATGTAGGTGGTATATGGGTACGTGGAAAGATGCGGGAGCATGTAGGGGGTATATGGGTGCGTTGGTAGTTACGGGAGTATATAGGGGGTATACGGGTATGTAGAGAGATACAGGCGTATGTAGGGGGTGCATGGGTAGATACGGTATTATGAAGAAAAAATATGGGTGCATTGGGGGATACGGGAGTTTGTAGGGGGTATATGGGTACTTAGGTAGATACGGGAATATGTAGGGGGTATATGGGTACGTGGAGAGATACGGGAGCATGTAGGGGTATATGAGTACGTGGAGAGATGCGGGAGCATGTAGGGGGTATATGGGCGCATTGGTAGTTACGGGAGTATATAGGGGTATACGGGTACGTAGAGAGATACGGGCGTATGTAGGGGGTATATGGGTGCATGGGTAGATACGGGAATATGTAGGAAGATATGGGTACATTGGGGGATACGGGAGTATGTAGGGGTATATGGTTACGTGGGGAGATACGGGAGTTTGTAGGGGGTATTTGGGTATGAGGGGTGTGTGGGTTAGATACAGGAGTATGTAGGGGTATGTGCGGAGATATGGGTGTATGTAGGGGGTATATGGATATGTGGGTAGATACGGGAATATGTAGGGGGTATAAGAGTACGTGGGGAGTTACAGGAGTATGTAGGGGATAAATGGGTACTTAGGTTGATACTGGAATATGTAGGGGGTATATGGGTACGTTGGGAGATATGGGAGTATGTAGGGGGTATATGGGTGTGTGGGTTAGATACAGGAGTATATAGGGGATATGTGCCTAGATACAGGCATATGTAGGGGGTATATGGGTATGTGGGTAGATACAGGCATATGTAGGGGGTATATGGGTACGTGGGTAGATACAGGAATATGTTGGGGGTATATGGGTACGTGGGGAGATACGGGAGTATGTAGGGGGTATTTGGGTACGTGGGGAGATACAGGAGTATGTAGGGGTGGGATTGGTACTAAATTGGTCCAATTGGGATTGGTCAAAATGCTGACGCCAGAATCCCGACCGCCGAAATCCTGACAAGGGGGCGAGGAGGATCACCCATAGAGGGACAAGTGCCGGGATATCGGCGGTCAAGATTTTGACCGCTGGGATTCCAACCGCTGAGATTTCAACTGCATGCCGTAGGGGTATATGGGTAGTGGGGAGATAAGGGAATATATAGCAGGGTTGCCGACCCTCCCGGAATTACCGGGAGGATCCCGAAAATCGGGTCCTCCTCCCGTCCCCCCGGAAAGGTGGGCAACCCTCCCGGATTCTGGGGGACCCCTACGCCACCCCCCGATTGTGCCGTCTTCCCCATACCTTTGAATTGAAAACCGTCAATCCGCGGGTCTCAGGGGAGGGGCGGAGCTAAAATCACATCATTTTAGCCCCGCCCCCTCCACGGAGATCCGTGAATTGGTTTTTTTACCATCCTGGGGGCGGGGCTTAATGATGTAAAGCTCAAGCCCCGCCCCCCGAACTGCAGCTTGATGTCTCCTCTCCGGGCTTCTCCCGGAGAGGAGACAGAAAAAGTCGGCAACCCTGATATATAGGCGGTATATGGGTACGTGGGGGTAGGGTGACCAACTCATCCCTTTAATCCGGGACACATTAATTACACAGGTTCTGTGGCAGTTTAAACATACCTCCCAACTTCGCGAGCGCCCGAAAAGGGGGCGGGCATATGCAAATGAGGGCGCGACTTATGCTAATTAGCCGCAACCTCATTTTCATACGAGAATAGACGCTGTGCGCATGCGCGCAGCGTCTATTCCACTAGATTGGGGGGTCTCCCAACTGCCACCCCCCGCAGCGGGACAATGCCTGCCGCGGGTGGGACAGCGGGACAGGACCCGAAAATCGGGACTGTCCCTCTAAAATCGTGACAGTTGGGAGGTATGGTTTAAAACCAGGTGAAAGCCAGCCACAGAACCTGTGTAATTAATATGTGTCCCGGATAAAAGGGATGAGTTGGTCACCCTACGTGGGGGGATGAGTAACATTTAGGTGGTCTAAATAGGGGGGCTGTTACCACAAGAGGAGAAGGGGGCCTTATCATCGTGCTACTTGGGCCTTTTAATGTAAGATTGCCAGCACCTGGTAATCATACATCAAGAGGGTAGAGCGTTGTGTCCCTCCTGCAGAGGGTCATATTGGGAGGTATGGGGCATTGTGTTTATGTGGCAGAGGCCTGGCACTATTCCCTGACACAATATGGCGACGCAGGGAGGCAGAAAGGATAATGTGTGGCGCACAGTGGAAGTTTCCAGGTGGCGGGCCAATGAGCGTGCGACGGGGGCGTGGCGCGCACGGTAACGTGCTCGGGCACTGGCAGCGGGGCCGCGCACTGAGGAGGAGAAGAGAGGAGGTGGCAGCGGGCGGCAGAAGCCTCGGAGTCGCTCACCGCCATCACGGACTTCCTGTGGGACAAGAGAACCGGCCTGGCTGCGAGGACGGTGAGAGGGGCGAGTGGGAGACGCCGGCATGGTGAGGCCGGGGGGAAAGGGAGACGAAGGCGTCCGATCTGGTGTCCGGAGCGCAAGATGGCGGCCGCTGGAAATAGGGACACAAAATGGCGGCAGGGGGTTATCTCGCTCTCCACCATTGTACTTTGTCTCCCCCCCCCCCCCTCCTTTAGTAGTGTTATCCCCTCACACATAAGTGTGTATATATAATTTAGCTTCATATATACCGCAGCTGACTTCATTGCACTTTATAATAGGAAGAAATGACCAGTATGGGCGGTATCCAACGGACAGAGGTAGGGGGGCCCTGCTCGCAGGCTTAAGGTGCCCATACACTAGTAAGATTTATCTTCAGATCTGGCTGGTTGGAACAAAAACATGGTTATGGATGAGTGACAGTTTGTCAGTTTTCCAGCATTTCTAAGCAAATGGTCAACTGTCATTTGCTCTCATCCATAACCATGTTTTTGTTTCAACCAACCAGATCTGAAGATAAATCTGCGTGTGTATGGCCACCTTTACACTGCATAGATAGGATTGTATAGCTATCCGTCCTGGTGACATGCACTGCCATATGGAAGGTATGCAGGGGGTTACTTGCAGGGCTGCCATCAGACATTGCGGCCCGTGACTGAATACAAATGGTGGGTGGAGCTACAGCTTAGGGTAGGGAGGCATCAAAAACCAATTTCTTAAAGAGGGGCTACAGGGCATTGGGGGGGGGGGGGGGGGGTTTGGTGGACTAGTGGTGATGGTGGGTGTGTGGTGGGGCTCCCACTTCAGCTCCGAGTCCGCACATTACTCTCAAACTGCCTCCCAATCTCTACTCCTGCCCTGTCCTAGACACACAGCCCCTACACAGAATAAAATTGGGATTGCTTCCATTACACCTGGCAGCTGTTTGTCCTCCTGCACTGTCCCGGACACACAGTCCCCGCATTGCCCGGCCAGGAGACATAATAACGAAGCAGAGCTCTCTCCTGTCTACACAGGGCTTTCAGAGTGCGTCCGCAGCTTTCCCGGGAGAGACAGAGATATTCTGGGGCCGGGACGGAACTAATGTAGTGAGCTGCTGTGACATGACGGGAGGAGAGACCCTGTGTTGTGCTCACTGCGCCACCTTGAAGAATGTTGCGGGTGCACGTTAAGGATTAGAGAAGGGACACTAAATAGCTAAATTAGCTTCTGATAGAGCACAATCTGCTGCCGGGCCGGTACTACAGTCCCCGCCTGTCGGTGGGCCTGTTTACTTGGTAACCCTGATATATAGGGCTAGATTTATTAAGCTCGGTGAAGTGATAAAGTGTCTGGTTTTTATCACCGGCCAATCGGCTCCTACCTCTTTCAAACCAAGCCTGTAACTTCACAGATAGGAGCTGATTGGCCGGTGATACCAACCAGACACTTTATCACTTCACCGAGCTTAATAAATCGGATCTATAGTGTCCTGGAGACATGTACTGCTATAGTTGAGGTATATATGGGGGGGGGGGGGGGGGATAGCACTGCACTTGGGTAACACTGATATATATCTCCTATCTATCTATATATATATATATATATATATATATATATATATATATATATATATATATAGTATATCCCACCCTGATATGGGAGGTAACACGTTTGCCCTCGGAAAGTTCTTGGTAACCAGTAATGAAGGAAATGGGGGCTGTCAGATTTAAAAAGTTTTAAATGATTTTGTCACAAAGACCCCAATATTTTGGGGAGCTGACACCTTGGTTCCGGTCTGACATAAGGAACCATCCTACCTTAGGAAGAGGGGAGCCCATGAAAGTGTCAGGTCTCTGCAGCTGCTAGCCTGCTGTGTGTGTGTGTGTGTGTGTGTGTGTGTGTGTGTGTGTGTGTGTGTGTGTGTGTATGTATGTATGTATATACTGCTAATGGTCAAATGTATATCACCCATTGTGGTCGCTTCAGATGGCATATACTGGGGATGCCATACAGTAAGCGAGGCCAGGTAAATGCTACTCACAATGTGCCTGGTGGGAATATATATGCAATGAGCGAGCTTCGTGTCAGGTGTCTGCATCGTTACTGTGCGGAGAACAATCCTCATCCACAGGGACCAGTTATGTGCACAAAATCTGTACCCCATCGCATTTACCCTGGCATACGCACGGGGCGATTTCACTAGATTGTTGTGAAATTAAGCACGGATTGATCTTTGTGTGTACCCCTCAGTGACAGCTGTGAATCTCTAGTTAGATCGCAGTGTTCTAATGAGATTACCGGAGCGCAGTGAGTGATCTGTACTACGTCGCTCAGCAGCGGCCTCAGTCACCTGTGTTTATGCTGCATCAGACTCTGATAACCCTGTATAAGACCTGGAGATGTTATACAGTAACGGTGATTTAATGTTATAGATGTAGAGAGATGTCGTGTCTCCACGTACTGTATACAACCACCCTTACGGTGTCATGTATAGCCCACGCTAAAATGGCCCCTCCAGTATATGTCACTGCTGGTGGTGTCACATAACACAGAATAGTAGTCGGCAGCGCCTGTGCTCACCTGCTGTCACATTCCTATCATGTGCTTGTCACGGGGGGTGTGACCTAGTGATGTCACGGGGGTGTGACCTAGTGTATGAATATAGTACAGGCACACCACCTCCATGTCTGTACCCTGTAGCTGCATCCAGGCAGGCTTAGATTCACCTGCACGGTCTGGTGTAATCAGCAGTAAGGAGCTTTAGGCCGAGTGACAGTGTAATCGCTGTGCAGTACTGACTCTTCCTCATGTCTCAGATGCCGCACTCCCGACGGTACCGCTCATCGGAGAGAGGCAGCCGAGGAAGCTACCATGATCGCTACAGAAGCCGCAAGCACAGGCGGAGAAGGAGCAGATCGCGGACAAGCAGCAGCGACAGAGGACGTGACCGGCATCACAGACATGGTGACAGTTACCACGAAAGGTCGCGCAGGTGAGAGTGGGTCCTGCTGGTCCCTATGACTGCAGTGTGTAAGGTGCCAGCAGTCCTGTGTAACGGCCCTGCTGTGCTCTCCCCTCAGTTACGACGCACGCTCGTCAGACAGGAGGGCCTATGAGCGCAGATACTGCGACAGTTACCGGAGAAATGACTACAGCAGGGACAAAGGGGACATGTACTACGGTGTAGAATACAGACACTCGTACGATTACAGACGCTCCCGTGAGGACAGCTACCAGAGCTGCAAAAGCAACCGGCGCAAGCAGAAGCGCAGGAAGCGCAGAACAAGGTCTTATAGCCAGTCCACATCGGTGAGTATCCCTGCTCTCCCTTCTTTCTATCTGTTACTTACAGTGACTCTGGGTAAGTTCTCCTCCACCCCCTGCTGTGTGTGTGTGTGTGTATATATAGCCAGTCATTGTCCTATTCCTGAGACTGCTCGCTCCACGTCCTGTGAGGAGTAGATGGTTATCACTCCCTCCTCACTGTCTATACCCCGATATAGGTGGGTGGTGATATAACGTCATGTGTCTGACTGCGCACCTGAGAACCAATGGGTGTCCCTGGCTGCTTTGGGTTCTCCTCATTTAATACAGCGCAGAGGCTGATGGATAAAGGGGGGGTGTTCCTGCTGGTTGCAGTCCGTGTCTAGGGGTGCTTTATGTCTATGCAGTGGCGTGACCAGCGTGTGCTTAGACTGTGGGCGCCCCAGATTTAGGGGGTTGGTTACTAAGGAGAAGACCTGTTCAACATTTTCACTTTTTGCTCCTGATTTTACAACGATGAAAAGAGAAAATAAGCAGAATGTTTTTTTTATTTTTATTTCTGAGTTAGTGTATTTGTATCTTGACCTGTTCCCTTGCAATATCCCTATCGTTATATATTCCTATGTGCCGTATGAATTGGCTGGGAATCTACTGCACACCCTCCTACCTCAAACTACAATGTGAATTTCCAAACCAACCAACCTATGTGCCGCTGGTTTGAAAATCTGATTGGCTGGTGAATGGTGGTGTTTTGCCGGGATTGACGGGCCCGTCCCAACAGAGGAGTCGCCAGAGCAGCAGCAGGCAGGCCAAGAGTGTGGAAGACGACGTGGAGGGTCACCTGATCTATCGCAGCGGCGACTGGCTACAAGAAAGATGTACAGCCAAATCGTAACATAATTTAGCTCTCTAGTTCTAAGCCCCCTCCCCAGAGACGCTGCAGGCCTGTCTGTCTTTTGTGTTTATTTGATTTTGATTAAACAAACAGACGCCCCCTTCCTCCTCCTCCTCCTCTTCCTCCTTTATTACTGTTAAAGCTACACTGTATATATAGTGTTCTTGTACTGCTAGTTGGAGGGCAGGAAGCTAGTGTAACTGATGTGGCACAACTATGCCCAGCCTGAGAGGCCAGCAGTTCTCTGCCACCTCCTCATTCCCTTCTCTGCTTCCACCCTCACAGATGAGATTCTCAGCACCCTGGGCGAGGGGACGTTTGGCCGAGTGGTTCAGTGCATAGACCATCGCAGGTTAGTGGACTCCATCTGTAATGTCTGGTTGTGGGTGTGTCCAGTCACTGGGATCATGGGCTGCTCTGTAATGTCTTCCCATCTTGTGCTTTAGGGGCGGAGCTAGAGTGGCTCTAAAAATCATAAAGAATGTGGAGAAATACAAGGAGGCAGCACGTCTGGAGATCAATGTTCTAGAGAAGATCAACGAGAAGGACCCCGATAATAAGCAGTAAGACTTGGCCCTACCCTAAGTGCTTTACTAGTCTGTCCACCCCCTCCTCCAATGTCTGTGTCTGGCTCTGCCTCTGCTTCCATCCCAATGTCTGTGTCTGGCTGTGCCTAGGCTCGTGTCCCAATACCTGTCTTTGGTTGTGCCTACGCTTCTGTCCCAATTCCTGTCTTTGGCTGTACCTCCCCCCTCCTCCTCTGTGTAACCAGTGGGCTTTGTGCTCTCTGCAGTCTGTGCGTCCAGATGTATGACTGGTTTGACTACCACGGACACATGTGCATCTCCTTTGAGCTACTGGGCCTCAGCACATTTGATTTTCTGAAGGAAAACAACTATCTCCCGTACCCCATCCACCAGGTGCGGCACATGGCCCAGCAGGTGTGCCAGGCTGTGAAGTGTAAGTGGTACCAGTACAGCAGTGTTGGGTCTCCCAGTAGGCCGGCGTGGGTACTAATGTCTCCTCCTCCTGTCCTTCCAGTTCTCCATGACAACAAGTTGACGCACACAGACCTGAAGCCGGAGAACATCCTCTTTGTGAGCTCGGACTTTGAGCTGACGTACAACATGGACAAGGTGGGTGGTCAGCGTCTCGTTAGGTCTATCCCTGGCTATTGGGCCGCTCCTCAGGATGTACCTAATTCTTGTACCCATGGTCTCTCCCTGTGACCTCCCTCTCACCAAGAAGAGAGATGAGCGATGTGTGAAGAAGACAGATATTCGGGTGGTGGACTTCGGCAGTGCCACGTTTGATCACGAGCATCACAGCACTATTGTGTCCACGCGTCACTACCGTGCACCAGAGGTCATCCTAGGTGAGTGTCTCCCCTGCGAGGCTGCTCTTTGCTAATGTAATGCTCACGTCACTGATTCTCCCCTCCCTGTGCCTAGAGCTCGGCTGGAGCCAGCCCTGTGACGTCTGGAGCATTGGCTGCATCATCTTCGAGTATTACGTCGGGTTCACCTTGTTCCAGGTGAGGATCTGCATGCGCTATGCTGCCTGCTGTGTCTCGCGGCTGTCTCCTTGCTCTGCTGCCTGCTGTGTCTTGCGGCTGTCTCCTTGCTCTGCTGCCTGCTGTGTCTTGCGGCTGTCTCCTTGCTCTGCTGCCTGCTGTGTCTCGCGGCTGTCTCCTTGCTCTGCTGCCTGCTGTGTCTCGCGGCTGTCTCCTTGCTCTGCTGCCTGCTGTGTCTCCTTGCTCTGCTGCCTGCTGTGTCTCGCGGCTGTCTCCTTGCTCTGCTGCCTGCTGTGTCTCGCGGCTGTCTCCTTGCTCTGCTGTCTCGCGGCTGTCTCCTTGCTCTGCTGCCTGCTGTGTCTCCTTGCTCTGCTGCCTGCTGTGTCTCGCGGCTGTCTCCTTGCTCTGCTGCTTGCTGTGTCTCGCGGCTGTCTCCTTGCTGTGTCTCGCGGCTGTCTCCTTGCTCTGCTGCTTGCTGTGTCTCCTTGCTCTGCTGCCTGCTGTGTCTCGCGGCTGTCTCCTTGCTGTGTCTCGCGGCTGTCTCCTTGCTCTGCTGCTTGCTGTGTCTCGCGGCTGTCTCCTTGCTCGGCTGCCTGCTGTGTCTCACGGCTGTTTCTTTGCTCGGCTGCCTGCTGTGTCTCACGGCTGTCTGCTTGCTGTGTCTCGCGGCTGTCTCTATGCTCGGCTCTTTCTTTGCTCTGCTTACTGCTGTGTCTCACGGCTGTCTCTTCGCTGCACAGACTCATGACAACAGGGAGCACCTGGCGATGATGGAGAGGATTCTGGGCCCAATCCCGTCCCGTATGAGCCGGAAGACAAGGTGAGTGACACTGAATGCTGCTGCGTATAACCAACATGCGCGATTTCTGTTCTGTTGTGTGACCCGATTACTGTCTAACAGGAAACAGAAGTACTTCTACCATGGGCGGCTGGACTGGGATGAGAACACGTCCGCGGGGCGATACGTCCGGGAGAACTGCAAAGCACTAAGGGTAAGGGGATGGGGCCTGTCATACAGATCAGTGTTATGTCCGTTGCTGGAATTTAATTGGCTGAATCTGCGCACGGGTGTTCAGAGAAGGCCAGCCGGGCATAGGGAGTAAGCTGGGATGCTGGTGTGTAAACGTTTCCACAACGGCAGTTTATACCCCCCCATACATAGAGCTGTAAGCCGGCAGCTGTTCCAGGCGGGGATGGTATGTTACAAGGCCGGGAGCAAGTGGCTGGGGGAGGGGCATATATATTAATATAGAACTAGGGGCGGGCGGCTGTGGTGGTGGGTTTGGCATCGGCTGTGTGCCGGGGGTCATGTTACAGAGCTGGGAGGGGGCGGTTGTATGCCGGGGTCAGGCTGCACATGTACATTTGTGACTTGTTCCCTGTCTTACAGAGGTACATGGTCTCTGAGAGCGAGGAGCATCATCAGCTGTTTGACCTCATTGAGGGAATGTTGGAGTATGAGCCGTCCAAGCGTTTCACCCTGTCAGAAGCCCTGAAACACCCATTTTTTAACTCTCACCCGCCAAAGCACTGGGATAGCGGACGTGACATCAGCCGATGAGGCCGCCCAGCTTACGCCAAACCTGTCGCTTTACAACCCCTGGTGGTGCTTCATCCTTTATTGTTTTATTTTTTAAACAGAATGAAATGAACACTTTGCAGTCTGGTAAAGCTGTTAATATGTGAAATAGTCTATATAAATATATATATATATTCTGTAAAGGCGCACACGCGTGTGATGGGAGCAGGGCCTGCCGTGTACATAGATGGCTGTCTCATGATGTGCTGTCACTGCTCCCTCTGGTGGTGGGTGGGCTACACTGCACCTGTACAGTTGTCCTATAATTTATAATGTCAGTGTTACGGGGAGGGGGCAGCATCTGGCAGTGTTTTTATATATAAAGTTTTGTACAGTCTTTGTGAGAAATAAACGCAATCTGTTTGTACTTGAGCTGTGCTGTTTCTGCTGAGCGCTGGTTCCTGCTGCGCTGCTGCGGATCCCTGGACTCATGTGTTTGTGTCCTACACCCTACCTCTGTATAAAGGCCCCCAGACCTCTCTCAGCCAATCAATGGCTTCCTAGTCATCTGTTGGCTGAGAGAGGTCTCAAAGATAAACTTGTATTGATCCCTCAGTGCTTACTGTAACAAATCAGCCCAGGGTAGCACCAAAAGAAGCCTTCACCAAAAAGCTAAAATCATATTTAGAACAGAAAAAATAGTGACACATACTGGCGAAAAGTTACATAGCATGCATAAACCTACACCATATCAATTGTCGGATATTGGGATTTCTATGTACCACATAGATAATCAGAGAAGTATGATATATCCCACTAAAAAAAGCTCAAAGAAAAAATATATAGTGCAACACTGTAGCAATAACGAGAAAATGATTTGTTTTGATACTCCACTCACAAGAATAGAAGTAATATGCGCATATTAGAATAGAGCAGGGCTGGGCAATTGCGGCCCTCCAGATGTTAGTGAACTACACATCCCAGGATGCTTTGCATTAGTTTTGCTATGTGGCCATGCTGAAACTGATGCAAGGCATGCTGGGATGTGTAGTTCATCAACATCTGGAGGGCCGCAATTGCCCAGCCCTGGAATAGAGGAATCCTTCTTATGTCCTAGGGATGGTATACGATCTTTTCACAGCATAAAAAAACCCCAACAGGGGTACTGGACACAGATTGGTACAAAGTAGACACCGTTCCCCGCATTCAAGGGGCTCGCGGTTCCTCCATCCAACAGGGTCCGATCGGTAGTGGCGACAAGCTTGAGCGTGCTTTCGGGCAAAGAACTGCCCTTCCTGCTTTTTTTTTTTTTCCGGGAGACATTAGGTGCCACAGCTTTACAGTGGGTAGTGAGTTCCCAGTGAGCACCAGCACCCTAGAGGTTAAACTTAAACTGCCTCCCAGGCAGTCAGGCTCCTCCCCCCCCCCCCCCTCCTCTACGCCAAGGACTTCAGTTTTTTTTTTGGGTGCTGGCAAGAGCCAGATGATCCCACTAGAGGGGCTGCTGTTTTTGCAGCCAAACTTCTTTAAATTTTTTGGCTGTACAGACCCCTGCGCTACTGGCTCCATCACCTGGGTCTGGCGCTGTATCGCCACTCATGGGTGGGGACCTGCAGTAGCCCCTTGCCCTGGCGTCAGCCTGGGTGGTTATGGCCCTAACTAAATGGACTGCTGTCCTGGCGGCGGGGTTTGATGCATCAGGCTGCCCTCTACTTAGGTGAGGCAGCTCTTGATTCCGCCACTCTCTCCTCTAGGGTGTGTGCTTCAGCAGTGGCCGCTTGCAGATCCCTATGGCTGCATTCCTGACACTCAAAGAAGCACTTGGAGGCTCTTCCCTTCGTGGGTCCTGAACTGGATAAAATGGTTGCTACAGTGGCAGATTCAAAAACTGCTTTCCTACCATCCACCATGGCCCCCGGCTACTTTTCAGTCCTTTCGCTTCCAGGGCCGTGGTAGTGGACAGGCCTTCTCCACCAGATCTTCCCAGGGGGGCAGATCCTCCCGTCCTAGAGGCAGGAGTCCCAGGGCCACCAGACGCCCCGACCCCAAGCCTGCGGACAAACCCTCCGCATGACTGGTTGGGCCTGGGAAATCCCAAGGTGGGTGGTCGTCTGTTGGGGTTTTCGGCCATCTGGCTGGAATCTACCACAGATGCTTGGGTTCAGGAGGTGGTCTCTCTGGGCTACTCCTTAACTTTTTGGCATCGCTCACGGAGATCGTTCTTTTCCACGAGTATCCTATCAGACCTGGAAAAGCGCAGAGCTTTAGAACAATCCGTTCAACGTTTGCTTCAAACTGGAGTCATCGTACCAGTCCTTTGGCCCAAGGAGGTTTGGGGTTTTATGCCAGCCTTTTCCTGGTCAGGAAACCAAACCGTTCCTACAGGCCCATCCTCAACTGGAAGGGGCTCAACCAGTTTGTTTGTGTTCGAAGTTCAGGATGGAAACCCTACGCTCCATTGTCTTGGCCCTTCAGCCAGGGAACTTCATTGCGTCCCTGGACATACAGTATGCGTACTTGCACATCCCCATCCATCCAGAGCATCAACGGTTTCTGCATTTTGTCTGTGTATTCACGAAAGTCATGTGAGCATGGCTGTGATGGCCAGCTGTCTGCGCAGCCAAGGTATCCGTATAATCCCGTATCTGGACGACCTGTTGATTCTGGCGCATTCTGCAGACCTTTCTCGGGACCACCTGACTGGTGATACAGCTGGAATGTCACGGCTGGATCATCAATTGGGACAAGTCTTGATTGCTTCCGGCCCAGTCGATGGTTCATCTGGGGGTCAGGTTGGACACTATCCATCAGAGAATCTACCTACCAGAGGACCGTGGTCGGAACTCTGCAGTCCCGAATTTGTCAGCTCCTCTCTCCTCGATGGGTGTGCATGAAGGTACTGGGTTCCATAGTGTCGGCCTTCAACATGGCGGAATATGTCCAGTTCCACTCCCGCCCCCTTCAGAAGGAGATCTCTCCAAGTGGTCTGGATCCTACCTTTCTCTCTGATCTCAGGTGATAAACTTATCGCCGACAGTCTCGCTCTCTCTCGCTCTTGGACCAGAACCTCACGATGGGACGGCCATTCTGGATCCACCAATGGACCCTCATCATGGATGCCAGTCTCCGTGGTTGAGGAGCGGTCACTTGTCTTTTCAGGTCTGCCTCGGAGGGCCAGCTTCAGATCAATGTCCTCGAACTGAGGGCGGTCTTCCGAACTCTTTGCTTGGCGGAACCTTGGCTGAGGGGTCGCCCGGTGCAGGTCCTGTCGGACAATGCAACCACGGTGGCTTATATCAACCACCAAGGCAACACTCGCGCCGGACAGCACTGATCCATCTGATCCTGCTGCCAGGTACCTTTTGATCTTGCCGCCCTGTCAATCTGTGTTGCCCCTTATCCTGCATGTTAGTGCAGTGTGACCGCTGAGCCGCCAAGTGTGATGGAGGCGCAAGGAGTAGACGCTGGGAAGGAGACGCCAGCTGAGGCGAATAGCAGTGACGCTGGCCTCACACAAGACGCAAGGAGTCCGGAAGGTGGTATGTCGGAGTGTGTCGGCTGCTACAAGGGAGACCTCATGGGAAGGTCGCTGCGTGGTTGTGGGCGACACCGGAACGACTGGAGGACGATTGCCGGGGCGAAATAGAAAGTAACCCGCTGGCTGGCCGGCTATAGTAGCAGGAGGGGCCCGGAGGACTCTGTAGCGCCCACCACAGTCCCGGGAGCGACTACCATTTCCTGCCACAGACCAGAGAGCAAGGTGAGAGCTGCCTTATTATAGGTAAGAATAAGACCGAGGTGTTCAGCTGAAAGTCTGCAGACTGGTAAAACCGTTAAAACTGTAAAACTGCCGACTGCCAAAACAGTAAAACGGTAAAAACTAATTTATTCCTCACAAACTTTGTTATGAACAATTTGGGGGAAAAAAAAGAAGTAACCTCTATCTCAATACTTCATTGACTGCATATTCCATTAGCTGGCCAGCGGACAGTCCTATAGCCCTACTCTCTGTACCAAGGGACTTCGGGCCGCTGATTATATATTGATAGCTGTGGGTAAGAGATGGGGAAGACTGGTAACGCCGCAGCGGGAGCGCGGCTAGAAAAATATGTCCGCTCAGACAACTACCAGGGCACAGACCCCCCCAGCAACCACTCCTGTAACCACATCGGTCAAGGGTAGTGACCCACAAGACATGCAGGATATTACATTACATCAGGTCTTGAAGGCCATAAGAGGCAGTGAGCAGAAGCTAACAGAAAAAAATTACTGATATCCAGGCAGATGTTACATGTATGAGGCAAGATATCAAAGTGGTGAAAGATCAAATTAGGCCGAGGGCCGTGTCTCAAAACTAGAGGACAGTAACAATCTCTCGGTTACAAAAGTGGATGTCTTGTACGATCAAATGCGAGATATGAAAAATAAAATGTTGGATATGGAGGGGAGGAACCGTAGGAATAAGGTACGACTGGCAGGGCTACCAGAGCGGGGGGAAGGAGCAGACTCCTTAAAATCATGGAGAACTGGATTCAAGAGAAATTTGGAAGTGAATCCTTCACTAAATTTGTCTCTATTGAAAGAACCCCCAGAGTACCTCAGACCACTGCTCCCAGGAGCCCCACCGTGGACAATTATAATCAGGTTGTTACACTTTCTGGACCGAGATATTTTGATCCGTCTAGCCCGATTACAAGGCCCATTAGAAAATAATGGGGCAAGAATATCAATCTTTCCTGACTTCGCCATGGAAATATCAAAGGAGAGAGCCCAATATCTAGAAATAAAGTGAAGGCTGCGAGACAAAGGACTGAAGTACTCTATGATATACCCAGCCAAGTTAAGGGTAGTGGCAGGAGAGGAAACCGTATTCTTTTCAAATCCGCAAGAAGCAGCGAGATGGATAGAGAAACGGGCCGCATCAACTCGCAGGCATTGAGTCGAAAATTTGAATATGTAAAAAATTCCAGGGGGCTCACCGCACGTTGGTGGTCTTAAGACTAGAGCCCCAAGAATAGAATAGGGTAAAGGGAAGGTAGATAGGTATGGCACATGGGGGGCTGGTATACAGGGAGGGGGGTGTTATATGTGTTATGGACGTACAGTCTAGTGCTGACTAAAAAATCTAGGCGGTTGAAAATGTTAAAAATATATCCAGAATGGTGAAAATTCTATCTTGGAATATAAGAGGGATCATTGATCATGAATCAGGTGAAACAATATAATGCCGACATAAACATGTGTGGTAGAAAACCAACTTGGTGGGTAATAAGTTAAACTCCCTTAAAAAAACATGGATGGGACAGATCTTTCATGCCCCCTTTACCACAGGGTCAAGGGGAGTATCCATCCTGATCAAAAAGTCTCTTCCTTTTGTCACGAATAAGGTGAAAATAGACACTCTGGGCCGATATATATTCTTGGAATGTGTCATATATTCCATACAGATTTATCTAATGGTAGTTTATATACCACCCCCCTTCTCATATGAGGTTCTGACAGAAGCGGCAGAATTTATATCTAACTCGCCAGACCTGCCGGTGATCTGCACCGGCGATTTTTAACAACATATTGGATATCCATATGGATAGATGGAGCAGGTCACCAGTTGGGACAAAGAGGGAATGGAGGATTTGACAGTTTTGTGCAAAATCTGGGGTGGGTAGATGCTTGGAGAGATAGACACCCAGCAGACAAACAGTTCTCATGTTTCTCGACCTCATACCTCTTGTTCTCCAGGATTGACATGATGTTGATATCAAAACATGTAATGCCAAGAATGAACAATGTAGAATATAAAACTAGGGAGATATCTGACCATTCCCCAATTTTGTTGGATATGAGGGATGGTAAAGGTGGGGGCAATTCATTTTGGAAATTCGATCCTAGGTGGTTAAATAAAATAGAAGATGCGGATAGGTTGCAAGAAAATTTTGAAGATTTCTGGGTGATAAATAAGGGATCAGCGCCTATGAATGTAGTTTGGGATGCTTTTAAAGCATTTTTAAGAGTACTACTGAAAAAAGAAGTCCGTAAAATAAAAAAGAAAAGCAGGAGCAAGGTAACAGAATTGGAAAAAAAAGAGTTATTATACTTGGGAAATAGCATAGAGGAGAAAAAAAAAAGGGGGTGGCTGGAGTGCTTAAAGGAAGAAAACGCCAGAATGTTACGGCATAATTCTTACACCACATATGCAAGTTCAGATAGATCTGGAAGATTTTTGGCACATATCGCACAAGCAGAGAGCCCCTCCACTAGTATATCCAAGATAACAGATACAACTGGGAAAATGGTTTCGGAAAATTGTTATATTATAAAGGTCTTTAGGGACTATTTTGCCAAGATATATGAGTTCAGACTTTTACATAATCAATTAGAAATTGAGAGTTTCTGTTATGTAAATGGAGCAGATGGGCTGTACGGCTGTACGCTCAAACCCTACACCCCAGCGTCGCGCTGTGTCTTCCGTGGACCTCAAAGAAAGGTAAGATGTAAATCTCCTTATCTGGGGCAGACAGGATGTGGGTGAGGATGGTGTGCTGTATTCAGACACATGACGGTGTGACGCTGGATGAGAACCGCCATGTGATGCCAGACTACAGGTGTGTATGAGGGAGGCGGGCACCATCAGGGGATGTGGGTGAGGATGGTCTGCTGTAGGCAGACACATGACGGGGTGACGCTGGATGGGACCCGCCATGTGATGCCAGACTACAGGTGTGTATGAGGGAGGCGGGCACCATCAGGGGATGTGGGTGAGGATGGTCTGCTGTAGGCAGACACATGACGGAGTGATGCTGGATGAGAACCGCCATGTGATGCCAGACTACAGGTGTGTATGAGGAAGGTGGATGTATGATGATCTATGTACCAGGTCTCGTTACCATTGCCCTTGGCTGGTGCCCTATATACCCCTAGGTAGTGGGCACCGTCCTGCGAGTCACATTGGTGGCTGTAACCTCCTGGACCAGTAAGTAGGGATTGTGACACTTGTTCATCCCAACTTAAAAGATTATTATGGAGCCTTATCTTCCCATCGCTGCTCAGGTAGTAGAACTGCACCATGTACCAGGGCTGCAGGTGAGACCTGTCTGTTCTATGTGACCACTCTGTGCCGGGGGGGGGGTGAGACTGCTCTCCAGTGTTATGTGACCGCTCTGTGCCGGGGGGTGAGACTGCTCTCCAGTGTTATATGTGACCGCTTTGTGCCGGGGGTGAGACTGCTCTCTGGTGTTATATGTGACCGCTTCGTGCCGGGGGTGAGACTGCTCTCCGGTGTTCTATGTGACTGCTCTCCGGTGTTCTATGTGACAGCTCTGTGGCAGGGGGTGAGACTGCTCTCCGGTGTTCTATGTGACAGCTCTGTGCCAGGGGGTGAGACTGCTCTCCAGTGTTCTATGTGACCACTGTGTGCCGGGGTGAGACTGCTCTCCAGTACTCTGTGACAGCTCTGTGCCGGGGTAGAGACTGCTTTCCAGTGTTATATGTGACTGCTCTGTGCAGAGTATGAGACTGCTCTCCAGTGTTCTGTGTGACTGCTCTGTGCAGAGGGTGAGGCTGCTCTCCAGTGAGACTGTTCTCCAGTGTTATATGTGACCGCTCTGTGCTGTGGATGAGACTGCTCTGCAGTGTTATATGTGACAGCTCTATGCAGGGGGTGAGACTGCTGTGCACTGTTAGTGACCAGTGGGTGAGTAATGATAATCGTGTGTTGGGGCCACTGGAGGTCGTCCATACAGATTCCAATTAATCTGATAATCTCTACAGCATGTCACTGTGAGTTCAGTAACATCCGGTGTATACAACACAGATTTCACTATACCGCCTCCTTTCACCACAGCCACAGAGAAGCCCACCTTCATCAATGATGTCCTTCATCTGCACCGATACCACTGCCAGGTACCTCACCTACACCGCAACTCCAGCCACATGCCCTCATCTACCCCGTAACCCCAGCCACGTACCCTCACCTACCCCGTAACCCCAGCCACGTACCCTCACCTACACCGTAACCCCTGCCACGTACCCTCACCTACACCGTAACCCCTGCCACGTGCCCTCACCTACACCGTAACCCCTGCCACGTGCCCTCACCTACACCACAACTCCAGCCACGCACCTCACCTACACCACAACTCCAGCCGCGCACCTCACCTACACACCGTAACCCCTGCCACGTACCCTCACCTACATCTCAACTCCAGCCACGCACCCTCAACTACACCGTAACCCCTGCCACGTACCCTCACCTACACCATAACCCCTGCCATGTGCCCTCACCTACCCGTAACTCCTGCCACGTACCCTCCTCTACACCGTAACCTCTGCCACGCACCTCACCTATACCGCAACTCCAGCCACGTACCCTCCCCTACATCGTGCCACGTGCCCTGACCTACCCCATAACTCCTGCCACGTACCCTCATCTACACCGTAACCCCTGCCACGCATCTCCTACACCGCAACTCCAGCCACGCACCCTCACCTACATCACAACTCCAGCCACGCACCCTCAACTACACCGTAACCTCTGCCACGTACCCTCACCTACATCGCAACTCCAGCCACGCACCCACAACTACACCGTAAGCCCTGCCATGTACCCTCACCTACACCGTAAGCCCTTCCACGTGCCCTCACCTACCCCGTAACTCCTGCCACATACCCTCATCTACACCACAACTCCTGCCACGCACCTCACCTACACCGTAACTCCTGCCACGCACCTGACCTACACCGCAACTCCAGCCACATGCCCTCATCTACCCCGTAACCCCAGCCACGTACCCTCACCTACACCGTAACCCCTGCCAGGTACCCTCACCTACACCGTAACCCCTGCCACGTGCCCTCACCTACACCGTAACCCCTGCCACGTGCCCTCACCTACACCACAACTCCGGCCACGCACCTCACCTACACCACAACTCCAGCCACGCACCTCACCTACACACCGTAACCCCAGCCACACACCTCACCTACACCATAACTCCAGCCACGTGCCCTTATCTATCCCGTAACTCCAGCCACGCACCTCACCTACACTGCAACTCCAGCCACGTGCCCTCATCTATCCCGTAACCCCAGCCACGCACCTCACCTACACCGCAACTCCAGCCACGCACCCTCAACTAAACCGTAACCCCTGCCATGTATCATAAGGTCGACATGGGTTTTTCACTGTTTTTTGAGCCGACATGTGCCGACAGGCGGTATTTCATGCCCTACCATCCACTAGGGCGTGGTGGGAGAATAAAATAGTGTGCCGAGCGCAGCGAGGCACCGTGCCCGAAGCATCGCGAGCGAAGGTCCGATTCTCATTGCCAACTGTGTCCATGTCGACTGTGTCGACATTCGGATAAAAAAACAGTGAAAAACCCATGTCGACCTAATGACCAGTCGACCTTCCTCATGTCGACCTTTATGCAAATTCGACCTTAAGTCATGTCGACCTTGGCCCATGTCGACCTTAAGTCAGGTCGACCTTCCTGTCAGTCGACCTAATGACTGTAGACCTAAATGCAGTCTGACGAATGATCCCATTCCCCCCAGCCACGCACCTCACCTACACCGCAACTCCAGCCACGCACCTCACCTACACCGTAACCCCTGCCACGTACCCTCACCTACACCGCAACTTTAGCCATGCACCCTCAACTACACCGTAACCCCTGCCACGCACCCTCAACTACACCATAACCCCTGCCACGTACCCTCACCTACACCGTAACTCCTGCCACGTACCCTCATCTACACCGTAACCCCTGCCACACACCTCACCTACACCGTAACCCCTGCCACACACCTCACCTACACCGTAACTCTTGCCACGCACCTCACCTACACTGTAACCCCTGCCACGCACCCTCACCTACACCGTAACCCCTGCCACGTACCCTCACCTACACCGTAACTCCTGCCACGTACCCTCATCTACACCGTAACTCCTGTCATGTACCCTCATCTACACCGTAACCCCTGCCACGAACATCATCTACACCGTAACTCCTGTCATGCGCCCTCACCTACACCATAACTCCTGCCACGTACCCTCATCTACACCGTTACCACTGCAACGCACCTCATCTACACCGTTACCACTGCCACTCACCTCACCTACATCGTAACCCCTGCCAAGTACCCTCACCTACACCGTAACCCCTGCCACGTGCCCTCACCCAGGGGGTCAAGGGGGACATGTGTGACGGGCCCCAGAGCCCATCCAGGGCCCGACTGTGTGTTACCCCCATTGGTGCGTGTCTGTGCTGGCTGGCTCAGCTCACTGTGATTTGTCCCAGCCTGTGCGCGCCGCCACCCTGGGTATCTACTGGCTGTCTCTGTTGGCTGCCGGCGCAGCGGTGATTGACACTCACAGTGTCCGCCAGCCCAGGTCGCAGCCGCTCAGCGCCCGCTGTCCCCGTGTCTCTCCAGTCTCCTGACGGCTACCGCAGTGGTGATTGACCGGCCGCAGCCGCTCAGCGCTCGGAGGCTGAGCCTGAGTCAGCTGTCTCCTGTAAAAGGTTCCATCCGGACCCTCAATGGTATAGGTAAGGACTAAGGACAAGGAGGGAAGGACTGGGAGCTGCCTGGAGCTCATCTCAGAGAGAGCCAGGCTTGGCCCATTCTTAACATATGGGCTTGAGGGACAGTTGCACTAGGGCCCCAAAATGTTAAGGGCCCAAAAGCCTGCCACCCCCGTTGGATCCCTGATTGCAGTAATTATAGACCACCCCCCCCCCCCCCCCCACTACTGTACCGCCGACGCCTCCACATGTCAGGTCAGGGGGGGGGGGGGGGGCAGAAATATCAGTGTACAGGGCCCCAAGATTTCTGTTGCCGGCCCTGCCCCTCACCTACACCATAACTGCGACCATGCACCCTCACCTACACCGTTACCCCTGCCACGCACCATCACCTACATTATAACCCCTGGCAAGTACCCTCACCTACACCGTAAGCCCTGCCAAGTACCCTCACCTACACCGTAACCCCGGTCATGCACCCTCACCTGCACCATAACTGCGACCATGCACCCTAGGCTACACCGTTACCCCTGCCACGCACCCTCACCTACATTATAACCTCGACACATACTCTCACCTACACCGTAAGCCCTGCCAAGTACCCTCACCTACACCGTAACCCCTGCCATGTTTCCTCACCTACACCGTAACCTCTGCCATGTTTCCTCACTTACACCGTAACCCCTGCCATGTTTCCTCACCTACACCGTAACCCCTGCCATGTTTCCTCACCTACACCCCACTTTATTCTTATAGGGTAACCTTGTGTTGTTTTCATATAATTAGATCTAAATAGAATATTAAGGAATATTTCCAGGCTACGATTCATATGGCTGCCTTCGCCAAGTCACTGTTTGGGGGACCAGTGAAGAGTAAGTCATGCTGCACATCTGGGGGGTTCACACAAGAGCTCCGAATTCACAGAGATGACAAGTCCAGCACTAATGTCACAAGAAGATGGAGTGCAGATGCACAGCGCCACAAAGTCGTACAGCCTGACACGTAAGATAAACTCAGTAGTATGCGGTGTCACAGATGGGGTGCTGCATATGTTAGACCCTCAGTAGTATGCGGTGTCACAGAAGGGGTGCTGCATATGTTAGACCCTCAGTAGTATGCAGTGTCACAGATGGGGTGCTGCATATGTTAGACCCTCAGTAGTATGCAGTGTCACAGAAGGGGTGCTGCGAATGTTAGACCCTCAGTAGTATGCAGTGTCACAGATGGGGTGCTGCATATGTTAGACCCTCAGTAGTATGCAGTGTCACAGAAGGGGTGCTGCGAATGTTAGACCCTCAGTAGTATGCAGTGTCACAGATGGGGTGCTGCATATGTTAGACCCTCAGTAGTATGCGGTGTCACAGAAGGGGTGCTGCGAATGTTAGACCCTCAGTAGTATGCAGTGTCACAGAAGGGGTGCTGCATATGTTAGACCCTCAGTAGTATGCAGTGTCACAGAAGGGGTGCTGCATATGTTAGACCCTCAGTAGTATGCAGTGTCACAGATGGGGTGCTGCATATGTTAGACCCTCAGTAGTATTCGGTGTCACAGAAGGGGTGCTGCGAATGTTAAACCCTCAGTAGTATGCGGCATCATAGATGGGATAATGTAAATATTAGACCCTCAGTAGTATGCAGCATCACAGAAGGGGTGCTGCGAATGTTAGACCCTCAGTAGAATGCGGCATCATAGATGGGATAATGTGAATATTAGACCCTCAGTAGTATGCAGCATCACAGAAGGGGTGCTGCGAATGTTAGACCCTCAGTAGTATGCGGTGTCAAAGATGGGAAACTTTGAAAATTAGACCCGCAGTAGTATGCGGCATCACAGACGCTAAGGATAGAGCTGGTGTAAGTAATGACTGACGTGACACACCAGGAAATATCCGCAGTTACATCAGCCGGTTGCGTGTCGGTCCCATTGCAGATGACAGTCGGGTGCACATCGGTCCCATTCCACATGACAGTCAGGTCCGCGTTGGTCCGAGTTCCAGACGACAGGCGGTTGCGTGTCGATCCCATTCCAGACGACAATTGGGTGCATGTCGGTCCCGTTCCAGAGGACAGCCGTGTGTGCGTCGGTCCCGTTCCAGAGGACAGCTGTATGTGCGTTGGTCCCGTTCCAGAGGACAGCCGTATGTGCGTCGGTCCTGGTTCAGAGGACAGCCTTGTGCGCATCGGTCCCATTCCAGAGGACAGCCGTCTGCGTGTCACTCCTGGCACAGATGACAGCCGTGTGCACGGCAGTCCACGTACAGATGACAGCTGGGTGCAATTCGGTCCCGGTACAGTTGACAGCCGGGTGTGCGTCAGTCCAGGTTCCAGATGAAAGCCGTGTGCGCCTGGGTCCTGTTACAGACGACAGCCTGGTGCGTGTCAGTCCCGGCACAGTTGACAGCCGGATGCGATTCGGTCCCGTTACAGATGACAGCCGGGTGCGCGTCGGTTCCATTCCAGACGACAGTCGGCTGCCTCTCGGATCCGTTCCAGGTGACAGTTGGCTACGTATCGGTTCCGTTCCAGACGACAGCCAGGTGCACCTCGGTCCCATGCCAGATGACTTCGCGTCGGTCCCGGTACAGATGACAGCCGGGTGCACGTCGGTTCCGTTACAGAGAACAGCCGGCTGCGCGTTGGTCCCGGTTCCAATAACATAACGCCATCTGCATTTTCCCTGGCAGGCAGAGGAGGGACTCGCTGTACGCCCAGCAGAAAGCAGAGAGGGCGGTGATGAGGGAACACTTTCGGGAGAAATACAACCTGCGTAAGGTAAGTGTGGAGTATGAGTGTGAGTACTTGTATAATCTGCACACACTCACTGCTGCTCCCTCTCTCACTAGAACTCACGCGATCAGCAGCAGGTGAAGGTGGCTGGAGACCATGTCAGGCTACCCAAAGACCTGCGAGCCATAGTCAGACAGGACGAAGCGGAGAAAGAGGGCTTCTCCCTTCCCGATTTCCCCAGCTACAAGAGCCTGGATCTGAGCCACCTGAGAAAGGGCGTCAACAGCACTATGGAGTCCCTGCAGCCGCGCAGCCGCTGCCAGGTCATGTGACCAGCTGCTGTTACTTTAGCATGTGACCAACTGAGGCCTCATGTGACTAACACCAGTCATCTCGCCATGCGACTAACACCAGTCACCTCGCCATGTGACTTGAGGCCCCCATGCACTTGTTTAACTTGTCTGAGGGACAAACCTGATTGACTGTGAACTTCCCCCGCAGCTTCCCTGGAGGGCTACATGAGATTTGTCACTTGATGCGCCATTTTTTACATGCAATTTAGTCCAATAAATTGCATGAAATTTATCTGCCCAAATTTCATGTATACAGATGGGAACTCCTAGGGGATGCTAAGAGGGGGTGCCCAGAACTGTGACATAAAAACTCAGGACTGTTGTCCTTGGCTGTGATGTAAACAAATGTTGGAATTAGTGGTACTGCTTTCCTAGCACGGCGCCCATCGCAGTAATCGTGTACATTTTTATATGGCATACAATCTGTGCGATGCCTGCGATTTTGGTTTTTAAATAGCAGGTATCGTATGAAAAACAGTATTACAGTTAGCTACGATGCGTGCGATGACTGCGATGTATGGATTGTATGTAGTTGTAGATGTACAATGGGTGCGATAAACTATGGTGTATGTATGCCCCCTATACGTATAAATTGTGTAATCACCTTAAAAGGGTGCTTTTAAGCACCCAAATGGCTGCTTACGATGTTAAATGCAGCCCCACGCCAACCCCTCGGCTGCTGTTAAGCACTCAAATGGTTGCTTACGATGTTCGATGCAGCCCCACGCCAAACCCCCACTATAAACGTGAACCCAAAGCGTGGCGAGTGGCGGCGGTGAGCGTCCTCCGACCTTTTCATACCCCCACTATCCACGTCGGCGTGGAGTGGAGAATAGAAAGTGTGGCGAGGGGACGTGGATACCTTCACAGGTATCCGCGTCCCCTCGCGAGCTTCACAAGTATCCGCGTCCCCTCGCGAGCTTCACAGGTATTTGCATCGCCTCGCGGGGCTCGCGCTCGCCACGCTTTGGGCTCGGTGGCTCGCTGCGCTCGCCACACTTTCTATTCTCAACTCCACGCTGACGTGGATAGTGGGGGTATGAAAAGGTCGGAGGACACGTACCGCTGCGCTCGCCACGCTTTGGGTTCACGTTTATAGTGGGGGGTTGGCGTGGGGCTGCATTTAACATCGTGGTTGCTATGTGCAGAATAATAGTTAATAAACCAATCAGAGATGTCACTTTGCAGAAAAAGGGTAATTTGACCTATTAGTGATGGGCCTGTGAGCGCCAAATGTATGAAATCGCGTCCATCGCATACATTGTATGTATGTTTACAGTACGACTGATGCGATGCATGCGATAAAAATGGGTACGATGAAAAAATCACTGTAGTCGCATTAATTGCAAGCATTGCATGCATCTTGTGGTGCAGAAACACATAAGATGCATGCGATGCTTGCGATTAATGCGATGCTAATCGTGGTAGGAAAGCAGTACCGAATTAGTTATAATAAATACTATGTAGTGGCCTCATCGGCTTGTGTACGTTTTTGGTGTTAGCTAAAAATCTTTAGTTGTGGATAAAATAAATAGTTTATGTTAGGGTGCAGAACTTCTTATTACATCATTTAGATAACATATAAATAAACCAGCCACAATATACTTACCGGCTGCTGCTGCCGCCTCCTTCCCCTGCCTGCTGTGTGTGTGGGACAGGTCAGCAAGTCACTCCCAGGGGGAATAAGTCCTATGTGCAGGAGGATCAATAGCTTGGGTCAGACCTGGTGCGCATGCGAGCATGCAACAGGTCCTTGTCATGTCCACCATCAGATTTTGTCAGAATAATTGGCCCAATCTGGTCAAATCTAACAAAATCTCACAAGTGTATGGGGGCCATAACACCGGTCATCTCGCCATGTGACTAACACCAGTGACCTCGCCATGTGACCAGTAGCAGAGACTGTATCCGCTGACTACACCGGTCATCTCGTCATGTGACTAACACCAGTGACCTCGCCATGTGACCAGTAGCAGAGACTGTATCCGCTGACTGAGGGTGTATGGTAATGAGGGGGCAGTCATTAAGGTGTATGGTAATGAGGGGGCAGTGATTAGGATGTATTGTAATGAGGCGGCAGGAATTAGGGTGTATGGTAACCTGGTAACCAGCACCAGGCTGAAAGAGTCGGGGCTGGTATTAAAAAATCATGAAACCAATCAGATAGGGCTTCGCTGATTTTTTTAAAACCAGCCCCAGGCTCCAGGTTCCCAAAATACAGGGGGACAAAATGACTAGGGGTCCCCCTGTATTTTAAGAACCAGCCCCAGGCCCATCCAACCAGCAGGGTAAAGTCACAGCCGAGGGGAGAAATATTAACCCTACCGACCAGTCAGCCTGGCCAGGGGTCCTGGGGAAGTGGGGATCCCCCCAATAAAGGGATCCTCCCCCTCAAGGACTTACTTGGCCAGGCTGAATCCTGGTGCTGTCCTCGATGCCCCTGGGCGATGGGCATCGAGCTGATTGAAGTGTAAATAATAGAATAAAAAACTATTGTGAAACTATGAGTCCCAGCAAGCCTCCGCCCAGAGCGCCCCAGGTGGGAGGGGTGCCCCGGCGCTCAACTGCTGGGGGGGGGGGGGGGGTGCGTGACGTGTCCGGCCGCCAGGGGGGGGGGGGGGGGGGGTCGCACGGTGTGTGGGCAGTGTGTCTGCCGGGCAGGGCGGAAGGTGTGTCCGTGATGTGGCTACCCGGGGGGGAGGAGAGAGAAGGGGTGCACGATGTGGCCTCTGTGCTGCCCTGTGTGTGTCCGTGATGTGCTGGGGGGGGGGGGAGAGGGAGGGAGAGAGAGTTCACTTACCGAACACCTGCTCCTTCCTCCGGCTCTCTGTCCTGCTCCTCTGCTGATGCGGTGGTAGAGCTTTCCAGCTCACTACCGCCCTCCAGTGGCCGGAGCCCTAGGCAAATGCCTAGACCTGCCTAGTGGTGGTGTCGGCCCTGCCTCCACCGCATACCTCCCAACAGTCCCTATTTTACAGCGTCAATTCCCGCAGCCAGGGGGCATGGCTAGAGGCTCACAGAGCCTCAGGGTCATGCCCCCATAGCGGCAAAATGGGGGCGTGGCCTTGTGGGAGAGCTGCGAGTATAGACCACGCCCTGGAAATTTTTGGCTCGCCTTCGGCACACATCAGCAGTGTCCCGGGTCCCGCGACCACAAAGTTGGGAGGTATGCCCCCGCATGTTGGGACTTGGAGAACCACAAGTCCCAGCGTGCGGGACATTAAAAGGCCCGCTGGCACTTGTAGTTCCACAGTAAAAGAAATAGTAAAATAAAGTCACTGACACCATTGAAAAATAAAAATTGAATACATACATTACTCATACATACCGATACTTACCTTTCTTGAGCCCGTAGGTAGGTCCTGGGGTTCCAGGGTTGCAGGGTCTGGGGCTCCAGGGTTGCAGGGTCTGGGGCTCCAGGGCTGCAGGGTCCGGGGCAGCAGAGTCCAGGGCTTCAGGATCCAAAGAAATCCATTGGGGTACCTGTGGAAAAAATCCTACTCACCAAGGTCCTCCGGCGAAGATCACGTCCTCTTCTTTCCGACGTAGTCCAGGTCTTCTTAAAAAAAAAACAAAGAAAAACGTGTATGACTCAGCCGGTACCCTCTCACAAACTAACCGGAGAGACGCTGAAGATTCATTTTCAGCGCCTCTCCTCCGAATGATTCTATTGGCCGCCTAGCGGCCAATCAGGAGTCGAGAAATTCAGTAACGGTTAAAACATTGTTTTGATTGGTATCATTATTATTCTCTATGAACACCATTATATGTGAATTTTGGAGTATGTACCTCACTTGATCATTTCGCAATTGAATAAAAAACCGTGACAGCTTTAAATTTTTATATTGTTTACAAATTTTGTGTTATTTACTTTATTAATAAACTTTACCATGCGTACCAATACTTTAGCTGAACTACTTAATAAAAGTTACGTCTAGAAATTCTTCAAGCATCATTTGTAGAATGTGCCTCAAGAAACCCTTTTCTGTTCTTCCTTTGTGTCTCCTTCATGACTTTCCTTTTCATTAAAGTATATGGTAATGAGGGGCAGGAATTAGGGGGTATGGTAATGAGTAGGCAGAGATTAGGGGGTATGGTAATGAGTGGGCAGAGATTAGGGTGTATGGTAATGAGGGGCAGAGATATGGGGGGTATGATAATGAGTGGGCAGGGATTATGGTGCATGGTTAAGAGGGGGCAGCGATATGAGGTATGGTAATGAGGGGGCAGGGATTGAGGTGTATGGTAATGAGAGGCAGTGATTAGGGAGTATGGTAATGAGGGGGCAGAGATTAGGGGGTATGGTAATGAGTGGGCAGAGATTAGGGTGTATGGTAATGAGGGGGCAGAGATTTCGGGGGTATGGTGCATGGTTAAGAGGGGGCAGCGATATGAGGTATGGTAATGAGGGGGCAGGGATTGAGGTGTATGGTAATGAGAGGCAGTGATTAGGGAGTATGGTAATGAGGGGGCAGAGATTAGGGGGTATGGTAATGAGTGGGCAGAGATTAGGGTGTATGGTAATGAGGGGGCAGAGATTTCGGGGGTATGGTGCATGGTTAAGAGGGGGCAGCGATATGAGGTATGGTAATGAGGGGGCAGGGATTGAGGTGTATGGTAATGAGGGGGCAGAGATTAGGGGATATGGTAATGAAGGGCAAGGATTAAGGTGTATGATAATGAGAGAGTAGGGATCAAGGGGTATGGCAATGAGGGCACATGGATTAGGAGATAGTGTAAAGAGGGGTAAGGGATTGGAGTGTATGGTGGGAGGGGCAGAGATTGAGGTGTATAATAATTAGTGGGCAGGGATTGGGGTGATTTTAAGAGAAGAGGCAGTGATTTGGGTGTATGGTACTGAGGGGGCAGGGATTAAGGTTAATGGTAATGAGGGTGTAAGGCTTAGGGTGTGTGGTAATGAGGGGGAAGGTATTATGAGGTATGGTCATTTGGGGGCAGGGATTAAGGGAGTGGTAATAAGGGGGCAGGGATGGGGGTGTATGGTAATGAGGGACAGGTATATGAATAGAATAGAATTCCTTTATTCGTCTCAAAATGGATACAATTTTCAATCGTTACAGCAAGGTTCAAGTTATAGCATAATAATATTTACACATAATAAGATAAGATCCAAACAATATAACTCAAGAATCTAGGACCATGCAGGTCTTCTTCAGACCATGACAGTTGTACGTTCTAATTGCAGCCGGAAGGAACGACCTGCGATATCTCTCCGTTGATCATTGTGTATGAAGCAACCTATCACTGAAAGTGCTACACAGATCCGTCAAAACGTTTTTGAGCGGGTGTGATGCATTATCCAATAATGATGTCATCTTGCCAGGGGCGGATTGGCCTGGCGGGAAACCGGGCCATTTCCCTGTGATGGGCCGCAGTTAGCGGCTGAAGAAGCATTTTGCCCAAATCTAAAATGGCTGCGGGAGGGCTGCTGCGCATGTGCGGCAGCATGCTGCTCCTCCCGCGGTACTTCTTTCCCCTCCTCATCCCTGGGCCTATCTGTGATTCCGTGGCAGTGCAGCTTCCTCCTCAGTAGCGGCTAGATCCCCTTTGCCGTAAAGACCTGAGTCACAACCTTCCTCCTGTCCTAGACTCCGTCCCCAGGTCTGTCCTGCTCCACCCCTCTTTTTCAATTTGTGTGCGCAGCTGCTGACTCTGCGCTGCCCCATCTCACTGTAGCTCAATGGTTCATCATGCGTCGTCATCTTGGTCTTTGCAACTGTTTAGCTGCTGCCTGCGCTCCGCCCCGTCCGACCCTGCTGCTAGTACCTGATCCCTCCTCCTAGCCCAGTATTGATGTTATTGTTACCCTGCAGCTGCTACTGGAGAGTGGCAGGACCATACAGCCACTAAATACAGAACAGGGACAGCAGTGAGGTGCCTGGCATCCCGCACCTCTAAATGTCGCTGTTCATGTGATAAAGTTGGGACACCAGGAGGACATTCCAGGAGCAGAAAAGAGAGGAAGACTGAGGAGCCGAGAAGCGCACAGCAGCTTAAGGCGAGTTACGGCTTGCAGGTGTTTATATAAAATGGTTTTATTGTTCCTCAGTGAGAAAAACAAAATAGCAATCTAGCAAATATGATACCTTTTAATGGCTAACAAAAATAAATGTTGTTAAAATGCAAGCTTTCGAGACTACTTAGGTCTCTTCCTCAGGCATGGTATAACAAGGTGTGTGAAGAACCACATATATATACACAGCAGAGTAGGAACAAGATGTGTTAGATGGACATTTTTAAGATCAAAACAAAACAAACTCACAGAATGAGCTTGTAAATTGAGTCCTTAATTAGTTTGTAGATAAGTAGTGTGAAAGTTTTATTGTCTCTAAGTTGATGGTGAAGCGGGGGAGGAGGTTGTGAGGATAGTGACAATGATATATGATGAGGAGATTTATTAAACAGTCAGTGGTGTAGTGTAGGATATAGAGGGGTCAGGGATGTAGTGTAGGATATAGAGGGGTCAATAATGTAGTGTAGGGTATAGAGGGGTCAGTGATGTAGTGTAGGGTATAGAGGGGTCAGTAGTGTAGTGGTAGGTATAGAGGGGTCAGTGATGTAGTGGTGGGTATAGAGGGGTCAGTAGTGTAGTGGTGGGTATAGAGGGGTCAGTAGTGTAGTGGTGGGTATAGAGGGGTCAGTACTGTAGTGGTGGGTAGATAGGGTCAGTAATGTAATGGTGGGTATAGAGGGGTCAGTAGTGTAGTGGTGGGTATAGAGGGGTCAGTAGTGTAGTGGTGGGTATAGAGGGGTCAGTACTGTAGTGGTGGGTATAAAGGGGTCAGTAATGTAGTGGTGGGTGTAAAGGGGTCAGTAATGTAGTGGTGGGTATAGAGGGGTCAGTACTGTAGTGGTGGGTATAGAGGGGTCAGTACTGTAGTGGTGGGTATAGAGGGGTCAGTGATGTAGTGGTGGGTATAAAGGGGTCAGTAATGTATAGTGGTGGGTATGGAGGGGTCAGTAATGTATTGGTGGGTATAGAGGGGTCAGTAGTGTAGTGGTGGGTATAGAGGGGTCAGTAGTGTAGTGGCGAATATAGAGAGGTCAGTAGTGTAGTGGCGGGTATAGAGGGGTCAGTGATGTAGTGTAGGGTATAGAGGGGTCAGTAGTGTAGTGGCGAATATAGAGAGGTCAGTAGTGTAGTGGCGGGTATAGAGGGGTCAGTGATGTAGTGTAGGGTATAGAGGGGTCACTAGTGTAGTGTAGGGTATAGAGGGGTCAGTAGTGTAGTGGCAGGCAATAGTGTAATGGTGGGTATAGAGGGGTGTGTAGTGTAGGGTATAGAGGGGTCAGTAGTGTAGTGTAGGGTATAGAGGGGTCAGTAATGTAGTGGCGGGTATAAAGGGGTCAGTAATGTAGTGTAGTGGCGAATATAGAGGGGTCAGTATTGTAGTGTAGTGGCGGGTATAGAGGGGTCAGTAATGTAGTGTAGGGTATAGAGGGGTCAGTAGTGTAGTGGCGGGTATAGAGTGATCAGTAGTGTAGTGTAGTGGTGGGTATAGAGAGGTCAGTAGTGTAGTGGCGGGTATAGAGGGGTCAGTAATGTAGTGGTGGGTATAGAGGGGTCAGTAGTGTAGTGGCGGGTATAGAGAGGTCAGTAGTGTAGTGGTGGGTATAGAGGGGTCAGTAATGTAGTGGCGGGTATAGAGAGGTCAGTAGTGTAGTGGCGGGTATAGACGGGTCAGTAATGTAGTGGCGGGTATAGAGGGGTCAGTAATGTAGTGTAGTGGCGAATATAGAGGGGTCAGTAATGTAGTGTAGGGTATAGAGGGGTCAGTAATGCAGTGTAGGGTATAGAGGGGTCAGTAGTGTAGTGGCGGGTATAGAGTGATCAGTAGTGTAGTGTAGGGTATAGAGGGGTCAGTAGTGTAGGGTATAGAGGGGTCAGTGATGTAGTGTAGGGTATAGAGGGGTCAGTAATGTAGTGTAGATTATAGAGGGGTCAGTAGTGTAGTGGCGGGTATAGAGTGATCAGTAGTGTAGTGTAGGGTATAGAGAGGTCAGTAGTGTAGTGGCGGGTATAGAGTGATCAGTAGTGTAGTGTAGGGTATAGAGAGGTCAGTAGTGTAGTGGCGGGTATAGAGGGGTCAGTGATGTAGTGTAGGGTATAGAGGGGTCAGTAGTGTAGTGGCAGGCAATAGTGTAATATTGGGTATAGAGGGGTCAGTAGTGTAGTGTAGGGTATAGAGGGGTCAGTAGTGTAGTGGTGGGTATAGAGAGGTCAGTAGTGTAGTGTAGGGTATAGAGGGTAAGTAGTGTAGTGTAGGGTATAGAGGGGTCAGTAGTGTAGTGTAGGGTATAGAGGGGTCAGTAATGTAGTGTAGGGTATAGAGGATCAGTAGTGTAGTGTAGGGTATAGAGGGGTCAGTAGTGTAGTGGCGGGTATAGAGGGGTCAGCAATGTAGTGTAGTGGCGAATATAGAGGGGTCAGTAATGTAGTGTAGTGGTGGGTATAGAGGGGTCAGTAATGTAGTGTAGTGGCTGGTATAGAGGGGTCAGTAATGTAGTGTAGTGTAGGGTATAGAGGGGTCAGTAGTGTAGTGGCGGGTATAGAGTGATCAGTAGTGTAGTGTAGGGTATAGAGGGGTCAGTAATGTAGTGTAGTGGCGAATATAGAGGGGTCAGTAATGTAGTGTAGTGTAGGGTATAGAGGGGTCAGTAATGTAGTGTAGGGTATAGAGGGGTCACTAGTGTAGTGGCGGGTATATAGTGATCAGTAGTGTAGTGTAGGGTATAGAGGGGTCAGTAGTGTAGTGTAGGGTATAGAGGGGTCAGTAGTGTAAGTAGTGAGAAAGTCATCAGCGTAGTAGTGGGGGCTGGCAGCCATGGATAGAGATGTGCCGTAACCATCTGTAGAGTATACGGACATAGATGGTCACTGAGTATGGGAGAGCTGTAAGCGAAGTGGGAGGAGAAGAGGGTTTGACATCAAGCTGCAAGCAAGTTGGAGGTGTCCTGATGGCAGGATGAAAGCAGGCAGAGATGGTCAAGGCATGGAGCCTTGTTGGAGGATCAGCCTCAGGACTGGGTTATTGAGTGGAAGAGCTATGACGGCGAGCAGTGCCGGCAGAAAGGGGAGAGTCACAGCTTTTGGAATATACATCAGAGAGAACTGAGAAATATGACTGGGAAGTGCCATTAACAGGTCGGATGTGGACTGCTGCTTTGAAGTTGGATATCTCCAGTTCTCCAGGGCCGATTTAAAAAATTCAGGTATCCCTGGAAAAAGGGGATCCTCAGCTATCAGCATTGGGCCCTTATACACCTGGGGCCCCTGGGCAAGTGCCCATTAAGCCCATACGAAAAGACGGCCCTGGCGGCACCCCGTTACTACAGATAATAGCAGGGCTGCCGACTTTTTAATGCTCCTCTCCGGGAGAAGCCCAGAGAGGAGACTTTCCTTACCCGATCAGGGGCGGGGCTTGACGGTGACGTCATTAAGCCCCGCCTCCATTACGGGAAATCGTTGACATGACTGTTATCCATGGAGGGGGCGGGGCTAAAATGACACGATTGTGACATTTTAGCTCCGCCCCCTCCTCTGAGACCCGCGGATTGCGGCATTTACATGCTGCGATTCGGGGGGCTCAGGAGGGTCGGGAGACTCCCGCAAATTCCGGGAGGGTCGGCAACCCTGGATAATAGTATCAGACTGGCATGGTATGGAAATGAGGGGCAAGGATTAGGGGGTATGGTAATTAGGGGGCATGGATTTGGGTGTATGGTAATGAGTGGGCATAGATTAGGGTGTATGGTAATGAGGGAGCAGGGATTAGGGTGTATGGAAATGGTTCGGCAGGGATTATGGGGTAGGGTCATTTGGGGGCAGGGATTATAGTGTATGGTAATGAGGGGGCAGGGATTGGAGTGTATGCTAATGAGGGAGCAGGGATTAGGGTGTATGGTAATGGATTGGCAGGGATTATGGGGTAGGGTAATTTGGGGGCAAGGATTGGAGTGTATGGTAATGAGGGGGCAGGGCTTGGAGTGTATGGTAATGAGGGGGCAGGGATTGGAGGGTATGGTAATGAGGGGGCAGGGATTAGGGTGTAATGCAATGAGGGGACAGAGATTAGGAGGTATATGGTTATTTGCTGCGGTGATGTCAGTGTCACATGACCGGGCAGAGGGATCACGTGTGTGGCATGTGACCGGCTCTCCGTTTCCGGGTTGCTGTCTGCAGTGGTAGAGCGGCGGAGATGGCGCAGCCTGGGCAGGGGAACCCGTTCTCCGAGTTGGACAACCCCTTCCAGGTACCGGGACCCCTCCCCCTGCTCACCCGGTCCACTCCCCCTCTCTCACCTCCACACCCCCTCTCTCACCTCCACACCCCCGCTCACCCGTGAACACCCCCCCCCCCCCCCCCCCCCTTCCTGCTCGTCCCGGTGAACCTCTTATCCTGTCACCCACACCTGGTGCCCCTACTGTGTACGGTGCCACGCTCCGGGTGTATGCTGTGTAATGTGCCACGCTCCGGGTGTATGCTGTGTACGGTGCCACGCTCCGGGTGTATGCTGTGTAATGTGCCATGCTCCGGGTGTATGCTGTGTACGGTGCCACGCTCCGGGTGTATGCTGTGTACGGTGCTACGCTCCGGGTGTATGCTGTGTAATGTGCCATGCTCCGGGTGTATGCTGTGTAATGTGCCACGCTCCGGGTGTATGCTGTGTACGGTGCCACGCTCCGGGTGTATGCTGTGTACGGTGCCACGCTCCGGGTGTATGCTGTGTAATGTGCCATGCTCCGGGTGTATGCTGTGTACGGTGCCATGCTCCGGGTGTATGCTGTGTAATGTGCCATGCTCTGGGTGTATGCTGTGTACGGTGCCGTGTACGGTGCCACGCTCGGGGTGTATGCTGTGTACGGTGCCACGCTCCGGGTGTATGCTGTGTAATGTGCCATGCTCCGGGTGTATGCTGTGTACGGTGCCATGCTCCGGGTGTATGCTGTGTAATGTGCCATGCTCTGGGTGTATGCTGTGTACGGTGCCGTGTACGGTGCCACGCTCGGGGTGTATGCTGTGTACGGTGCCACGCTCGGGGTGTATGCTGTGTACGGTGCCACGCTCGGGGTGTATGCTGTGTACGGTGCCACGCTCGGGGTGTATGCTGTGTACGGTGCCACGCTCGGGGTGTATGCTGTGTTCGGTGCCACGCTCCGGGTGTATGCTGTGTTCGGTGCCACGCTCCGGGTGTATGCTGTGTTCGGTGCCACGCTCCGGGTGTATGCTGTGTTCGGTGCCACGCTCCGGGTGTATGCTGTGTTCGGTGCCACGCTCCGGGTGTATGCGGTGTACGGTGCCACGCTCCGGGTGTATGCTGTGTAATGTGCCACGCTCCGGGTGTATGCTGTGTAATGTGCCACGCTCCGGGTGTATGCTGTGTAATGTGCCACGCTCCGGGTGTATGCTGTGTACGGTGCCACGCTCCGGGTGTATGCTGTGTAATGTGCCACGCTCCGGGTGTATGCTGTGTAATGTGCCACGCTCCGGGTGTATGCTGTGTAATGTGCCACGCTCCGGGTGTATGCTGTGTAATGTGCCACGCTCCGGGTGTATGCTGTGTACGGTGCCACGCTCCGGGTGTATGCTGTGTACGGTGCCACGCTCCGGGTGTATGCTGTGTACGGTGCCACGCTCCGGGTGTATGCTGTGTACGGTGCCACGCTCCGGGTGTATGCTGTGTACGGTGCCACGCTCCGGGTGTATGCTGTGTACGGTGCCGTGTACGGTGCCACGCTCCGGGTGTATGCTGTGTACGGTGCCACGCTCGGGGTGTATGCTGTGTACGGTGCCACGCTCGGGGTGTATGCTGTGTACGGTGCCACGCTCGGGGTGTATGCTGTGTACGGTGCCACGCTCGGGGTGTATGCTGTGTACGGTGCCACGCTCGGGGTGTATGCTGTGTACGGTGCCACGCTCGGGGTGTAGGCTGTGTACGGTGCCACGCTCCGGGTGTAGGCTGTGTACGGTGCCACGCTCCGGGTGTAGGCTGTGTACGGTGCCACGCTCCGGGTGTAGGCTGTGTACGGTGCCACGCTCCGGGTGTAGGCTGTGTACGGTGCCATCCACCGAGTGTATACGGTGCCTTTCAACGGGTGTAAACCTTGTACCATGCCATTTGGCCTGTATATATATATGGTGCTGTTCACTGGGTGTATACTTTGTACCATGCTGTTCGCCCGGTATATACGGTGCCGTGCACTGGGTGTATATATAAGGTGTATGGTGCTATGCTCTGGGTGTGTATAGTGCTGTCTCTATTGCAGTATATAAACTCACCCAAATGTAATTCTCTCTGCACCTGTTATATACCCCCCCCCCTGCAGTGCACATGGTTTTGTCCATTTGAGAAGAAATTTGACTTTGCGAGTGAACCAGAATGAGGACCTTCACTGTGTGTATAGGGCCCCGGTCTGCTCATGCATTTTCCTGTCTTCCAGGACCCGGCTGTGACGGAGCACCAGCCCACCTCTCAGTATGCAACACTTGATGTCTACAATCCGTTTGATAACCGGGGGGTGAGTTCCGGACGGGTGATCCTGGGTCTTGTGGGTGGGTGTAGTATGAAATAGCGGACACTGGGTAACCATCAAGGCTGATTAGAGATACACAGTGGAGGTTATACAGAATGTCTGTCCATTATCAGTTCTGGGGCCAGGTCCCTGGGAGAGACTGCGGCACTTGGTCCCATAAACTGAGGGCTGCCTGTCCGGTGTTATCCAATACTAAAATGTAACAATCGCTGGCTAGCGCCACACAACGTGGGCCAGTCTTATCTCTTGCACATGCTCAGTCGGTACCGACTGAGGCTCAGTGCCTGAGAGAGAGCCTCAGATTCCAAAGCCTCTTTGTGTAGAATGGACCCATAATGCTTTGCTTCACTCTCTTCCGTTGGAATTTCAGAACGTCCTATATGCTATACCTATTACATCACATACCCTGACTGGTACAGGACTCTGCATTATGTCTTATTTGGTCCTAAGGGGTTGAGAGAGAGAAGGCAGAGGATCCACACAGTCCAGGTGTATTTACGATGACTTAAGTTACCAATATAAGGGACTGCTGTCAGATTGATTCTGGTAGTTTTATAATTGGCGCGCCCCAAAAGGGGTTTTTGCTTACAAGGATGCAAGCCAAAAGAAAGGAAACACTTTTTGGGCGCACTCTTAAGGAACTGGATGTGAAATTAGTTTAAAACATAACCTTTATTCGAGACATTTTAAGAGAATTGGCGCAAATTTTAGAATTGTGTGTGACTGGTCTAACGATCCATCAAAGTATAGATCATGCATCAGTCACACATTCATTTTCATTTAATGCACTGTGTCGTCATTGGTATAATAACCAAGGTGACCATAGGCAGTGAAATGAATATAATCCCTGGTGTGATACCCCTAATAGTGGGGCACACTGACAATTCGTATGGGATTAGTTACCAAATGGCACCTGACGTATTGGCTGTGTTCTAGGCACTGGCTCAAGCAGTAGGCGTCTCCAGAACTGAAGACTCAGTAGAATACTACTCTACCTGGGCGGAATAATCGCAGAACCAACATCAGTGGATGTATCGCACCAGGGATTATATTCATTTCACTGCCTATGGGCACCTTGGTTATTATACCAATGACAACACAGTGCATTAAATGAAAATGAATGTGTGACTGATGCATGATCTATACTAGATGGATCATTAGACCAGTCTCACACAATTCTAAAATTTGTGGCAATTCTCTTAAAATGTCTCGAATAAAGGTTATGTTTTAAACTAATTTCACATCCAGTTTCTTAAGAGTGCGCCCAAAAAGCGTTTCCTTTCTTTTGGCTTGCATCCTTGTAAGCATGGTCCTAAGGGGGACAACCAAACCCCCACCTGAATAGGCTCTGACTATGGATGAGCCAGCTCTTCTGTGTAAGTTGTGTGTCCTGTGTTTTCTGTTGGCTTTCAGGTGCCTCCTCCGTACCATGAGCCATCTGTACTGCCCCCGGCCACTCTGCCAACATCCCAGGTCCAGCCCATTATCACCCCAGCAGCCAAGAAGCCAAGTCCAACCGAACCCAAGAACTATGGTTCATACGGAACACAGGTAAAGACCCGCACCATGTCCTCGGCTGTCCGTTTACCACCTCCTCTCCCTTCCAATCAGTGGGCTCCATGCTATGTCTCTGCTCTCATTGGTGCAGGAATCCACAGCTGCAGCAACAGCAGACTTACTACGGCGGCAGGAGGAGCTGAATCGGAAGGCAGAAGAACTGGATCGGAGAGAGCGAGAACTAAAGAACGCTAGTCTTGGGGGAGCATCATGTAAGACTCTGGGCAGAATGGTGACGTGGAGGGGGGTGCGTCGAAGAAAGACGTATGGCTATTTGGGGGGGGGGAGGTAGGTGGAGGACAGTGGCAGGGATACGGCAGGCAAAATGGCTGGGGGGTCAGGCGGAGGACAGTGGCAGGGATATGGCGGGCAGTATGGCTGGGGGGTCAGGCGGAGGACAGTGCCAGGGATATGGCGGGCAGTATAGCTGGGGGGTCAGACGGAGGACAGTGGCAGGGATATGGCGGGCAGTATGGCTGGGGGGTCAGGCGGAGGACAGTGGCAGGGATATGGCGGGCAGTATGGCTGGGGGATCAGGCGGAGGACAGTGGCAGGGATATGGCGGGCAGTATGGCTGGGGGATCAGGCGGAGGACAGTGGCAGGGATATGGCGGGCAGTATGGCTGGGGGGTCAGGCGGAGGACAGTGGCAGGGATATGGCGGGTAGTACAGCTGGGGGGTCAGGCGGAGGACAGTGGCAGGGATATGGCGGGCAGTATGGCTGGGGGGTCAGGTGGAGGACAGTGGCAGGGATATGGCGGGCAGTATGGCTGGGGGGTCAGGTGGAGGACAGTGGCAGGGATATGGCGGGCAGTATGGCTGGGGGGTCAGGCGGAGGACAGTGGCAGGGATATGGTGGGCAGTACGGCTGGGGGGTCAGGCGGAGGACAGTGGCAGGGATATGGAGGGCAGTATGGCTGGGGGGTCAGGCGGAGGACAGTGGCAGGGATATGGCGGGCAGTATGGCTGGGGGGTCAGGCGGAGGACAGTGGCAGGGATATGGCGGGCAGTATGGCTGGGGGGTCAGGCGGAGGACAGTGGCAGGGATATGGAGGGCAGTATGGCTGGGGGGTCAGGCGGAGGACAGTGGCAGGGATATGGCGGGCAGTATGGCTGGGGGGTCAGGCGGATGACAGTGGCAGGGATATGGTGGGCAGTATGGCTGGGGGGTCAGGCGGAGGACAGTGGCAGGGATATGGCGGGCAGTATGGCTGATGGGTCGGTATATATGTTTGTCTTGATGTCACGTGTGTAAATGGTGCCTAATGTAAGACTCCTACAAGGGGACGTGGACCCCGAGTATCGTTGACTAGTGGATGTCATTATTTCTCTTGTGCCCCAGTGAGACAGGATAACTGGCCGCCCTTGCCAGCCTTTTGCCCTGTGAAGCCCTGTTTCTACCAGGACATCAGTGTGGACATCCCGCAAGACTTCCAGAAGACGGTGTCCATCATGTACTATCTGTGGCTCGGTAAGTGTATACTGTCTATGTGGCCCTAGTGCTGTGCGGCGGGGGAAAGGGCAATACTGGTGCCCGCCTCTGTACACTGGCACTGCCATCATTATTCAATATCTAATCTACTGGGTTTTGCCAGAAGGCCGATGTGTATCCGGCTGTCTGTCTGAGGGGCCCGGGTCTGTGGCCAGCTGTCTCTGCCTGAGGGGCCCAGGTCTCTTTGGCTGGCTAGCTGTCTGTCTGTCTGTCTGTCTGAGGAGCCCGGGTTTCTTTGGCTGGCTGGCTGCCTCCCTGAGGGGCCCGGGTCTCTTTGGCTGGCTGGCTGCCTCCCTGAGGGGCCCAGGTCTCTTTGGCTGGCTGCCTGCCTGAGGGGCCCGGGTCTCTTTGGCTGGCTTCCTGCCTGAGGGGCCTGGGTCTCTTTGGCTGGCTGCCTGCCTGAGGGGCCCGGGTCTCTTTGGCTGGCTGCCTGCCTGAGGGGCCCGGGTCTCTTTGGCTGGCTGCCTACCAGAGGGGCCCGGGTCTCTTTGGCTGGCTGCCTACCAGAGGGGCCCGGGTCTCTTTGGCTGGCTGCCTACCAGAGGGGCCCGGGTCTCTTTGGCTGGCTGCCTACCAGAGGGGCGCGGTTATCTTTGGCTGGCTGCCTACCAGAGGGGCCCAGGTATCTTTGGCTGGCTGCCTACCAGAGGGGCCTGTGTCTCTTTGGCTGGCTGGCTGCCTGTCTGAGGGGCCCGGGTCTCTTTGGCTGGCTGCCTGTCTGAGGGGCCCGGGTCTCTTTGGCTGGCTGCCTGAGGGTCTCATACTCAGTCTCTGTCTCGTCATGCAGCTAGTGCAGGAAGTCTGTTCCTGAATTTCCTGGCATGTCTGGCGTGGTTCTGTGTGGATGGATCCCAAGGTGCTGGCTTTGGCATGTCCATCCTTTGGATAGTTCTCTTCACACCCTGCTCCTTCGTTTGTTGGTACAGACCCTTGTACAAGGCGTTTAGGTGAGTGCTGTGACTGAGGCCTTCACATATTGTATAGCGACCCATAATGCAATTCTCCCATCTTTAGTTAAATGCGGGCGGTCTCTGTAGCGTCCTCTGATCTCTCCTGTCTCTAATTATACGCGGGTGGTCTCTGTAGCGTCCCCTGGTCTCTCTCCTGTCTCTAGTTATACGCGGGCGGTCTCTGTAGCGTCCCCTGGTCTCTCTCCTGTCTCTAGTTATACGCGGGCAGTCTCTGTAGCGTCTCGTCTTTCCTGTCTCTAGTTATACGCGGGCGGTCTCTGTAGCGTCCCCTGGTCTCTCTCCTGTCTCTAGTTATACGCGGGCGGTCTCTGTAGCGTCTTCTGATCTCTCCTGTCTCTAGTTATACGCGGGCGGTCTCTGTAGCGTCCCATGGTCTCTCTCCTGTTTCTAGTTATACGCGGGCGGTCTCTGTAGCGTCCCCTGTTCTCTCTCCTGTCCCTAGTTATACGCGGGTGGTCTCTGTAGCGTCTTCTGATCTCTCCTGTCTCTAGTTATACGCGGGTGGTCTCTGTAGCGTCCTCTGATCTCTCTCCTGTCTCTAGTTATACGCGGGAGGTCTCTGTAGCGTCCCCTGGTCTCTCTCCTGTCTCTAGTTATACGCGGGCGGTCTCTGTAGCGTCCTCTGATCTCTCTCCTGTCTCTAGTTATACGCGGGCGGTCTCTGTAGCGTTCCCTGGTCTCTCTCCTGTCTCTAGTTATACGCGGGCGGTCTCTGTAGCGTTCCCTGGTCTCTCTCCTGTCTCTAGTTATACGCGGGAGGTCTCTGTAGCATTCCCTGGTCTCTCTCCTGTCTCTAGTTATACGCGGGAGGTCTCTGTAGCGTCCCCTGGTCTCTCTCCTGTCTCTAGTTATACGCGGGCGGTCTCTGTAGCGTCCTCTGATCTCTCTCCTGTCTCTAGTTATACGCGGGCGGTCTCTGTAGCGTTCCCTGGTCTCTCTCCTGTCTCTAGTTATACGCGGGCGGTCTCTGTAGCGTCCCCTGGTCTCTATCCTGTCTCTAGTTATACGCGGGCAGTCTCTGTAGCGTCTCGTCTTTCCTGTCTCTAGTTATACGCGGGCGGTCTCTGTAGCGTCCCCTGGTCTCTCTCCTGTCTCTAGTTATACGCGGGCGGTCTCTGTAGCGTCTTCTGATCTCTCCTGTCTCTAGTTATACGCGGGCGGTCTCTGTAGCGTCCCATGGTCTCTCTCCTGTCTCTAGTTATACGCGGGCGGTCTCTGTAGCGTCCCCTGTTCTCTCTCCTGTCCCTAGTTATACGCGGGTGGTCTCTGTAGCGTCTTCTGATCTCTCCTGTCTCTAGTTATACGCGGGTGGTCTCTGTAGCGTCCTCTGATCTCTCTCCTGTCTCTAGTTATACGCGGGAGGTCTCTGTAGCGTTCCCTGGTCTCTCTCCTGTCTCTAGTTATACGCGGGCGGTCTCTGTAGCGTCCTCTGATCTCTCTCCTGTCTCTAGTTATACGCGGGCGGTCTCTGTAGCGTTCCCTGGTCTCTCTCCTGTCTCTAGTTATACGCGGGAGGTCTCTGTAGCATTCCCTGGTCTCTCTCCTGTCTCTAGTTATACGCGGGAGGTCTCTGTAGCGTCCCCTGGTCTCTATCCTGTCTCTAGTTATACGCGGGCGGTCTCTGTAGCGTTCCCTGGTCTCTCTCCTGTCTCTAGTTATACGCGGACGGTCTCTGTAGCGTCCTCTGATTTCTCCTGTCTCTAGTTATACGCGGGCGGTCTCTGTAGCGTCCCATGGTCTCTCTCCTGTCTCTAGTTATACACGGGCGGTCTCTGTAACATCCCTCGGTCTCTATCCTGTCTCTAGTTATACGCGGGCGGTCTCTGTAGCATCCCTTGGTCTCTCTCCTGTCTCTAGTTATACGCGGGCTCTCTCCTGTCTCTAGTTATACGCGGGCTCTCTCCTGTCTCTAGTTATACGCGGGCGGTCTCTGTAACATCCCTCGGTCTCTATCCTGTCTCTAGTTATACGCGGGCGGTCTCTGTAGCGTCCCCTGATCTCTCTCCTTTCTCTAGTTATACGCGGGCGGTCTCTGTAGCATCCCTCGGTCTCTATCCTGTCTCTAGTTATACGCGGGTGGTCTCTGTAGCGTCCCCTGATCTCTCTCCTTTCTCTAGTTATACGCGGCCGGTCTCTGTAGCATCCTCTGATCTCTCCTGTCTCTAGTTATACGCGGGCGGTCTCTGTAGCGTCCTCTGATCTCTCCTGTCTCTAGTTATACGCGGGAGGTCTCTGTAGCGTCCTCTGATCTCTCCTGTCTCTAGTTATACGCGGGCGGTCTCTGTAGCGTCCTCTGATCTCTCCTGTCTCTAGTTATACGCGGGCGGTTTCTGTAGCGTCCCCTGGTCTCTCTCCTGTCTCTAGTTATACGCGGGCGGTCTCTGTAGCGTCCCCTGGTCTCTCTCCTGTCTCTAGTTATACGCGGGAGGTCTCTGTAGCATCCCTCGGTCTCTCTCCTGTCTCTAGTTATACGGGTGCGGTCTCTGTAGCGTCCCCTGTTCTCTCTCCTGTCCCTAGTTATACGCGGGCGGTCTCTGTAGCGTCCTCTGATCTCTCCTGTCTCTAGTTATACGGGTGCGGTCTCTGTAGCGTCCCCTGGTCTCTCTCCTGTCCCTAGTTATACGCGGGCGGTCTATGTAGCGTCCTCTGATCTCTCCTGTCTCTAGTTATACGTGGGCGGTCTCTGTAGCGTCCCCTGGTCTCTCTCCTGTCTCTAGTTATACGCAGGTGGTCTCTGTAGCGTCCTCTGATCTCTCCTGTCTCTAGTTATACGTGGGCGGTCTCTGTAGCGTCCCCTGGTCTCTCTCCTGTCTCTAGTTATACGCGGGCGGTCTCTGTAGCGTCCTCTGATCTCTCCTGTCTCTAGTTATACGCGGGCGGTCTCTGTAGCGTCCCCTGGTCACTCTCCTGTCTCTAGTTATACGCGGGCGGTCTCTGTAACATCCCTCGGTCTCTATCCTGTCTCTAGTTATACGCGGGCGGTCTCTGTAGCGTCCCCTGGTCACTCTCTCCCCTCTCTATACAGGTCTCTCTCCCCCTCTCTATAAGCTGTCCGTCCCCCTGTCTGACCTCTGTACATACAGTGACTGCTGTAGGGCGATGGCTGATTATTTCCTCTCTCTCTCTCCCCGCAGGAGCGACAGTTCATTCAACTTCTTTTTCTTCTTCTTTGTCTACTTCGTCCAAGATGTCGTCTATATTCTGGAGACTGTGGGGATTCCTGGCTGGGGATTCAGGTATGACTGTGCGGGATGGCGCTGTGTCGAGGGTGGGGCTGTGCGGGGCAGTACGGTCGGGCTGGGGCTGTGTGGGGTGGCACTGTGTCGGGGGTGGGGCTGTGCGGGCCGTCACTGTGTCCGGGGTGGGGGTGTGTGGGAAGCGCTTTTTCGGGGGATCTGTGCGGGGCGGTGCGGTGTCGCAGGGTGGGGATGTGCGGGGCGGCACTGTGTCGGGGGTGTAGTTACTTATACATTGTGTTGCGCTGTAACCTGTAGCAGCCAATCAGAGTTAAGCTTTTATTAACCTCTGATCTTTCCTGTGTCTGTTTTTTACAGTGGCTGGATCTCTGCTCTAACCGTCGTGCATAACGGGAATGTGGGAGTCGCTGTATTAATGATAATTGTCGCTGCGGTATTCACCGCATCTGCAGCCATGGGGATCATCATGCTAAAGCGGGTGAGAAGGGTTAAAACCATTCCAATGGCCATTGGGAGACGGGTATGGGGTCAGTCTATTACAGGTATAACGGTCCCGAGTGCATTATAGTGGGAGAGGGGTGTGCTATTACAAGTAATACGGTCCTGAGTCCATTATACTGGGAGAGGGGTGTGCTATTACAGGTAATACGGTCCCGAGTGCATTATACTGGGAGAGGGGTGTGCTATTACAGGTAATACGGTCCCGAGTGCATTATACTGGGAGAGGGGTGTGCTATTACAGGTAATACGGTCCCGAGTGCATTATACTGGGAGAGGGGTGTGGGGTCAGTCTATTACAGGTAACACGGTCCCGAGTCCATTATACTGGCATGGTGGTGGAAGCGTCATGCTGGGGGGATCAGCGGCAGGAACTGGGAGAGGGTATTATTACTCCTGTATAGGTGTGAGTGGGTGGAGGGGTATTATTACTCCTCTAAACTGTGTGAGTGGGGTATTATTACTCCAGCTCTATGCCAGTTGGAGTACTCCTGTATACGTGTGAGTGGGTGGAGGGGTATTATTTCTGCTGTGTAATGTGCGAGAGGGGGGGGGGGGGGGGTGTATTGTTCCTGCTGTATGCCGGGTGGAGGGGTATTATTACGCCTGTATGCCGGGTGGAGGGCTATTGTTGCGCCTGTATGCCGGGTGGAGGGCTATTGTTGCGCCTGTATGTCGGGTGGAGGGGTATTATTACGCCTGTATGCCGGGTGGAGGGCTATTGTTGCGCCTGTATGCCGGGTGGAGGGCTATTGTTGCGCCTGTATGCCGGGTGGAGGGGTATTATTACGCCTGTATGCCGGATGGAGGGGTATTGTTACTCCTGTATGCTGGGTGGAGGGGTATTATTACGCCTGTATGCCGGGTGGAGTGGTATTGTTGCACCTGTATGCCAGATGGAGGGGTATTGTTGCGCCTGTATGCAAGATGGAGGGGTATTGTTGCGCCTATATGCCGGGTGGAGGGGTATTATTACGCCTGTATGCCGGGTGGAGGGGTATTATTACGCCTGTATGACGGGTGGAGGGGTATTGTTGCGCCTGTATGACGGGTGGAGGGGTATTGTTGCGCCTGTATGCCGGGTGGAAGGGTATTATTACGCCTGTATGCCGGGTGGAGGGGTATTGTTACTCCTGTATGCTGGGTGGAGGGGTATTATTACGCCTGTATGCTGGGTGGAGGGGTATTGTTGCGCCTGTATGCCGGGTGGAGGGGTATTGTTGCGCCTGTATGCCGGGTGGAGGGGTATTGTTGCGCCTGTATGCCGGGTGGAGGGGTATTGTTGCGCCTGTATGCCGGGTGGAGGGGTATTATTACGCCTGTATGCCGGGTGGAGGGGTATTGTTACGCCTGTATGCCGGGTGGAGGGGTATTGTTACTCCTGTATGCCGGGTGGAGGGGTATTATTACGCCTGCATACCTCCCAACTTGTGTCCGGATGAAATAGGGACACTGCGCCCGAAAAGGGGGCGGGCGTATGCAAATGAGGGTGCGGCTTATGCTAATTAGCCGCAACCTCATTTTCATACGAGAATAGACGCTGTGCGCATGCGCACAGCGTCTATTCTACTAGATTGGGGGGTCTCCCAACTGCCACCCCCCCCCGCAGCGGGACAATGCCTGCCGCGGGTGGGACAGTACCCGAAAATCGGGACTGTCCCTCTAAAATTGTGACAGTTGGGAGGTATGCGCCTGTATGCCGGATGGAGGGGTATTGTTGCGCCTGTATGCCGGGTGGAGGGGTATTGTTGCGCCTGTATGCCGGGTGGAGGGGTATTGTTGCGCCTGTATGCCGGGTGGAGGGCTATTGTTGTGCCTGTATGCCAGATGGAGGGGTATTATTACGCCTGTATGCCGGGCGGAGGGGTATTATTACGCCTGTATGACGGGTGGAGGGGTATTGTTGCGCCTGTATGCCGGATGGAGGGGTATTGTTACGCCTGTATGCCGGGTGGAGGGGTATTATTACGCCTGTATGCCGGGTGGAGGGGTATTATTACGCCTGTATGACGGGTGGAGGGGTATTGTTGCTCCTGTATGCCGGATGGAGGGGTATTGTTGCGCCTGTATACCGGGTGGAGGGGTATTATTACGCCTGTATGCCGGGTGGAGGGGTATTATTACGCCTGTATACCAGGTGGAGGGGTATTGTTGCGCCTGTATACCAGGTGGAGGGGTATTATTACGCCTGTATGCCGGGGGGAGGGGTATTATTACGCCTGTATGCCGGATGGAGGGGTATTACGCCTGTATGACGGGTGGAGGGGTATTGTTGCTCCTGTATGCCGGATGGAGGGGTATTGTTGCGCCTGTATGCCGGGTGGAGGGGTATTGTTGTGCCTGTATGCCGGGTGGAGGGGTATTATTACGCCTGTATGCCGGGTGGAGGGGTATTGTTGCGCCTGTATGCCGGATGGAGGGGTATTGTTGCGCCTGTATGCCGGATGGAGGGGTATTGTTGCGCCTGTATGCTGGGTGGAGGGGTATTGTTACGCCTGTATGCCGGGTGGAGGGGTATTATTACGCCTGTATGCCGGGTGGAGGGGTATTGTTGCGCCTGTATGCCGGGTGGAGGGGTATTGTTGCGCCTGTATGCCGGGTGGAGGGGTATTGTTGCGCCTGTATGCCGGGTGGAGGGCTATTGTTGTGCCTGTATGCCAGATGGAGGGGTATTATTACGCCTGTATGCCGGGCGGAGGGGTATTATTACGCCTGTATGACGGGTGGAGGGGTATTATTACGCCTGTATGACGGGTGGAGGGGTATTATTACGCCTGTATGACGGGTGGAGGGGTATTGTTGCGCCTGTATGCCGGATGGAGGGGTATTGTTGCGCCTGTATGCCGGGTGGAGGGGTATTATTACGCCTGTATTCCGGATAGAGGGGTATTATTACGCCTGTATGCCGGGTGGAGGGGTATTACTACGCCTGTATGCCGGTTGGAGGGGTATTATTACGCCTGTATACTGGGTGGAGGGGTATTATTACGCCTGTATACCGGGTGGAGGGGTATTGTTGCGCCTGTATGCCGGGTGGAGGGGTATTATTACGCCTGTATACCAGGTGGAGGGGTATTATTACGCCTGTATACCAGGTGGAGGGGTATTGTTGCGCCTGTATACCAGGTGGAGGGGTATTATTACGCCTGTATGCCGGGTGGAGGGGTATTATTACGCCTGTATGCCGGGTGGAGGGGTATTATTACGCCTGTATGACGGGTGGAGGGGTATTGTTGCTCCTGTATGCCGGATGGAGGGGTATTGTTGCGCCTGTATACCGGGTGGAGGGGTATTATTACGCCTGTATGCCGGGTGGAGGGGTATTATTACGCCTGTATACCAGGTGGAGGGGTATTGTTGCGCCTGTATACCAGGTGGAGGGGTATTATTACGCCTGTATGCCGGGGGGAGGGGTATTATTACGCCTGTATGCCGGATGGAGGGGTATTATTACGCCTGTATGACGGGTGGAGGGGTATTGTTGCTCCTGTATGCCGGATGGAGGGGTATTGTTGCGCCTGTATGCCGGGTGGAGGGGTATTGTTGCGCCTGTATGCCGGGTGGAGGGGTATTGTTGTGCCTGTATGCCGGGTGGAGGGGTATTATTACGCCTGTATGCCGGGTGGAGGGGTATTGTTGCGCCTGTATGCCGGATGGAGGGGTATTGTTGCGCCTGTATGCTGGGTGGAGGGGTATTGTTGCGCCTGTATGCCGGGTGGAGGGGTATTATTACGCCTGTATGCCGGGTGGAGGGGTATTGTTGCGCCTGTATGCCGGGTGGAGGGGTATTGTTGCGCCTGTATGCCGGGTGGAGGGGTATTGTTGCGCCTGTATGCCGGGTGGAGGGTTATTTATTGCTCCTGTTGTACACTCACATCTTGTCCTCTCTCCTGCAGATCCACTCCATTTACCGTCGGACCGGTGCCAGTTTCCAGAAGGCCCAGGAGGAGTTTGCCACCGGTGTGTTCTCCAATTCCGCAGTCCGCACTGCGGCCACCAACGTGGCAGCAGGTGCTGCCCAAAATGCTTTTAAGCCCTAAGAGGGGTCTGGGCCGTATATCACTCTGCTGGACTGCGTGACAGAACTGTACCCAGATGCCTGCTCTACATTAATGCCTGCTTCTGTGTCTGTCACCAGCTGCTCACCTCCGTGGGTGAGCGACCCACAGCCTAGAGGGCCCCATTCTGTCTGTGCCATCGTGTCAGTCACCCTTCTCTGCCCGCCAAAGCGGTCTTTTCAGTTAATGCCGGTCATACCTGTGATTATGGGAGAGGGAAAGTGCATGTATGTTCTGTAACGGGAAGCATGTTATGTTCCAGGCCTGGGGCTGTTCCGGGCCAGTACGGTGTATGGAGAGATCTGAGACCAGCAAACACCAAATAAAATGGTTTATTAAGTCGTCAGTCACTCGTTGTGTGGTTGTTCTGTCTCCGAACCCCAGACCTCTGCTCTTCCGAACCTGAGAATCCACTCAGTCAGACTAACAGTTACAGAGTGAAATGCGTGGAATTACCCCATGCTGGGTGCAGATTATCTCCCCACAGTGACTATTACGCCCAGTGCCTTCACCTACCGGCGTACAGAGGGTGGAACGCGTGGTATTACCCCATGCTGGGTGCAGATTATCCCCACAGTGACTATTACGCCCAGTGCCTTCACCTACCGGCGTACAGAGGGTGGAACGCGTGGTATTACCCCATGCTGGGTGCAGATTATCCCCACAGTGACTATTCCACCCAGTGATTTCACCTACCGGCGTACAGAGGGTGGAACGTGTGGAATTACCCCATGCTGGGTGCAGATTATCCCCACAGTGACTATTCCACCCAGTGCTTTCACCTACCGGCGTACAGAGGGTGGAACGCGTGGAATTACCCCATGCTGGGTGCAGATTATCCCCACAGTGACTATTACACCCAGTGCTTTCACCTACCGGCGTACAGAGGGTGGAACGCGTGGAATTACCCCATGCTGGGTGCAGATTATCCCCAGTGACTATTCCACCCAGTGCCTTCACCTACCGGCGTACAGAGGGTGGAACGCGTGGAATTACCCCATGCTGGGTGCAGATTATCCCCACAGTGACTATTCCACCCAGTGCTTTCACCTACCGGCGTAAAGAGGGTGGAACGCGTGGAATTACCCCATGCTGGGTGCAGATTATCCCCACAGTGACTATTCCACCCAGTGCTTTCACCTACCGGCGTAAAGAGGGTGGAACGCGTGGAATTACCCCATGCTGGGTGCAGATTATCCCCACAGTGACTATTCCACCCAGTGCCTTCACCTACCGGCATACAGAGGGTGGAACGCATGGAATTACCCCATGCTGGGTGCAGATTATCCCCACAGTGACTATTACACCCAGTGCCTTCACCTACGGCGTACAGAGGGTGGAACGCGTAGAATTACCCCAAGCTGGGTGCAGATTATCCCCACAGTGACTATTACACCCAGTGCCTTCACCTACGGCGTACAGAGGGTGGAACGCGTAGAATTACCCCATGCTGGTGCAGAGATTATCGCCACAGTGACTATTACACCCAGTGCTTTCACCTACCGGCATACAGAGGCCCGATGTCTCTGTTTAACCATTCACCATATTTATGTGGCTTATGATCTTTAGGTCATGACCACGGTGTGAGCGTAATCCACCAGATAAATTGGTGCTTGTTTGGCGGCCCGTGGTAGTGTTACTGCGCAGAACAGCTTTACTGGGTGGTGGCGTGGTCGTCTGTCCACGCGGTTCTTCGCTTTTAAGCATTCGAGCCATCGGGTGGTGGCTTCTTAGCACAGCTCAGGCGCATTCTCCCCATTAGGGGTGTTGATTTAGTACGTTCCAGAATCATCCCTATCTCCCCTGTGGAGCAAAGAATAAAATAAGATTTATGTTCTTACCTGGTAAATGATCCATAGAAGACGCAGTCTCTCAGGTGTCGCAGTTTGGACCTGTATGTTTCCTGCTCCTGCCTTGGGCTTGCTAACTATTACCCCTTCCTGACATACTACCTGAGATTGCACTCCCGGGTTCCATACCGGGATTGTAGAGACCAGCAGGTGCTTAAGATGCAGGAGTGAAATCCCTGGAAGACCCTTTCAGGCATACGCTAGACCTGGTTTAATGTGCGTTAATGTTCTGCAAGGGGTATATAACTGGCTGCTGTGTCACTACCCGGCATCCGGAGGGTGAAATGCAGGAGGAGGAGGTCACTGGCCCAGGCAGCACAGCACTTGCCCCAGACACAGGTGAGGGGTGGTCTCTGCAGGGCAGTGGCGGGTCCTGGTAAGACGTCCATAGGTTTCTATGGGGGCATGGCCCAGCGTGCAGGTTTTTCTTTAGGGCATTCCACCCTTTGTGAGCCCTACTCTGTCCGGTGGTCCTTTTATATGCCTGCGTCCTGACCACTTCTGTCCTGGCTCCACGTAGGGTTGTGACCTGACGCCTGCCCTTGCTGGCTATGTCCCTCGGGTCCACAGCGGATTCTGGTCTCCCGGGACCTGGCCAATAGCAGATTCCCTTTTATAATCCGTAACCGCCTATTGCTGATTTCACCCACTAAGCATAGGGCGGGTATGTTGCTGCCACCACCAGACTCCACCTGACGTGGTGTCTGTAACCACGGATTCTTGTTCATGTCAGCACACTGGTATCTGAGTACTATATGCTGAGTGTGTGGGTTGACACGCTACTGACCACACACATGGCCTCTGCAATGGTAGCTGGCAGAGGGCGGAGCTTGGAGATGCTGGACGTGTACCTAAACGTACCTCTAGGAGCCTGCCATGGGACCATCTGACCACCTCTAACCTCTAATTTGAGGTCCAGCCAGGGTCTCCTGCCCTCTGACAGAGCACCTCATGGAGCTCCAGGGATGGAGTCTCCTGCCCTCTGACAGAGCACCCCATGGAGCTCCAGGGCTGGGGTCTCCTGCCCTCTGACAGAGCACCCCATTGAGCTCCAGGGATGGGGTCTCCTGCCCTCTGACAGAGCACCCCATGGAGCTCCAGGGATGGGGTCTCCTGCCCTCTGACAGAGCACCCCATGGAGCTCCAGGAATGGGGTCTCCTGCCCTCTGACAGAGCACCCCATGGAGCTCCAGGGCTGGGGTCTCCTGCCCTCTGACAGAGCACCCCATGGAGCTCCAGGGATGGGGTCTCCTGCCCTCTGACAGAGCACCCCATGGATCTCCAGGGATGGGGTCTCCTGCCCTCTGACAGAGCACCCCATGGAGCTCCAGGGATTGGGTCTCCTGCCCTCTGACAGAGCACCCCATGGAGCTCCAGGGATGGGGTCTCCTGCCCTCTGACAGAGCACCCCATGGAGCTCCAGGGATGGGGTCTCCTGCCCCCTGACAGAGTCCTATGGAGCTCCGGGGGAAACACTCAGCTTGTTAGAAAGCTGATGTTCTCTGCTACCATCCCTGCAGCTCCCAGCTTGTAGGCTGCATGGGAAGGCATTCCATTTTGGGGGTAAAGGCCACGGGGGAATCCAGCAGCCCACCCAGGACCCTGGATTCCCCTGGGACACAACACCAGTACAGTACTCACTGAGCCTGTGCACAGCACATATATACATTGATACATTTATCTGTGCATGCTTTTCTCCCCAGCATCCTGGGACCTGTAGTCCTTGCTCCGTGCTCCATGTAACGTCCCTTACCCTGCATCCTAGGAGAGTCATTCTGGCTGAAGTTTTTTTTTATACATGTTGGCTGCACTGAGAGCCCAGTTCCCCAGCCTGCTGCCTCGCAGTGATTCGGGGCTGGAGCACAGGTGGGATCATTTGGTCTACAGCATGATGGTTGACATGGTTGTAGGTTGACAGGTCATTAGTTCGACAGTCTAAAGGTCGACATGGGGTTTTTAAAAAAAAAAATTTCAACACAGTCGACATGGACACAGCTATAAAGTGTACCGCATCCCCTCGCATCACTCGCTACGCTCGGCACACTATTTTATTCTCCCACCACGCCTTAGTGCAGGTCTGGGCAACACCGGCTCTCCAGATGTTGATGAACTACACATCCCAGCATGCCTTGCATCACTTTCAGCATGGCCACATAGCAAAACTAATGCAAAGCATCCTGGGAAGTGTAGTTCATTAACATCTGGAGGGCCGGTGTTGCCCAGCCCTGCCTTAGTGGGTGGTAGGGCATGAAATACCGCCTGTCGGCACATATCGGCTCAGAAAACCGGTTTAACCTCGCCGCAGCTGCCCAGAGACCACATATAAGTATACATCTAAACACTCACCGCCTAGCGCCCTGTGTCTAACATGGCGCAGTACATGGAGGGTTAACCCCTTCAGGGGTGAATTTATGAAGCTTGGAGAAGTGTTATCTATCCCCATAAAGAACGTTATGAGCAAGGTGATAATGGTTCAGCCAATCAGCTACAATATGTAAATTGACAGGTAAGAGCTGATTGGCTGAACCATTATCACCTTGCTCATAACGTTCTTTATGGGGATAGATAACACTTCTCCAAGCTTCATAAATTCACCCCCCTGTGCCGTGGCAGACATCAACCCTGTGGCCAGGGTTGTCTCTGGCCACAAGGGGCATAAGGTGTGCAGAGTGGGGCAAGATGGCAGGGGAATATGATGTACAGGGTCATCATGCCATGGAATGGGGGGAGGGAAGTGCTGTTATTTTCATGGGCGTTATCTGTGTTGTTTGGGGCCTCATACCATGTGACCTGGGAGCATTGCTGATGGTGTTACAGTGACGGCAGCTTGATCAGGGGGGACTCGGGAACATCGCAGGCGGATTGGGGGGTGGCACAGCCGTGGGATGTTATACAGGGGGCAGTACGGATGGGTGTGGATCAGTTGGTCACCAGCAAGTTGTTGTCATTAAGTTGACATTGATTAGGTCGACAGGGTCATTAGGTCGACAGTGAAAAAGTCAACATTTTTTTTTTTAATTATTATTTTTTTACTCTTATAAACACTAAAACGTACCACCGCGTCCCCTCACAATGGCACACTACGCTCGCCATGCTTCGGCACTGTGCCACGCTGCGCTCGGCACACTATTCTGTTCTCACACCACGCCCTAGTGGATGGTAGGGCATGAAATACCGCCTGTCGGCACATGTTGTGTCGACATGGACCGTGAAACGTACCACCGCGTTCCCTCACATGGCTTGCTACGCTCGGCACACTATTTTATTCTGCAACAACGCCCTAGTGCAGGCATGTCCAACGTTGGCCCTCCAGATGTTGTGAAACTACACATCCCAGCATGCTTTGCAATAGTTTTAGCATTCTCTAATAGCAAAACTGTGACAAAGCATGCTGGGATGTGTAGTTTCACAACATCTGGAGGGCCAACGTTGGACATGCCTGCCCTAGTGGATGGAAGGGCATGAAATACCGCCTGTCGGCTCAGTAAAAAAAAAAAACCATGTCCACCTAATGACCCTGTTGACCTAATGCTTGTCGACGTACTTGGTGGTGAGCCAATGACCGTATCCCGTCCGCACACATTATATGATCCCCGCTGCAGTGCTGGGAGGAGGCTGGGAGCACTTGGCGCAGTAACTTCAGCAATATCGGGGCATTAAATATAGATGAGACTGAGGTTCATTTCCTGTCTTCTGCCTGAAACCCGAGCAGACGAGCAGGATCCATTAGCTGCTCCTCAGGGAGCCAGGACTGGGGGTTGGGAGCACTAACAGCCTCCCAAACCATTGCCGCCATCCACAGAATGGAAGCTCTTAGGTCAAGGGTTACATTACAGCTCCTGTCTGACTATGATATAACGAGTGTGCTGGGGGTGCAGCAGCCTCTCATGTAGCTCATGCTGATAACCCATAATAGTCCCCATCCCCCAGCAGACTACATTTCCCAATCTACCCTGCGGTAGAGAGGGAGGGAGCTGTCAGTGCTGAGAGGATGATGGACAAGACAGCGCTGTCTTATCTGCAGAGCATCCATCCTGTCCATCTAATGCCCCGTGCTCTCGTCTGCACAGCTGTCACACAACCTCAGCGCTCTCACCTGCACAGCTGTCACACAACCTCCGCACTCTCACCTGAACAGCTGTCACACGACCTCAGCGCTCTCATCCTCACCTGCACAGCTGTCCCACAACCTCAGCGCTCTCATCCTCACCTGCACAGCTGTCACACATCCTCAGCACTCTCATCCTCACAGCTGTCACACAACCTCAGCACTCTCATCCTCACCTGCACAGCTGTCACACAACCTCAGCGCTCTCATCCTCACCTGCACAGCTGTCACACATCCTCAGCACTCTCATCCTCACAGCTGTCACACAACCTCAGCACTCTCATCCTCACCTGCACAGCTGTCACACAACCTCAGCGCTCTCATCCTCACCTGCACAGCTGTCACACATCCTCAGCACTCTCATCCTCACAGCTGTCACACAACCTCAGCACTCTCATCTGCACAGCTGTCACACAACCTCCGCACTCTCACCTGCACAGCTGTCACACATCCTCAGCACTCTCATCCGCACCTGCACAGTTGTCACACAACCTCAGCACTCTCTTCCTCACAGCTGTCACACAACCTCAGCACTCTCACCTGCACAGCTGTCACACAACCTCAGCGCTCTCATCCTCACCTGCACAGCTGTCACACAACCTCAGCGCTCTCATCCTCACCTGCACAGCTGTCACACAACCTCAGCGCTCTCATCCTCACCTGCACAGCTGTCACACAACCCCAGCGCTCTCATCCTCACCTGCACAGCTGTCACACATCCTCAGCACTCTCATCCTCACCGCTGTCACACAACCTCAGCGCTCTCATCTGCACAGCTGTCACACAACCTCAGCACTCTCACCCGCACCTGCGCAGCTGTCACACAACCTCAGCACTCTCATCCTCACAGCTTTCACACAACCTCAGCACTCTCATCCACACAACTGTCACACAACCTCAGCACTCTAATCTGCACCTGCACAGCTGTCACACAACCTCAGCACTCTCTTCCTCACAGCTGTCACACAACCTCAGCACTCTCATCCTAACAGCTGTCACACAACCTCAGCGCTCTCATCTGCACAGCTGTCACACAACCTCAGCACTCTCACCCGCACCTGCGCAGCTGTCACACAACCTCAGCACTCTCATCCTCACAGCTTTCACACAACCTCAGCACTCTCATCTGCACCTGCACCGCTATCACACAACCCCAGCACTCTCATCCACACAACTGTCACACAACCTCAGCACTCTAATCCGCACCTGCACAGCTGTCACACAACCTCAGCACTCTCTTCCTCACAGCTGTCACACAACCTCAGCACTCTCATCTGCACAGCTGTCACACAACCTCAGCACTCTCATCTGCACAGCTGTCACACAACCTCAGCACTCTCATCCGCACAGCTGTCACACAACCTCAGCACTCTCATCTGCTCCTGCACAACCTCAACATTCTCTCCATCTGCTGGAACTAGACAGCTGCAGGTAACTGGCCTGGTGCTCTCTCTCTATCTGCAGGAACTGGACAGCTGCAGGTAACTGGCCTGGTGCTCTCTCTCCATCTGCAGGAACTGGACAGCTGCAAGTAACTGGCCTGGTGCTCTCTCTCCATCTGCTGGAACTACCCTGAATTGAAGTATCTTGAAAAGGACCAGTGTTGTGCTGAGCACATTGATATTCGGTACTGGACATCCAGAGAGAATAACATGCCAGTGAATGGAGTTTGGGTTCCAGAAGAAACTGTAACCAAGCAAAAAGGTTAGAATTTAAGTGTCAGTGTTTCCTGGTAATTCTACCCATTCTGAGCCTTTCCCTATCAATACTGTGGCAAAATCTTACCTGTCCATCACCGAGAGAGACACATCATCTTATTCTCTAACCATTTCTATTTCTCCTCACCTAATCATCAACCAAACCTTCATCTCCATCACCCAACCACCACCTACACCATACCTCTAATCATTATCTATAGCTCCTCACCCAACCACCACCACCACCATACCTCTAATCATTATCTATAGCTCCTCACCCAACCACCACCTACACCATACCTCTAATCATTATCTATAGCTCCTCACCCAACCACCACCTACACCATACCTCTAATCATTATCTATAGCTCCTCACCCAACCACCACCAAAACCATTCCTCTAATCATTATCTACAGCTCCTCACCCAACCACCATGTAAACCATACCTCTAATCATTATATATAGCTCCTCACCCAACCACCATGTAAACCATACCTCTAATCATTATGTATAGCTCCTCACCCAACCACCATGTAAACCATACCTCTAATCATTATGTATAGCTCCTCACCCAACCACCACCATGTAAACCATACCTCTAATCATTATCTATAGCTCCTCACCCAACCACCACCAAAACCATACCTCTAATCATTATATATAGCTCCTCACCCAACCTCCACCTAAAACATACCTCTAATCATTATGTATAGCTCCTCACCCAACCTTCACCTAAACCATACCTCTAATCATTATCTATAGCTCCTCACCAAACCTCCACCTAAACCATACCTCTAATCATTATCTATAGCTCCTCACCCAACCTCCACCTAAACCATACCTCTAATCATTATCTACAGCTCCTCACCCAACCACCACCTACACCATACCTCTAATCATTATCTAATGCTCCTCACCCAACCTCCACCTAAACCATACCTCTAATCATTATCTATAGCTCCTCATCCAACCACCACCAAAACTTTACCTATAGCAATTAGCCATAGCTCCTCTGATCATTATCCAGGTCTTCTCACCTGCTCTCATGATCCAGACCTCCTCATTTATTTCCCATCCAATGCTCCATAGCATTCAATCATGAAGCAAACCTTACACTGATGTCATTGTGCAGCGTTCCTCGTGCATTCTCTCCCATCTAGCTAGCACTCTGTAGCATTCAGTTGTTCTTTGTAGCTCTTTGCCACAGCCTGGTACTGCCTCACAGCGCACCCACTCATTGTCATTTGCCCAGTATCCAGGGCACCACGAGCGGTGTGCAGACCTGTCCTCTATCCATCATCCAGAACTCATTGTGTAACTGCTGCCTAATGCTCTCTGTCTGCCCATGCAGGTCTCCTCCTCCATCCATCAGTGAAGGCTCTTGGCTCTCGTGGGTCAGTCAGGAGTACCTAAGGTCTGGGATGCCCTCCATTCTGCAGCACACCAGCTGTAGTGCGAGCCAGCCAAGTTTAAGGATGTTCTGACTTCAGGCTGATGTATCACAGGAGGCTTTGTGACTGTCCTGGGACCGTATGACCGTGGGAATGGTTCCAATGGGTCTCCTGTAGAAGGTGTAGCAATGTCCAATGGTGTGTATTGCTGAGAAGGCCTCTCTCTCCATTAGCTGCCGAGTCTGGAAGCTCTGGCCCCAGTATCTTCTGCTGGCTTTCCTTCAGGAGGTAACTGGACCCTGAATGTTTGTTACTGTACTGGAATCATCCAATGGACGATGGTGGCTGAACAGGTAGTGTTTGGACTTCGCTGCCAGATACCCTTCATGGAATCTTGTAAATCTTTAATGGCCATTCTCTTTAATGGCAAGCGGTGGTACAGAGTGTGGCTTTAAGGGTTAAGCTTTCTTCTCAATCGTCCTCTGGGGGCTCCGCGCTGCAGACGTAAGATGGATATTGACACAAACTGACTCTGCAAGGTCTCTCGCAAGTGCCCCCCCCCCCCCTTCCCTGTGATGCTAGACTGGGGGTCTCTTCCTAATGAGTGCCGTCATTGGAATTCTGTTCCGGGATCCAGCTATGCCCTCCCCTACGGATTCCAGCTTCTCTCTCACCGGTCGGACATCCCGCAGCCTGTCGCAGCTCAGGCTGCACCGAGCATGGTCACATGTGCTGCTGGCTTTGGGCTTCGCGCAGGTGATCCTGGGGGTCCTGATTGTCACTTTCAGTCTGGTCACCGCCTCCATTACACCAAATATGAAGATCAAGCACTCGTGCCCATCCTGGGCCGGCTTCTCAGTGAGTGTTGCTGCAAGGCCGTGCTGCACTGCATGTGTGTGTGTGTGGTGTGTATGCTGCACTGCGTGTGTGTGTGGTGTGTATGCTGCACTGCGTGTGTGTGTGGTGTGTATGCTGCACTGCGTGTGTGTGTGGTGTGTATGCTGCACTGCATGTGTGTGTGTGTGGTGTGTATGCTGCACTGCGTGTGTGTGGTGTGTATGCTGCACTGCGTGTGTGTGTGGTGTGTATGCTGCACTGCGTGTGTGTGTGTGTGTGTGGTGTGTATGCTGCACTGCGTGTGTGTGTGGTGTGTATGCTGCACTGCATGTGTGTGTGTGTGGTGTGTATGCTGCACTGCGTGTGTGTGTGTGTGTGTGTGTGGTGTGTATGCTGCACTGCGTGTGTGTGTGGTGTGTATGCTGCACTGCGTGTGTGTGTGTGGTGTGGTGTGTATGCTGCACTGCGTGTGTGTGTGTGTGTGTGTGTGTGTGGTGTGTATGCTGCACTGCGTGTGTGTGTGTGTGGTGTGTATGCTGCACTGCGTGTGTGTGTGTGTGTTGTGTATGCTGCACTGCGTGTGTGTGGTGTGCATGCTGCACTGCGTGTGGTGTGTATGCGGCACTGCATGTGTGTGTTGTGTATTCTGCACTGCGTGTTTGGTGTGTATGCTGCACTGCATGTGTGTGTTGCTTGTGTGTGGTGTGTATGCTGCACTGCATGTGTGTGTGTGTGTGTGGTGTGTATGCTGCACTGTGTGTGTTGTGTATGCTGCACTGCGTGTGTGTCTAATGGTGTGTATGCTGCACTGCATGTGTGTGTGTTGTGTATGCTGCACTGCGTGTGTGTCTAGTGGTGTGTATGCTGCACTGTGTGTGTTGTGTATGCTGCACTGCGTGTGTGTCTAGTGGTGTGTATACTGCACTGCCTGTGTGTGTGTGTATGCTGGACTGCTTGTGTGTTTTTGTTTATGTTTGTACACTGTGTGTTCTGCACTGTATGTGTATGTGTGTGTGTGTGTGTGTGGTGTGTATGCTGCAGTGTGTGTGTCATGTATGCTGTACTGCGTGTGTGTCTAGTGGTGTGTATGCTGCACTGTGTGTGTTGTGTATGCTGCACTGCGTGTGTGTCTAGTGGTGTGTATGCTGCACTGCTTGTGTGTGTGTGTGTGTGTGCTGGACTGCTTGTGTGTGTGTTTGTGTGTATGCTGGACTGCTTGTGTGTTTATGTATGGCTGTACACTGTGTATTTTGCACTGTATATATATATATATATATATATATATATATATATATATATATATATATATGTGTGTGTGTGTGTGTGTGTGTGTGTTTGTACACTGTGTGTTCTGCACTGTATGTGTGTGGTTGTATACTGTGTTTGGTGCACTGTCTGTGTATGGTTGTACACCGTATTCTGCACTGTATGTGTATGTTAGTGTATGGATGTCCATTGTGTATTCTGCACTGTACAGTATGTGTGTGGTGTGTATGCTGCACTGTGTGAATGTGTCTATATATATATATATATATAAAAGAGACACTAATATATATATTATGTTCCTGGCACCGGATTTTTATTGAAGCCACGAGTGCCAACCCGATACACCTACTTACCTATATATATATATATATATATATATATATATATATATAATTTCGGGCATCCGCCCTTTGTCAGGACCCAACACGAAGGGCGGATGCCCGAAACGGCGTAGACCGTTCAGCACATAATAACCCCACGTTTGTTTGCTATGCAACATCCGGAGTGACGCCTATTCTGCTGCTATCTATGGGTGAAACATTGCCCACCAAGGAGGGCACCCGGGCAAGGGATCAAGTGAGTGCGAGGAGTGCCGGACACACAGTACACTGTATTCTGCACTGTATGTGTGTATGTTTGTACACTGTATTAATTCTGTACTGTATGTGTTTGTGTGTGTTTGTACACTGTATTCTGTACTGTATGTGTGTGTGTACACTGTATTCTGTACTGTATGTGTGTGCGTTTGTACACTGTATTCTGTACTGTATGTGTGTGTTTGTGTGTTGTACACTGTATTCTGTCCTGTATGTGTGTGTGTGTGTGTGTGTGTGTGTGTGTGTGTGTGTGTGTTTGTACACTGTATTCTGTCGTGTGTGTGTGTGTGTGTGTTTGGATAGAAACAAAGTCTGGTTCTTTATATGTGGAAAGAAATGATTGAGTGCAATAGCGCTCAGAGGTAACCAAATACAGGAATAGTTTTAACCATATAATAATATAGTCAATATAATACCATACAAAACCCTATACATTACACATCTGAGGTCAACAGGTAAGTAAGTATTAGGAGGGATGGATGGTCCAACTTCATTGAATTCTCCCCTTAACTGTGTGAGGGGGAGATATAATAATAGGCAGCATAGTGCAGGTCAATCGAGTAAAAAAGGTTTTAATAAAAGGATAAATAAATAAAGGAAGGAATAAATAAAGGAAGCTAATTCCGAAACGCGTTAAGCGTGTATCTGGACAGTGTGGCTCCTGGTTAAAGGATAGTGGCAGTGGAGTACCGTGGACTGAGCCCCCCTTGTGGGGACGCGTAATACCTGTGAAGTAATGCGCTGCGCTCGCCACGCTTCGGGCTCGGTGGCTCGTTGCGCTCGCCACACTATATAAAATCAACTCCACGCCGACGTGGATAGTGGGGGTATGAAAAGGTCGGAGGACGCGTACCGCCGCCCCTCGCAGGCTTGCTGCGCTCGCCACGCTTCGTGTTGCCGTTGATCGTGGGGTGCCGTTAACAATGGGGGGGGGGGGGGCATCAGGGTTGGGAAATAATAACAATTGGGGGCTGGGGACAATTTAACATTGGGCACAATGTAAAATCGGGTCTCAGGGACCGTATTACATTGATTCCAATGTAAAAATCTCGTAGATCGAATTCGATTTGGTTGCATGCGATGCGATCAACGCGATTTTTTGGGGTCCCGATGGATACAATTTTTATTGCTGGCGCCGTGCTAGGAAACCAGTACCTTTTTTTTTCTGAATTTCTCGATAAGAAGCATTTGGCCTCGGGGTGCCTTGAAAATATTTTGATGCTAAAAGGGGCAGACTAGATGGGCCAAGTGGTTCTTATCTGCCGTCAAATTCAAATTCCAAGGGTGCCGTGATTCAAACAAGTCTGGGAACCCCTGGTGTAAGGTGTGTGTGTGTGTGTGTGTGTGTGTGTGTGTGTGTGTGTGTGTGTGTGTGTGTGGCTGTACATCGTTTATGGTGTATGTGTGTGTGTGTCTGTACATTGTGTATGGCGTATGTGTGTGTGGCTGTACACTGTGTATGGCGTATGTATGTGTGTGACTGGGGCAGATGTATTAAGCCTTAACAAGCGATAAATGCAAGGGTGATAAGGAGAGATAAACGTCCAGCCAATCACCTGCCAACTGCCATGTTACAGCCTGTGTTTGAAAAAAGTAAGTAAGGAGCTGATTGGCTGGACGTTTATCTCTCCTTATCACTCTTGCATTTATCTCTTGTTAAGGCTTAATACATCTGCCCCTGTGTGTGGCTGTACATTGTGTATGGTGTATGTGTGTGTGTGTGTGTGTGTGTGTGTGTGTGTGTGTGTGTGTGTGTGTGGCTGTGCACTGTGTATGGCGTATGTATGTGTGTGTGGCTGTACACTGTATGGTGCATGTATGTATATGGCTGTATACAGTAATATATATTTATACTGACTGGAGTGATGGCTTCTGCTCACATGTACTAACAAGGAGTAATCCGTTACCATGACAATGGCTGTTTTTTTAAGCAAAGAAGTGGAAATATTTTATAAACTCTGATTTAATTCCTTCTCATCCCTTGTCCAACTCTGCTCCACATTATCACCCCTCACTCATCATCTGGTTACCCCTCACTGCCTGCCCATTGCCCAAGTTCATCTCCACCTTTCTATGCATGGGCATTCTTTGTTCCTCCCTCCTCTCCATCCATCCCGCCCTGCACTTCTTCATCCATCCCCCTGCACTTCTTCATCCATCCCCCCTGCACTTCTTCATCCATCCCCCCTGCACTTCTTCATCCATACCCCCTGCACTTCTTCATCCATACCCCCTGCACTTCTTCATCCATACCCCCTGCACTTCTTCATCCATCCCCCCTGCATTCTCAATCCGTCACCCCCGCACTACTCCATCCGTCACCCCCCGCACTTCTTCATCCATCCCCCCCGCACTTCTTCATCCATCCCCCCTGCACTTCTTCATCCATACCCCCTGCTCTTCATCCTTACCCCCTGCACTTCTTCATCCATCACCCCCTGCACTTCTTCATCCATCGCCCCCTGCACTTCTTCATCCATCCCCCCTGCATTCTCAATCCGTCACCCCCCGCACTTCTCCATCCGTCACCCCCCGCACTTCTCCATCCGTCACCCCCCGCACTTCTTCATCCGTCACCCCCCGCACTTCTCCATCCGTCACCCCCTGCACTTCTCCATCCGTCACCCCCCGCACTTCTCCATCCGTCACCCCCTGCACTTCTCCGTCCGTCACCCCCTGCACTTCTTCGTCCGTCACCTCACTGCACTTCTTCGTCCGTCACCCCACTGCACTTCTTCGTCCGTCACCCCACTGCACTTCTCCATCCGTCACCCACTGCACTTCTTCGTCCGTCACCCACTGCACTTCTTCGTCCATCACCCCACTGCACTTCTTCGTCCGTCACCCCACTGCACTTCTTCGCCCGTCACCCCACTGCACTTCTTCATCCGTCACCCCCTGCACTTCTCCATCCATCACCCCCTGCGCTTCTCCATCCATCACCCCCTGCGCTTCTCCATCCATCACCCCCTGCGCTTCTCCATCCATCACCCCCTGTTTTTCTAAATCTATCCCCCCTGCCCTTCTCCATCCATCACCCCCTGCGGTTCTTCATCCATCACCCTCTGCTTTTCTTAATCCACCCCCCCCTGCTTTTCTTAATCCATCCCCCCTGCACTTCTTCATCCATCACCCCCACTCCTCTTCATACATTCATCCATCATCCCCCTCTCATCTTGCATCACCCCTTCTTCTTCATCCATCATCCCCCTGCACTTCTTCATCCATCACCCCCTCTCCTCTTCTTCCATCACCACCCACTCTTTATCCATCACCCTCCCTCTCCTCTTCATCCATCACCCCAACTCCTCTTCATCCATCACCCCAACTCCTCTTCATCCATCACCCCAACTCCTCTTTATCACCCCCTGCACTTCTTCATCCGTCACCCCTTGCACTTCTTTATCCGTCACCCCCTGCACTTCTTCATCCATCAAACACCTCTGTCTTTCTTCATGCACCCCCTCCTCCTTTTCATCCATCACCCCTCTCTCCTCCTCTTCATGCATCACCCCTTCTCCTCTTCATCCATCAAACACCTCTGCCCTTCTTTCTTTTTCTTCCATCACTTGACGAACCCCATTACATCTGACCTGTTTCCACACCAATAACTCATCCTCTGTATCCTTGACTTCCCCTGACATCTCTTTTCCTGTCTTCCCCATTCCCATTATTTCCTGCTGTTTCTTTTTTTTCTCCTTGCTGGTCAGTTGGCTGTTTCAGGCCTGATTGGCTGCATCTCATGGAAAAAACCCTTCACTTTGGTGGTGAGTATGGTGTACATCCTGCATCATCACGTGGACTATGGCAAGGCTAAAGATGCCAGATACATTTGCACTCCCTTAACCTGACTCTGCTAGAAGACATTCATGGTAGGAGATGGGAGATGAGAGGTGACACTCATGGGTGAGGATGGTGGATGAGTTACAGGCTGGGGATAGGAGGGTAGCACTGATGGGTGAGGATGGTGGGTGTGTTACGGGCTGGGTATAGGAGGGTAGCACTGATGGGTGAGGATGGTGGGTGAGTAACAGGCTGGGGATAGGAGGGTAGCACTGATGGGTGAGGATGGTGGGTGAGTAACAGGCTGGGTATAGAAGGGTAGCACTGATGAGGATGGTGGGTGAGTTACGGGCTGGGGATAGGAGGGTAGCACTGATGGGTGAGGATGGTGGGTGAGTAACAGGCTGGGGATAGGAGGGTAGCACTGATGGGTGAGGATGGTGGGTGAGTTACGGGCTGGGGATAGAAGGGTAGTAGTGATGGGTGAGGATGGTGGGTGAGTAACAGGCTGGGGATAGGAGGGTAGCACTGATGGGTGAGGATGGTGGGTGAGTTACGGGCTGGGTATAGGAGGGTAGCAGTGATGGGTGAGGATGGTGGGTGAGTAACAGGCTGGGGATAGGAGGGTGGCAGTGATGGGTGAGGATGGTGGGTGAGTTACAGGCTGGGGATAGGAGGGTAGCACTGATGGGTGAGGATGGTGGGTGAGTTACGGGCTGGAGATAGGAGGGTAGCACTGATGGGTGAGGATGGTGGGTGAGTTACGGGCTGGGGATAGGAGGGTAGCACTGATGGGTGAGGATGGTGGGTGAGTTACAGGCTGGAGATAGGAGGGTGACACTGATGGGTGAGGATGGTCGGTGAGTTACGGGCTGGAGATAGGAGGGTGACACTGATGAGGATGGTGGGTGAGTTACAGGCTGGGGATAGACCCTTAGTACTGGTCCCAGAGCAGAAGTGGAGCAGTAGGAAAGATGATGGACAGAATCTTACATGATTGACATTTGACCTCCCTCCTAGGTCACTGCCTTCACACTCCTCAGTGCCCTGAGTGTCATGCTCAGCCTGGCTGGCTCCATCCTCTCCTGTCAGAATGGACAACTGGTGAAATCCTTTAATTCCTGTAAGAAGGTGAGTGTGCACTCCAGTGAGAAGTCCTCATGCAGGTGCTCACCAGTCCTCACCTGGCATTTCCTGGTCTCTCCCCATCAGGAAAACAACTGGTGTATTTGCTGTCACCCAGTCACCCAGCAGCAGGTGCCACCAGAATGTGGAGAACTGGAGAAGCTGATCCTGTACCCCAATCACCAGTGTGACAGTATCCGCACCGCTCTGAAGGTAACCCTCCCTGCACATGATCGTGCGATAGAGGAGGTCAGAGGCAGGACACGGGTGTTGGAGGTCAGAGGCAGGACACGGGGTGTTGGAGGTCAGAGGCAGGACACGGGGTGATGGAGTTCAGGAAGAGAACACAGGGTGATGGAGGTCAGGTGCAGGACACAGGGTGTTGGAGGTCAGGGGCAGGACACAGGGTGTTGGAGATCAGGGGCAGGACACAGGGTGTTGGAGATCAGGGGCAGGACACAGGGTGTTGGAGATCAGGGGCAGGACACAGGGTGATGGAGTTCAGGAAGAGGACACAGGGTGTTGGAGGTCAGGGGCAGGATACGGGGTGTTGGAGGTCAGGGGCAGGACACGCGATGTTGGAGGTCAGGGCAGGACACAAGGTGTTGGAGGTCAGGGGCAGGGCACGGGGTGATGGAGGTCAGGGGCAGGACACGGGGTGTCGGAGGTAGTTGGAGGTCAGGGGCAGGACATGGGTTGTTGGAGGTCAGGGGCAGGATACGGGGTGTTGGAGGTCAGGGGCAGGACACAGGGTGTTGGAGGTCAGGGGCAGGACACGGGGTGTTGGAGGTCAGGGGCAGGGCACAGGGTTTTGGAGGTCAGGGCAGGACACGAGGTGTTGGAGGTCAGGGGCAGGGCACGGGGTGATGGAGGTCAGGGGCAGGACACAGGGTGATGGAGTTCTGGAGCAGGACACTGGGTGTTGGAGGTCAGGGGCAGGATACGGGGTGTTGGAGGTCAGGGGCAGGATACGGGGTGTTGGAGGTCAGGGGCAGGATACGGGGTGTTGGAGGTCAGGGGCAGGACACAGGGTGTTGGAGGTCAGGGACAGGACACAGGGTGTTGGAGGTCAGGGGCAGGACACAGGGTGATGGAGTTCAAGAAGAGGACACAGGGTGATGGAGGTCAGGGGCAGGACACAGGGTGATGGAGTTCAGGGGCAGGATATGGGGTGTTGGTGGTCAGGGGCAGTATACGGGGTGTTGGAGGTCAGGGGCAGGATACGGGGTGTTGGAGGTCAGGGGCAGGACACGGGGTGTTGGAGGTAGTTGGAGGTCAGGGGCAGGATACGGGGTGTTGGAGGTCAGGGGCAGGACACGGGGTGTTGGAGGTCAGGAGCAGGACATGGGGTGTTGGAGGTCAGGAGCAGGACACGCGATGTTGGAGGTCAGGGCAGGACACAAGGTGTTGGAGGTCAGGGGCAGGGCACGGGGTGATGGAGGTCAGGGGCAGGACACGGGGTGTCGGAGGTAGTTGGAGGTCAGGGGCAGGACATGGGTTGTTGGAGGTCAGGGGCAGGATACGGGGTGTTGGAGGTCAGGGGCAGGACACAGGGTGTTGGAGGTCAGGGGCAGGACACGGGGTGTTGGAGGTCAGGGGCAGGGCACAGGGTTTTGGAGGTCAGGGCAGGACACGAGGTGTTGGAGGTCAGGGGCAGGGCACGGGGTGATGGAGGTCAGGGGCAGGACACAGGGTGATGGAGTTCTGGAGCAGGACACTGGGTGTTGGAGGTCAGGGGCAGGATACGGGGTGTTGGAGGTCAGGGGCAGGATACGGGGTGTTGGAGGTCAGGGGCAGGATACGGGGTGTTGGAGGTCAGGGGCAGGACACAGGGTGTTGGAGGTCAGGGACAGGACACAGGGTGATGGAGTTCAAGAAGAGGACACAGGGTGATGGAGGTCAGGGGCAGGACACAGGGTGATGGAGTTCAGGGGCAGGATATGGGGTGTTGGTGGTCAGGGGCAGTATACGGGGTGTTGGAGGTCAGGGGCAGGATACGGGGTGTTGGAGGTCAGGGGCAGGACACGGGGTGTTGGAGGTAGTTGGAGGTCAGGGGCAGGATACGGGGTGATGGAGTTCAGGGGCAGGACACGGGGTGTTGGAGGTCAGGAGCAGGACATGGGGTGTTGGAGGTCAGGAGCAGGACACGCGATGTTGGAGGTCAGGGCAGGACACAAGGTGTTGGAGGTCAGGGGCAGGGCACGGGGTGATGGAGGTCAGGGGCAGGACACGGGGTGTCGGAGGTAGTTGGAGGTCAGGGGCAGGACATGGGTTGTTGGAGGTCAGGGGCAGGATACGGGGTGTTGGAGGTCAGGGGCAGGACACAGGGTGTTGGAGGTCAGGGGCAGGACACGGGGTGTTGGAGGTCAGGGGCAGGGCACAGGGTTTTGGAGGTCAGGGCAGGACATGAGGTGTTGGAGGTCAGGGGCAGGGCACGGGGTGATGGAGGTCAGGGGCAGGACACAGGGTGATGGAGTTCTGGAGCAGGACACTGGGTGTTGGAGGTCAGGGGCAGGATACGGGGTGTTGGAGGTCAGGGGCAGGATACGGGGTGTTGGAGGTCAGGGGCAGGATACGGGGTGTTGGAGGTCAGGGGCAGGACACAGGGTGTTGGAGGTCAGGGACAGGACACAGGGTGATGGAGTTCAAGAAGAGGACACAGGGTGATGGAGGTCAGGGGCAGGACACAGGGTGATGGAGTTCAGGGGCAGGATATGGGGTGTTGGTGGTCAGGGGCAGTATACGGGGTGTTGGAGGTCAGGGGCAGGATACGGGGTGTTGGAGGTCAGGGGCAGGACACGGGGTGTTGGAGGTAGTTGGAGGTCAGGGGCAGGATACGGGGTGATGGAGTTCAGGGGCAGGACACGGGGTGTTGGAGGTCAGGGGCAGGACACGGGGTGTTGGAGGTCAGGGGCAGGATACGGGGTGTTGGAGGTCAGGGGCAGGACACGGGGTGTTGGAGGTCAGGGGCAGGATACGGGGTGTTGGAGGTCAGGGGCAGGGCACGGGGTGTTGGAGGTCAGGGGCAGTGCACGGTGTGTTGGAGGTCAGGGGCAGGCCATGCACTGTCACGTCGGAGGGGGACTGGAGCTGGAGTGTAATGGAAGCTGGGTTCCTTAATAAACTTAGACTGCATAGAGAGTACTGAAAGTCTGTGGAGGAACCCCTCACTGGGGAAGATTGAGTCTCTGGAAGACTAGATGAACCAGGCAGTAACTGGTAAGTATGGATAGGCTCAGATTGAAAAGAACAATGACGCGGACTGCTGAGTAAGGTCAGTGCAGGTAAGTACACACTGGGTATCACTATGGTCCTCACAGGAGAGGTGCACCGATGATGATGATAACAGCATACCTCCCAACTGTCACGATTTTAGAGGGACAGTCCCGATTTTCGGGTCCTGTCCCGCTGTCCCACCCGCGGCAGGCATTGTCCCACTGCGGGGGGGTGGCAGTTGGGAGACCCCCAATCTAGTAGAATAGATGCTGTGCGCATGCGCACAGCGTCTATTCTCGTATGAAAATGAGGTTGTGACTAATTAGCATAAGCCGCGCCCTCATTTACATATGCCCGCCCCCCTTTTCGGGCGAGTGTCCCTATTTCATACGGACAGAAGTTGGGAGGTATGTAACAGCAACAGCAGGTATCTGTATTTAGTGCAGATATTGATGTTTGTCTCTCTGACTGCTGACTTGACAGCTGTAGTGAGGATGTAGCAAGGTAGGTAACAATAGCAGTAGATAGACCAGCAGGTGTAGAAGACAATCAGAAAACCAGGTATTCTGATAGTGGACGCAATGTCTTGGACTGGACACTAGAGGGAGTCAGGATGCAGGCAGAGTGGAATGCTGCAGGTGCTGGATTAGCAGAAGTACTAGAGTACTGTGGAAGCTGCTATTCATAGGGCATCATTGTATTGGCTGACTTCTGGCTCCAGTCTCAGTGTATATATAGGCGGAGCCTGTAAGTGATTGGCTGTTGCAGGATGATGTCAGAATAACCATTCCCGGATTGGCTGGTGAACTCTTGTATATGAAACCAATATGGCTGCTCCCATGTTTGAGACACAAATTATGTTTGGTGTGCATTTGGAAAGGCCTGAGGCCTGTAACAGAGAGAAGGCCCAGTGCTGGGAGTTTGTGAGCAACAAGGCTGCAGACTGTGTTCAGCTGTACTCGCTGGGAGAATATCATGGGAGACGCTGACCGTGCGCACCCGGTGCCAGACAGACACTGGGACGCTGTAGCGCTGACCTGGATTATAGTCTCTGAGCAAGCCTGCAGGATATGCTGCACAGCTGCAGCATCAGGCGACCACTGGAGAGACTGGGGGATCTGTGCTGTGATCCGCACTCACACAGGACTGAGGATATCCAGACCTGGAGCACAGTGACAGTCCGGAGAGACACAGTAGAGGTAAAAATAGTATTTGTATTACCTGGATCGTGACATGCAAGGGCCGATGGTCCCAAAGTTGGGCCAAGTTCTGGGTGACAGAGGGGTCACTGATCCTCCCGGGGACTGACAGCTGTAATAAGGGGGGTGAAATGGAGAAGATGAAGTGGGGTGAGGTGTTGGCGTTGGACTGGCAGCTGTAATAAGGGGGGCTGAGATGAGATATAATTGTGTTACAGGCGGACTGATACTGATGTCAGGTGACCCTACATCCATGTTGGTTCCTCCTGTGGTCAAGTCCTGTGGCGGCGCAGGTGGTGGTATGTTCCCCTCTTACTGACTGTTCTCTGTGTGTCCTAGGACCTGTTGTTCAGTGTTTGTGGCCTCACCATCTTTTCCACCATCATCTGCACCCTGTCCGCTGTCATCTGCTGCATTCAGATTTTCTCATTGGATGTCACCCATGTAGTAAGTTCTGTACAGTGAGTGCAGACACCTCAGCCACCGTCGCTGCCCCTCAGACCCTGAACACCTATTACCCTCTCTCTCTCTTTGCCCCCAGCTGGCTCCACAGAGGTCCATGTCCATCAACCTGGAGTGTTTCTCCCCCCAGGACACGATCCTGCAAGGCATGATTGAGTGTGAGGAGTTTGTGCCTCCAGTGCCTCCACCTCCATATTACCCCCCGGAGTACACGTGTAGCTCCGAGACGGATGCACAGAGGTAAGAGACTCTCGCACTAATACGATTTCTGCATGATGGAGTGCGGATATGCACTATAGGGCACTTTCCCCAGACACCTACTTCCTGCCAATCACCTTGCAAATAGAAAAAGTACTGGGCTTTCATTGCTGGAAGGTGGTGGACGCACATCGTGGCCTATCAATAATCCTCCGCTGTGCGAATTGACAGTGGTGTGATCAGATCTGAATCGGTCCGTAGTTTGGGAGCCAATTAACCTACCAGTCTGTGTTTGGTGTGCGGGAGGAAACCGGAGTACCTGGAGGAAACGCACGCAAGCACATAGGGAGCAGACAAACTCCACAGCGTTAGACCATGGTGGGAATCTCATGACCTCAGTGTTGTTAGGCTGCAATGCTCACCATTACCCCAGCCATGCTGCCCACTTATCTGGTGATGCATACAGCACACATGCATGGCACATGTTGGGCAGCAGTGCAGCGTTCTGATACTACATATCGGCCAGTCTCTGCAGACATAAGCACACACCTGTGTAACAAGCAGTAGTCATGGTTACATGGAATCCTCTCCTCTATATTTACAGTATCACATACAATGGATCGATGGACAGCCCCATTCCGCTCTACCCCACAGACTTTCCACCCTCTTATGAGAGTGTCATGGGGATCCGAGAGGACAGTCAGGTGAGGGAGGCAATGGTGGTGGCACCTGTGCTGTTTAGTGTCTGCAACTGGGGGGGAAGTCCTCACAATGCTCCTTTACTCACAGGCCACATTGTTTGATGCCCAAGCAAATGAAGTCTCCTGCGTCAGTGTATCAGACAGGATCGTGTCCAATGGTCACAGCGGTAATGGTGAGTGGGTGGTAATAAGCCACAAACGCGAGTTGTCCGAGGTAACAGACAAGCAATAAGATTACATGTGGAATTATTAGTAATGGGATATGGGAGAGAATTGATAAAGATCACACTGGCAGTACTGGTAAATGGGAGCTCATATAGACAAGAGTCCGGCATTGGGAGTCATGGAGAGCCTGATGAGATACGAGACTCACCATAGTGGTAACGATGAGTTGGTGGAGATTAGTGACTTACTATAGTGGTAACGATGAGTTAGATGAGAATAGAGACTTACCATCGTGGTAACGATGAGTTAGATGAGAATAGAGACTTACCATAGCGGTAACGATGAGTTGGTGGAGAATTGAGACTTACCATAGTGGTAACGATGAGTAAGATGAGAATAGAGACTCACCATAGGGGTAAAGATGAGTTGGTGGAGAATAAGGACTCACCATAGTGGTAACAATGAGTTGGTGGAGATTAGAGACTTACTATAGTGGTAACGATGAGTTGGTGGAGATTAGAGACTCACCATAGTGGTAACGATGAGTTAGATGACAATAGAGACTGACCATAGTGGTTACGATGAGTTAGATGACAATAGAGACTGACCATAGTGGTTACGATGAGTTAGATGAGAATAGAGACTTACCATAGTGGTTACGATGAGTTAGATGAGAATAGAGGCTTTCCATAGTGGTAACAATAAGTTAGATGAGAATAGAGACTTACCATGAGTTGGTGGAGAATAAAGACTCACCATAGTGGTAACAATGAGTTGGTGGAGATTAGAGACTCACCATAGTGGTAATGATGAGTTGGTGGAGATTGGAGACTCACCATAGTGGTAACGATGAGTTAGATGAGAATAGAGACTTACCATAGTGGTAACGATGAGTTGGTAGAGAATAGAGACTTACCATAGTGGTAACGATGAGTTAGATGAGAATAGAGACTCACCATAGGTGTAAAGATGAGTTGGTGGAGAATAGAGACTCACCATAGTGGTAACAATGAGTTGGTGGAGATTAGAGACTTACTATAGTGGTAAGGATGAGTTGGTGGAGATTGGAAATTGACCATAGTGGTAACGATGAGTAGGTGGAGATTAGAGACTCACCATAGTGGTAACAATGAGTTGGTGGAGAATAGAGACTTACCATAGTGGTAACGATGAGTTAGATGAGAATAGAGACTTACCATAGTGGTAACAATGAGTTAGATGAGAATAGAGACTCAACATAGTAGAAATTATGAGTTGGTGGAGATTGGAAATTGACCATAGTGGTAACGATGAGTAGGTGGGGATTAGAGACGCACCATAGTGGTAACGATGAGTTGGTGGAGATTAGAGACTCACCATAGTGGTAACGATGAGTTAGATGAGAATAGAGACTTACCATAGTGGTAACGATGAGTTAGGTGAGAATAGAGACTTAACATAGTGGTAACGATGAGTTGGTGGAGAATAGAGACTTACCATAGTGGTAACGATGAGTTAGATGAGAATAGAGACTCACCATAGGGGTAACAATGAGTTAGATGAGAATAGAGACTCACCATAGTAGGAATGATGAGTTGGTGGAGATTGGAAATTTACCATAGTGGTAACGATGAGTAGGTGGGGATTAGAGACTCACCATAGTGGTAACGATGAGTTGGTGGAGATTAGAGACTCACCATAGTGGTAACAATGAGTTAGATGAGAATAGAGACTCACCATAGTAGGAATGATGAGTTGGTGGAGATTGGAAATTTACCATAGTGGTAACGATGATTTGGTGGAGATTAGAGACTCACCATAGTGGTCACAATGAGTTAGATGAAAATAGAGACTCACCATAGGGGTAAAGATGAGTTGGTGGAGAATAGAGACTGACCATAGTGGTAAGAATGAGTTAGATGAGAATAGAGACTCAACATAGTAGAAATGATGAGTTGGAAATTGACCATAGTGGTAACGATGAGTTGGTGGAGATTAGAGACACACCATAGTGGTCACAATGAGTTAAATGAAAATAGAGACTTACCATTGTGGTAAAGATGAGTTGGTGGAGAATATAGACTTACCATAGTGGTAAAGATGAGTTGGTGGAGATTAGAGACTCACCATAGTGGTAAAGATGAGTTGGTGGAGAATAGAGAGTTACCATAGTGGTAACAATGAGTTAGATGAGAATAGAGACTCACCATAGGGGTAAAGATGAGTTGGTGGAGAATAGAGACTCACCATAGGGGTAAAGATGAGTTGGTGGAGAATAGAGACTGACCATAGTGGTAACAATGAGTTAGATGAGAATAGAGACTCAACATAGTAGAAATGATGAGTTGGTGGAGATTGGAAATTGACCATAGTGGTAACGATGAGTTGGTGGAGATTAGAGACTCACCATAGTGGTCACAATGAGTTAGATGAAAATAGAGACTTACCATCGTGGTAAAGATGAGTTGGTGGAGATTAGAGACTCCCCATAGTGGTAAAGATGAGTTGGTGGAGAATAGAGACTCACCATAGTGGTAAAGATGAGTTGGTGGAGAATAGAGACTCACCATAGTGGTAATGATGAGTTGGTGGAGATTAGAGACTCACCATAGTGGTAACGATGAGTTGGTGGAGAATAGAGACTCACCATAGTGGTAATGATGAGTTGGTGGAGAATAGAGAGTTACCATAGTGGTAACGATGCGTTGGTGGAGAATAGAGACTTACCATAGTGGTACTGATGAGTTGGTGGAGAATAGAGACTTATCATAGTGGTAATGATGAGTTGGTGGAGAGTAAAGACTAGCTATAGTGGTGAAGAGGTACCAGTAATAAGGATAATGGGCAGTTGAGATCTATTGGGATTGTCCAATGCATTGTGTGAGCGACTGAGACCTCTCTCTCTGTTACAGAAGACAGTAGCCCATCTGAAGACTCCGTCCTCCTGGAGATGCAGGGCTCTGACCCCTCTGTGGATTATGTCCTGTACCGATCCATCCAGCGTAGCCGCGCTGATTACTGCCTGAGTGTGGACTGCGGGCAGTGTGGACATCATCAGCAGAGCCCCACCCTCAGTCTGCAAGGACCATTTGAGGTGGTGGCCATACCTCAGAATAAAGGAGGACGCTCCTTCTCCTGCTCCACCCCTAGTGCTTGTCTTGAGCCACTGCCACATGCAGGAGGTGGTACCACTCGGAGCTGTAACCGGTTGGAGAGCATTGGGGGTTCCGGTGGTCCCTGCTTTCCAGAACTAAGACTGAAGGGAAAAATTCAGCGAGAAAGAGAAGGGAGCAGAAGTTCTGGATGTTCTCTCCATCATACGTCTCCCTGTCAGGCCCCTGACTGCCCCCATCGCAGGTACAGCGAGAATACCCGGCCTAAGGCACTGTGCGTAGCTGTGACTCCGCGACTTGTCATCCGTTCACACAGTGACCCGGTGATCTCCACTATTCTAGCAACAGGTGAGCCAGAATACACCTACCTTTCCTCATATATGTAGCTGTAGATGGAGGGGTCTGCAAGGCAAAGTATTGATCACTCAGCCCTACAGTGATGAAATCATAGCATCTTATGTTGTCCCTTGAAGATGATGTCAACTCAGGTCCAATTAATTTCAATCACTTTGCTTCGGTTTCTTTTCTTTCAGAATTTGGGGACACCGAATTCACTAAAGTTGTAGAAGAGGACAATTTATCTGAGTCATCTGTGGATACAGGTCAGGAGTGGTCCAACCATTGGGGAAGGAGGGGGGATCAGAGGGTGAACATTGTACATGATACATTATTTGTTGTCTGTCCCACAGCTCTCTGTACTGAGTCCAGTCTGCACAGGCGACGGCTGCCCGCCTCTCCCACTCTCTTCCGCACAAGCTCAGCCGGAAAAAGCAGATACAACTTACCGCACAGGACCGTTCAGCGACTCTCCAGAAGTGGGGCCCTGTCTCTGGGAGACCTGAAGGGTGGACGTAACGCACGCGTGCTGGTAGCAAGGTTTCTACATCGATCTCGGAGAAGCTTGAAGGAGGGAGGAGACAACTCCAAGCAGGTGAGACACTGTCCTCTTCTTTTAAAAAAAAAAAAAAACTTTCTTCATGGTTTATTATGATTTCTGAATGTAAGGAGGAGTTATGGAAATTATGTTATTCAGGGTTAATTTTCTTGTTTGTTTTACAGACTCTCAAAAGTCCTTTATCTGTGGACAATGAAAGATCTCAAGTTGGCTTGTCCTTGCAGAGCTGTGGAGACCTTAGCTCATCTTCCTCTCTTCGACGTCTCCTGTCCACCAGTCGAACTAGACGTCCTCATAGCCTGAATGGGACATACAAAGAGAGCGCGGTGTGAGAGACTGTTCCTCCAGCCACTGGGAATATCCCATACTATGGACAAAGTAACTTTTGGATGCCACAGAACCCCATTTGTGCCAATAGTGGTGGCAGCCTTGTACCACAGAGAGCATAGCACCAGGGATTGACAGCACAAGAAGTGACCTTATAGCATATGTTCCTTGTTTCTACCCAGATTGCTGGACCTGTACCCCCACTATGTTCCCGGACACTCAGATCATCAAATCCAGGCACTAACCCATTGCTTTGCATGTCCATTTATTCTGTACTCTAAAGTCCAATGTTTCTGCTATTGAAGGGCTACCACCAACCTCGCCTGCGTACCCAACACCTGTACGATGAGGACATTGCTGCTGTGAATGAATTAATAAGATACAATATGACAATGCAATGCTTTATTTTCAGTAAATACATCTACAGACACACATTCTGCTTGTTATAGTGTTTGTGGTTTAGCTGAGCCTGCAGGAGGGCAAAATGTGTGTTGAGCTAGGTCAGAAGAGATTGTGTTTAGGTCTGGGCCGGGGTGTGGTGGAATATAGTATATTCTCTTGGTTGTGGTGTAGTGTGATGAAGGCCATGCTCTGGACTAAGGTGTGGTGGGATAGATCTAGATTACAGTGTGATGTGATGGGGGCCATGCTTTGGGCTGAGGTGTGGTTATATAGATCTAGATTGCACTGCGGTGTGATGGAGGCCATGCTCTGGGCTGAGGAGTGGTTAGATAGATCTAGATTGCAGTGTGGTGTGATGGAGGCCATGCTCTGGGCTGAGGTGAGGTGGGATATATCTAGATTGCAGTGTGATGTGATGGGGGCCATGCTCTGGGCTGAGGTGTGCTTATATAGATCTAGATTGTACTGCGGTGTGATGGAGGCCATGCTTTGGGCTGAGGTGTGGTTATATAGATCTAGATTGCAGTGTGGTGTGATGGGGGCCATGCTCTGGGCTGAGGTGTGGTTTTATAGATCTAGATTGCAGTGTGGTGTGATTGAGGCCATGCTCTGGGCTGAGGGGAGGTGGGATATATCTAGATTGCAGTGTGGTGTGATGGAGGCCATGCTCTGGGCTGAGGTGAAGTGGGATATATCTAGATTGCAGTGTGGTGTGATGGAGGCCATGCTTTGGGCTGAGGTGTGGTTATATAGATCTAGATTGCAGTGTGGTGTGATGGAGGCCATGCTCTGGGCTGAGGTGTGGTGAGATAGATCTAGATTGCAGTATGGTGTAATAGAGGACATGCTCTGGGCTGAGGTTCAGTGGGATAGATCTAGATTGCAGTGTTGTGTGATGGAGGCCATGCTCAGGGCTGAGGTGAGGTGGGATAGATCTAGATTGCAGTGTGGTGGGATAGAGGCCATGCTCTGGGCTGCGGTGTGGTGGGATAGATCTAGATTGCAGTGTGGTGGGATAGAGGCCATGCTCTGGGCTGCGGTGTGGTGGGATAGATCTAGATTGCAGTGTGGTGTGATGGAGGCCATGCTCTGGGCTGAGGTGAGGTGGGATATATCTAGATTACAGTGTGGTGTGATGGAGGCCATACTCTGGACTGTGATGTGGTGGGATAGATCTAGATTGCAGTGTGGTAGGATGGAGGCCATGCACTGGGCTGATGTTTGGTGGGATAGATTTAGATTGCAGTGTGATAGGATGGAGACCATGCTCTGGGCTAAGATGTGGAGGACATGCTATGTGGTGTGATGTGATGAAGGAAATGCACTGGGGTGTCCTGGGATAGAGGAAATGCTCTGGGTTGAGGTGTGGTTAGATAGATCTAGATTGCATTGTGGTATAATGGAGGACATGCTCTGGGCTGAGGTGTGGAGAACATGCTATGTGGTGTGGTGAAATAAATGCTCTGGGCTGAGGTGTGGTGGGATAGATCTAGATTGCAGTGTGGTGTAATGGAGGCCATGCTGTGGGCTGAGGTGTAGTTAGAGATCGAGATTGCAATGTGTTGCGATGGAGGCCATGTTGTAGGCTGAGTGTATATCTAGATTGCAGTGTGGTGGGATGAAGGCCATGCTCTGGGCTGAGGTGTGGAGGACATGCTATGTGGTGTGTTGTGATGAAGAAAATGCTCTGAGGTATCCTGGGATGGAGGATATGCTCTGGGCTGAGGTGTGGTTAGATAGATCTAGATTGCAGTGTGGTGTAATGGAGGCCATGCTCTGGGCTGAGGTGTGGTGGGATAGATCTAGATTGCAGTGTGGTGTGATGGCGGCTATACTCTGGGTTGAGGTGTGGTGGGATAGATCTAGATTACAGTGTGGTGTGATGGAGGCCATGCTGTGGGCTGAGGTGTGGTTAGATATATCTAGATTGCAATGTGGTGTGATAGATGCCATGCTGTGGGCTGATGTGTGGTGGGATAGATTTAGATTGCAGTGTGGTGTGATGGAGGCCTTGTTGTGGGCTGATGTGTGGTGGGATAGATATAGATTACAGTGTGGTGTAATGGCGGCCATGCTCTGGGCTGAGAGGAGGTGGGATAGCTCTAGATTGAAGGGTGGTGTGATGGAGGCCATGCTCTGGGCTGAGGTGTGGAGGACATGCTATGTGGTGTGGTGTGATGAAGGAAATGCTCTTGGGTGTCCTGTGATTTAGGCCATGCTCTGGGCTGAGGTGTGGTGATATAGATCTAGATTGCAGTATGGTGTAATAGAGGACATGCTCTGGGCTGAGGTTCGGTGGGATAGATCTAGATTGCAGTGTGGTGTGATGGAGGCCATGCTGTGGGCTGAGGTGTGGTCGGATAGATCTAGATTTCATTGTGGTGTGATGAAGAACATGCTATGGGCTGAGGTTTGGAGGACATGCTGTATGGCATGGATTGATAAAGGAAATGCTCTGGGGTGTCCTGGGATAGGGTGTAAGGTGTAATGGAGGCTATGCTGCGGACTGAGGTGTGGTTAGATAGATCTAGATTGCAGTGTGGTGTAATGGAGGTCATTCTCTGGGCTGAGGTGTGGTTAGATAGATCTAGATTGCAGTGTGGTGTAATGAAGGACATGCTCTGGGCTGAAGTATAGTTATATAGATCTAGATTGCATTGTGGTGTGATGGAGGCCATGTTCTGGGCTGAGGGGAGGTGGGATAGATCTAGAATGAAGGGTGGTGTGATGGAGGCCATGCTCTGGGCTGAGGTGTGGAGGACATGCTATGTGGGGTGAGGAAGGAACTGCTCTGGGTTCTGTGGGGGAGTTAGAAGAATCAGAATCAGCTTTATTGGCCAGGTATACTTGCGTATACTAGGAATTAGTTTTCGGTTTGCTGTGCAGCAGCCAGGTGGGTAACAAGTAAACAGTATAAACAATATAAACAGGTGGGGGGGACATGTACAGTCATATAGACAGTTATTCTGAGGGGACAACGTGTTAGATTATGTGCAAAAGGGTTATGGCGCAACTAGACAGTGAGGTGTTCATGAGTTTGTGTCAACAGGTGAACGCCTTGAGGAAAGTAACTTTTTAGGCTTCTGGTGGGAATAGCCATGTAGCGTCTGCCTGATGGCAGCAGGTTAAACAAGCCATGGCCAGGATGTAATTGGTCCTTGACTGTCTTCTTTGCCCGCTGTTTTGCTCTGGACAGATACAGGTCCTGGACAGATGGATGGTCTGTCCCGATTATCTTCTCCGCAGTTCTGACTACCTTTTGAAGTCTGCATTTGTCTCTCTCCCTGGCGGAGCCGTACCAGACCAGTAATGAGGAGCACAGTACAGACTCCACAATTGCGGAGTAGAAGAGGAGCAGAAGCGTCTGTGGGATGTTGAACTTCCTCAGTTCCTAAAGGAAGAATAGCCTCTGCTGCACTTTTCCAACAATAGTATCAGTGTTGGGCCCCCATTTAAGGTCCCAGGAGATTGTGGTTCCTAGGAACTGGAAGGAGTCCACTAGCGACACCACACTGTCTGCAATTGTTAGTGGAGGAACACCAACAGCCTTCTTCCTAAAGTCCACTACCATCTCACCGGTTTTGAGTGGATTGAGCTCTAGATGGTTGCTGCTGCACCACTGGGCCAATCAGTCCACTTCTTGTCTGTAGGCCAATTCGTCCCTGTCCTTGATAAGGCCAATGACGGTAGTGTCATCTGCAAATGTGATTATCTTCACTGATTGCGCCTCTGAGGTGCAGTCATTGGTGTACAGGGAGTAGAGCAGGGGTGAGAGTACACAGCCCTGGGGGGCTCCTGTGCTGATGGACCGCACTTGGGAGGTGAATTCCCCCACTTTCACAACTTGTTTTCTATCAGTCAGAAAGTCCACAATCCAAGAACACGTAGCTTAAGGGACTTCTAGGTGGAGTAGTTTGGGGTGAAGGATGTTGGGGATGATGGTGTTGAAAGCCGAGCTGAAGTCGACAAACAGGACCCTTGCACAGGTTCCAGGCATATCCAGGTGCTGCAGAATGTAAAGCAGGCCCAGGTTGACTGCGTCCTCAATGCATCGATTCGATTGGTAGGTGAACTGGAGGGGGTCTAGCTGGTGGCCAGTCACAACTTTCAGGTGGTTCAGTACCAGGCGCTCAAATGTTTTCATGATCACAGACGTCAGAGCTATTGGCCGGTAGTCATTCAGATTTGTAATAGTTGATTTCTTGGGGACCGGAGCAATAGTGGAGCTTTTGAGGCAGGAGGGAACCTTGAATAGCTCCAGTGATTTGTTGAAGATCCTGGTGAATATGGGGGCAAGTTGACCCGCACATACTCTCAGGGCAGATGGTGACACCCCGTAAGGACCTGGTGCTTTCCTTGGTTTGGCCCTCTTGAACATCTCCTCCACCTCTACTTGGGTAACCTGGAGTGACTGGAGTTGGCTGTCGACATTTGGGGCAGCATAGAGGGTATGGTTTGGTTCACAGTAGACTACTTTTTCAAACCTGCAATAGAAGTTGTTCTGCTCTTCAGCTAGGTCTTGGTACATGGTGGTGGGTTTGTATGTTTTCTTGTAGCGGATTATAGATTGCATTCCATTCCACACAGATACAGAACCGCTTTTTTGCTAGCCTGATTTCTTTTGTTAGGAAGTTCCTGGCTCGGTGGTATTGTACACTCCCAGTAGGACAATCGAGCCAAATTCCTGGGGTGAATAGAAGGGTTTGCAGTTGATACGTAGTATCTCCAGGTGAGGGCTGCATGATTTGCCTAGGATCGTGACATTGGTGCACCATCTATCATTGATGTAGAAGCAGATGCCGCCACCCTTTGTTTTCCCTGAGAGAACCTTGGAGCGATCAGCTCTGTAGAGACCAAATGCTGGCAGGGTAAGCAATGTGGTCATCCAGCCATGTCTCTGTGAAGCATAGGACAGATGATCCTGCAATGTTTGCCAGGGAGAGCACATTTGAGAGCAGGATCGCGGGGAGTGCAGACCGGTGCCCCCGCCACTTCCACCCCACTAAGGCACCGGTACGACAGCCTCTCCTCCATGACCAGGGCAGGTACACATTGCAGGTTAATCCAGGTTGGCCTCTGCTGGCAGTGCTGGGGAGCTGATGGGCTGCTTGGACCACTGCCACAATGCCCTGGGGCTTTACTTTTCTGCTACCTCTGAATGGTTCTCCATGGTCACCGGTCCACTCTCCAACAACCGCCATTCAACTTTGCTGCATCCTTTCTGCACAGGGCAGCAAGGGCCGCGTGGACTGTGAGGGCTGCTGATCTGCCCACGTCCCGCTCCGTCGGGCCCATACGGGTGGTCTGCTCCAGGGGTGAGCTCCATTTCAGAAGGGCTTCTCTGCTGTGCTTGGTCACCACACTTGGCAGGGTCATCACATTCGACGGGGGATGAACTAGGACAATATTTGTGGTATCCAGCATGAAAAAGCTACGGAATATACTTACGATAATTCCTTTTCTTCTTCCTACTTCTTGGCAGCCATTACATTGGGTTTATCCCTCTCTTCCTTCTATTTAGACAGGCAGTTTTTTTTCTACCCCAGGATCATGCTCCTCCTCTTCCTCCTCCCTATATAGCTCAGCCCCTCCTATAGCCATTAGTCAATGTCTCCGCCCCAGATCCTTGGGAAAAAAACATACACAGGGAGGGCTAAAATATGGGCTGCCATGAAGTACTCTGAAGAAAAGGAATTATCATGAGTATAATCCGTAGCTTTCTTCTTCCTACTTCATGGCAGCCATTACATTGGGATGTACCAAAGCAGTAGGGAGGGTAATACAATACCTCAAGCCAAGGCTTGCCACAGCACTTCACTTCCAAAGCATATCTCTGCCACATCCAGAGCATAATGGGCCTTATTCTAGTTCACTCTTTCTGACAAAATCCTTCTTAGATGGACAAAACCATGTGCACTGCAGGTGGGGCAGATGTTACTTGTGCAGAGAGAATTAGATTTGGGTGGAGTTTTACTTCAAAGTGAGATCTGTATTGCAGTGTAAAAATAAAGCAGTCAGTATTTACCCTGCACAGAAACAAAATAACTCACCCAAATCTAATTCTCTCTGCACATTTTACATCTGCCCCCCTGCAGTGCACATGGTTTTGTCCATCTAAGAAGGATTTTGTCAGAAAGAGTGAACTAGAATAAGGCCCAGTGTTTGGAAAAGGTGTGTAGCGATGACCACGTAGCAGCCTGGCATATTTCTGCAGCTGACACTTTTGCCTCTCTTGCCCATGAAGTCGCCATTGCCCTGGTTGAGTGCGCCTTTATCCCTTCCGGAACCAAGCGAAGGAGCAAATCCCTTCTTTGCTCCTAGGGGAATTATAAATAATAATTCAGCCTGCCTAAAACTTCAGGTTCTATCCAAATAAATGTTGATAGCCCTGACCACATCAAGAGTATGCAATCTCTCCTCTTTCTTGTTGGACGGATTGGCGAAAAAGCAAGGTAGTACAATTTCTTGATTGACCTGAAAAGATGCCACCACTTTAGGCAGAAGAGACGGCCTGTTCCTAAGGACAACCTTATCCGGAAATATTCTGAAGTATGGATCATGCACAGTGCTTGCAGTTCGCCCACTCTTCTGTTATTTTTATACAGGGGGAACAGCCTGTGGTGTCCTATTCTTTTTAAACAGGGGCAGCAGACTATGGTGTCCTGTTCTTTTTATACAGGGGGAACAACTTGTGGTGTCCTATTCTTTTTTATGCAGGGGGAGCAGCCTGTAGTGCCCTGGTATTATTATTATTATTATAGAGGATGAGCAGCCTTTGGTGTCCTACTGTTGTTATTCTTATTATATAGGGGGAGTAGGGTTTTTCCCCCAACCCCCAGCCACCCCCCACCTCACCTCTGACTGATCACGGCTTGCGATCTTAGCTCTGCCCTCTTACTTAATTATTCTCCGCCTACTAATGGCAATATGTGGGGGTGGATCTCCAGGAGCCGACGATGCATGGGGCGGCAGCCAGCCACGGATGGTCACGTGATTCGTCATCCTCCCTTTGTGTCCTTCAGGGCTACGGAGGCTCTGCAGGTCCAAAATTAGCTACAGATGGAGCATCTTTCATCTTTGCAGGGGCTGGCAGTGGATTCGCCACACGCCAGCCCCCCGCCAGCCGCTGGAAGGGGATGCGCACGCATCCCCTTACAACGGGGCTTCCCCTGGGTCCCCGCCGCCTCGCTGCTGGTCCCAGTCACGTTCTCCCACCCCTCCGCTCCACCCCCTAACCCTGCCCATCTCCCTGAAGCAGAGACGGGCAGTGTGTCGTCGTCCCCGGCGGCAAACTGGGACCCAAATCCCAGTCAGATGTAGCACCGCTCGCCAGTGGGGGTGGTCTGGCGAGCCCAGGTGCTGGATGAGCGGTGCTACATCTGTACAAAGCAAACTGATACAGCCATGCTGCCTTGCATAGGCGGCCGTACCATAGTCATGTGTGTGGCAGTTTTGCTCCGCTGAGCGCGTGACAGCTGAGCTCACTCAAGTATCTATGTTATAATGAACTCCAGGCCTAATCTTTTTTTATTAATACATATTTTTAAACAAAAAAAAACTCCATTTAATGATGCACTTATGGGCCATTGTTCTGGACTTGCCCCCCAGGCTAAAAGTTGCCAGCCAACTCATAATGTCTCGTACTTCTTCTAACAATGCTTGACTTCGTGTGCCTCCTTGCTGATTGATATAAGAGACGGTGGTCGCATTGTCCGAGAAGATACGGAGATGACACCGTATGACGTCTTTGGAGAAGAATTTTATTGCTTGACCTACTGCCTTCAATTCTCTGTGATTGGACGACAACTCTGTTTCTTGAAGTGACCATACAACCTGACATGTCTTGCCTAGACCATGAGCTCCCCAGCCTGTAGCGCTTGCATCTGTGGTAAACTTTGTATCGAGGACAGGACAGAGACGACTTTGTCATCCTTAACTGACTGTCTTCCCACCAACTTAGGGAATGCTTTATTGAATCTGGAATTCTTATTTGATGGTCCAGGGAAACTTGCCTCTTGGTGTACTTCAGTAGATGCCATTGCAGAGTTCTCATCCTCCACCTTGACCATGGAATGATATCTACTGTGGAGGCCATCATACCCAACAAACTCATGGCTGTTCTTAGCGATACTTGAATGTCTCTTTGAATCAGAAATATCATTTGTTGAATCTTCTCGCACCTTTTCGATATCTGGAAGGACCTTGTATTTATTAATACCCCCACAAATTGGATGTTCTGTGTGGGTACCAGGTGACTTTTTTCCCCAGTTGACCAGCCCTCCGTGATCCATGATGGAACTAAATAACATAGTCCTTTGCTGCCAAGGCCTCGCTTTCTGATCTTACTGAAATTAATAGGTCGTCGAGATATGTCCATATCACCATTTTCTTTTTTCTGAGACTCTCTATTAACACCAAGATAACTTTTGTAAACACTCGAGGTGAAGAGGTAAGGCCGAATGGCAGAATAGTGAATTGGAAAGGACCTTCTCCTATGCAAAACCTTAGGTACTTTCTGTCGTGTGATGCTATAGGAATATGGAAATAAACATCCTTCAGGTCGATTGACACCAAATAATCGCCTCTTCTCAGACCCATCAGGATTGTTTTTGAAGTTTCCATGTGAAACTTTTTCTTTCTTATTCGGTCGGTTAACTTTCTTAAATCTAGAATGGTCCTGAAACCTCCAGACACTTTGTTTATGATAAAAAGGCAGGAGTAAAAACCTAACTCCTCCTCTGCCTCTGGAACCTTTTCGACTGCTCCTGAATCGATAAGTCCTTTTAAACTTAATTTTAGAGTTTCCCTCTCTACACCCGGAGGTGGAAGCTTTGAACTTAAAAATCTTGCCTTCATTGGCCTTGAAAGAAATTCTAGTCGATATCCCCTGGCGACTACTTCTAAAACCCATCCGTCTTGAATGGTTTGTTCCCAAATAGGAGTACATTTTTGTAGTCTTCCTGCTGCAGGGACCAGTTCCATGGATGACACACTGTCATTGCCTCTGACCACCCCACTTAGTGGCCGTTCGTGACGGATGCATAGCTTTCTCGAAAAGGCCTATCAGGCCTATAAGATCTGGCTTGCCTAAAAGATTGTCTGGATGAATAACCAGAATATCTTCCTCTTTTATCTTACGGCAATCTGACTGACTTGCCTCCAGACATTCTTTGGATCATCTGCTCCAACTTGCTCCCAAACAAAAATGCTCCTTCGTAAGGAAGGGTGGCCAGTTCAATCTTTGAGTGTGAATCTGCCGCCCATGACCTCAACCATAAGGCTCTTCTGGCAACCACACCTGATGTCACCGACTTGGCTGAGAAGTCCAACACATCCAAAGACGCCTCTCAGATATAGTCCACAGCCAATTGAACTTGGGCTAAATTTTTACTAATTTGTTCCCTTGGAATTTTGTCATGGAAATCTTCCTACAATGAAACACACCCTATTCTAAGCGCTCTAGCTGAGGAAGCTATGGCCACTCCTGATTTCATAGATACTGAACTGGATATGTGTAACCTCTTCAAGGAGCTCTCCATTTTCTTTTCCATGGAATCTTTCAGTGTAGCCCCATCTTCTAGGGGGACAGTTGTTCTGGTAGTAAACTCTGCAACCGTAGGGATACTACACCACTTTATAAACTCTTCATCGTCAATAGGATACATGCAATCTACTCTTTTAAATGATCCTACCCATTTTTCGGCATTAACCACATTTATCACAAGAAGGGCAACACTTGGCCGCACTCTTTTTCTTACATAACTTCTTCTTAGGTGCGGAAGGCCCACTAAAAAAGAAAGAGAGGAATCACTAACTAAACTAACAGACATGCTGAATAATCTTGCAAGATAAAAGAACCGGTCCTCATGGAGGACTTACCTGGGCAGCGATACACTGGTTTTGGGAGAGGCATCCTCGATATTATTATGCTCAGGCTGTATCCAACAAGCAGAAAGAAAAAACCTCCAGCGCCTCTAACACCGGCCAGGCGCAATATATACCAGTACGTCTGGTAAATGGAACGCACGCGACCCGCTGCTGGAACGCAGGCCGCATGCATAGCGTGTTCCTCATACATCCGGCTTCCTACTGAGCACCTCCGCCGGGTAGCTACATACTCCGGCTCACTCCGCCGCCTCGCGCCCGCATTCCATGCAGAGCAGAGAGAGCGAGCGAGCGCCGGAGAAGCCAGCAGCAGCCAGCGGGGACAGAAGCCGGACACAAGAGCCACACCGCTGTATACCCGCCGGACAAACCATGCGGCCGGAGCTCAGCAGCCGCACATCCACCGGGCTATGGCTGCACATATTGCCAGGGATACCAGAGGATACTTATAACTGCATACCCACCGGGTCAAAGCTGCATACATATAGAAGTCAACACCACCGGCCAGGACTTCAGAAAACAGGAAAGCACTGCCAACCTTTCACTGCCCAGGCCCAGCAGCATATAGCCTACTGGGATATAAAAATATCAAACACTACTCTAACTACCTGTACACAGATAGGAGACAGGAAAAAGACTAATGGCTATAGGAGGGGCTGAGCTATATAGGGAGGAGGAAGGAAGAGGAGGAGCATGATCCTGGGGTAGAAAAAACTGCCTGTCTAATTAGAAGGAAGGGAAGGGAGGGATAAACCCAATGTAATGGCTGCAATGAAGTAGGAAGGAGAAAACACTTTTCCTCAAGTCTGTGAGTGCTCAAGGTTATTGGCGTGAGGCTGCTGGGATGGGGTATATGTTAAGGCACTCAGAATGAGGAATTAGGGTGAGGCTGCGGTGGGAGGGTTAGGGAGGTTGGATGAGAGGGTTAGGTACATATGGAGTTTCTGTCAGAATTTTCTGTATGATTGCCATCACCTGTGCTGCACTAGGTATGGCTGGGACAGGAGTCAGTACAGGTGACTGCAGCATACCTTCCAACATGATACATTCCATAGGTACACAATGCTCTGCTCTTGTGCTTCCCTCTTACTGTATGACTGCCCTCACCTGTGCTGCACTAGGTATGGCTGGGACAGGTGTCAGCACAGGTGGCTGCAGCATACCTTCCAACATGACCCATTCCATAGGTGCACAATGCTCTGCTCCTGTGCTTCCCCCTTACTGTATGACTGCCCTCACCTGTGCTGCATTAGGTATGGCTGGGACAGGTGTCAGTACAGGTGACTGCAGCATACCCTCCAACATGACCCAATCCATAGGTGCACAATGCTCTGCTCCTGGACTTCCCTCTTACTATATTGCTCAGTGTCTCCTTTTCATCAGCGACCAGAGATGGTCGCTGATGAAAGGGAACCTCTGCCGGCGGTGCCGCAGAGGTAATCAGCTGGTCGCAGGAGCAAGCTCCTGCGACCAGCGATTAGAACGGGGCTGAAAACGGGAGCCCGCACACGGTGATTTATCGCTGGGGCACACTCCCATCACTGGCAATATGGTCGCCTGGGACCATATTTCCAGCGATTTCAGCCCCTATAGCCCCCGTGTGTACACAGCTTAAAGCTGGCCATACATCAGAAAGATCGATCTTAAGATCGATTGCGCTCATGATTGTGTACAATTTCCCTTGAAATCCCCGGCAGTCCTTGGTGGTTTTTGGACACACAATCTACACACAATCCATCATACAATCAGTCATACAATCCATCTGCTGCATGATTGTGTACACAAGATGTGCATACAATCAGTCATACAATCCATCTGCTGCATGATTGTGTACACAAGATGTGCACACAATCTGCATACAATCCATCTTACAATCAATTGAGATTGTATGATTGGGTACAATATCTTTCTGATTTATGGCCACCTTAAAACCTGCACTGCTGGTGTGCCTTGAGGACCGTGGTTGGGAAAGCCTGTAGTACATGCTGGTACTTGCAGTTCCCCACAGTGAAACAATAGGTGTTGCCTAGAACTGAATAGCTGTTTCCTACATGCAGGTCACATGACTGGTACTGAGTGGTCACATGACCAGGAAGTGTCTGCTCTAGGCTACAGTGCATGCATGGAGGGTGAGTCCTGCTGTGTGTGTAAAGGCAAGAACCATTATATATATGGGACACAGTGTATGTAGATATGTGGGCAGCACAGGGTTTGTGTATGTCTGTCTGTCTGTCTATCTAATCAGGGCACAATGTGTTTAGTCATACTTGCCTACCTGACCCTCTCCATGAGGGACACAGTGCTTTGCTCCTGGACTTCCCTGGTAATGTAGGATTGCCAGCACCTGTGGTGACACCTTTCCCTAGTTCCCCACAGGTGCTGGCAATCCTACATTACCAGGGAAGTCCAGGAGCAGAGCATTGTGTCCTCCTGGAGAAGGGCATGCTGGGAGGTATGGATAATGTATGATTGCCAGCACCTGTGGTGAAACAACTTTCCCTAGCTCCCCACAGGTGCTGGCAATCATACATTACCAGGGAAATTTTCTCCCTCATGGAGAGGGTCAGGTAGGCAAGTATGGTTTAGATATGGAGGCACAGGAGGGGGTGTAAGTATGTATATACATACTGTGCCTAAAATATATATATATATATATATATATATATATATATATATATATATATATTTTAGGCACAGTGTGTGTGTGTGTGTTTAGCTATGGGGGTACAGTGTGTGTGTATATGTGGGAACGGTGCATGCAGACACAGGGTGTGTGTAGATATGGGGGCAGAGGGTGTGTGTAGATATGGGGGCATAGTGTTTGTAGATATGGGGTACAGTGTGTGTGTGTATATATATGGGGGCACAGTGTGTGTATATATGTGGGGGCCCTGCCCGCAATCCCTCTGCATCACCCCGCTGCGATTTCCCCTTATCGCCCCACCTGCTATCTTGTCCCTGCCCTTGATCTCCCCTCATCTCCCACGATCTCCCCTGGTTGCCCTGCCTGCAATCTCCCCTCAATTCCCCCAATCTCCCCTGATCGCCCCCCCGCCCGTGATCGCCCACTGGTCGCTCCCCGCCCGCGATCGCTCCGTGCCCACCCGCGATCTCCCCTCATCGCCCCACCCTCATTGTCCAGTCTATATTTCCCTGCAGAGTGGAGCGGCCCATAACCCTGGTTGTGCTTTGTGGCTCAGGTCGGAGACATGTTGGATGTACGATGGCTGGTCTTGGCCGCACTGGCTTGGTCTTCCAGTGTTTCAGGTGAGCGGGAACTTAATGAGGGTCATCAGCGCGATATGAGTCCTCTGTCAAGAACAGCCACCAAGCTGTCTTATCTTTCAGGCTCATTCCCATGTGTGGAGGAGAATTTTGGACACAGCTCGGTTGTCTGTAGATGTAATGCCACCTACTGTGACAGTATAGATGCCACTGACCTCCCACCCCTGGGTAACTTCACAGTGCACGAGAGCAGCCAGGCTGGGCGGCGTCTTCAGGGAAGCACGGGTCCCATCACCAAGAACCAGACCCTTCCCTCAGGTAATTATACTGCATGTATAGGGCCCATAGACAAGCGGTCTTTGCTCAGGTGTTACAGTATTTGACAGCCTCTTTCAGAGACCATGGTTTGGTTTTCTTTGTAACCATAGCTACCTTCAACATCTCCAAGGACCCGCACATAGATTGTGGGTTCTGTGTATTCAGCCCAGGTGCAGGCTGGGCAGCTAGTGATGAATGTAATAAGGTGCCACCACGATGTACTGTTTCTCCCTAGGTCTGACCCTAACGTTGAATGACAAGCAGAGATTTCAGGTCATGAAGGGTTTTGGTGGTGCGGTGACCGACTCGGCAGCTATGAACATTCTGGCTCTCAGTGCCGGCAGCCAGGAGAATCTTCTCAAGTCCTACTTCTCTGAGGGAGGTGATAGCACTTTGTGTGTGGGCGAATGTGTATATTTGTGATATATAGATGTATAAACTGCTCTTGTTGACCAGGTATCGGATACAACATACTCCGCGTTCCTATGGCCAGCTGTGACTTCTCCACGCGCATCTACACCTACCTTGACACTGCGGGTGACTTCAAGTTACAGTCCTTCAGTCTGCAGGAGGAAGACACCAAACTGAAGGTGATATTTATTTATTTATGTTATTTATTAAGTTTCTCATATAGCGCAGCAGATTCCACAGCGCTTTACAAAGGAGACAGTGATACAACAAGCAGGGTATTTACAGACAGTCAAAAGGTAGGAGGGCCCTGCTCGCAAGCTTACAATCTATAGGGAAATAGGCATTGATACATAAGGATAGATACTGTATTCTTTATTGCATCGATTCCACCAGAATGCAAGGTTCTGTGACTGGTTCTGGAATTTGATAAGCTTGCCTGAAGAGATGAGTTTTTAGGGAACGCTTATAGGTTTGGAGACTGGAGGAGAGTCTTATTGTGCTTGGGAGGGCATTCCACAGAGTGGGTGCAGCCGGAAGAAAGTCCTGCAGTCGGGAATGGGAGCGAGTAATGAGTGTGGATGTGAGACGCAGATCTTGGGAGGAGAGTAGAGGTCGTGTTGGATGATATTTGAGATAAGAGAAGAGATGTATGTTGGTGTAGTTTGGTTTATGGCTTTCTGTGTAAGTAAAAGAATTTTGTATTGAGTACGGTAGAATACAGATAACCAGTGAAGTGACTGACAGAGTAGCTTTGCAGACGATGAACGTCTGGCTAGGAAGATTAGCCTCGCAGCTGCATTCATGATGGACTGTAGTGGTGAGAGTCTGTATTGGGGAAGGCCAATAAGGAGACTATTGCAATAATCAATGCGTGAGATGATGAGAGCAGGGATTACAGTTTTTGCAGTCTCTTGTGTAAGGTAAGGGCGGATTTTAAATATGTTTTTTTAGGTGCATGTGACAGGATTTTAAAACAGATTGAATGTGGGGTACAAAGGACAGTTCAGAGTCAAGGATAAGACCTAGGCAGCGAGCCTGAGAGGTGACATATGAATATTATGGAGTAGAATGTAGCCATGAGGGTCAGGACAGTGGACTATGGGTGGGAAGGTCAGGACAGTGTACTATAGGTGGGAAGGTCAAGAGAGTGGACTATAGGTGGGAAGGTCAAGAGAGTGGACAATAGATGGGAAGGTCAGGACAGTGGACTATGGGTGGGAAGGTCAGGACAGTGGACTATGGGTGGGAAGGTCAGGACAGTGGACTATGGGTGGGAAGGTCAGGACAGTGAACTATGGGTGGGAAGGTCAGGACAGTGGACTATTGGTGGGAAGGTCAGGACAGTGGACTATGGGTGGTGGCCTAGTGAAGGAAAGGTCAGGGTGGTGGACTAGAGGGGTTGGGATCGTTTGGTCTACAGCAAGATGGTTGACAAGCAAACCAATGTCGACACAAGCAATAGGTCGACATGGGATTTTTTTTACCCGAATGTCGACACAGTCAACATGGACACAGTTTCCAATGCACCGCATCGCTTGCTTCGCTCACAATGCTTTGAGCACTATTTTATTCTCCCACCACGCCCTAGTGGATGGTAGGGCATGAAATACCACCTGTCGGCTCAAAAAAACGGTGAAAAAACCTTTTTCACTGTCTACCCAGACCCTGTCGACCTAATGCTTGTGTCAACCTGATGCTTGCGACTACCTAATGACCTGTCAACCTTGACCCATGTCAACCCAACGCTTGTCGACCAACTTGCTGTAGACCCAATGACCGTATCCCGACTAAAGCTGGGAAGGTCAGGGTGGTGGCTTTGTGAAGGAAAGGTCAGGGTGGTGGAGTAGAGGCAGGAAGGTCAGGGTGGTGTCCTAATGAAGGAAAGGTCAGGGTGGTGGAGTAGAGGTGGGAAGGTCGGTGGTGGCCTAATGAAGGAAAGGTCAGGGTGGTGGAGTAGAGGTGGGAAGGTCAGGGTGGTGGCTTTGTGAAGAAAAGGTCAGGGTGGTGGAGTAGAGGCAGGAAGGTCAGGGTGGTGTCCTAATGAAGGAAAGGTCAGGGTGGTGGAGTAGAGGTGGGAAGGTCGGTGGTGGCCTAATGAAGGAAAGGTCAGGGTGGTGGAGTAGAGGTGGGAAGGTCAGGGTGGTGGCTTAATAAAGGAAAGGTCAGGGTGGTGGAGCAGAGGTGGGAAGGTCGGTAGTGGCCTAATGAAGGAAAGGTCAGGGTGGTGGAGTAGAGGTGGGAATGTGAGGGCAGTTCAACTACCATTAAATGTCTTATTCTAGATTCCTGTAATCCAGAAAGCAAAGGCCTTATCCAAAAGACCCATATCCCTCTTTGCCAGTCCATGGACAGCCCCACCATGGATGAAGACGAACGGGAAGGTTATGGGCAGGGGAACCTTGAAAGGATCTCCTGGAGACCAGTACCACAAAGCCTGGGCCCAGTACTTCATCAGGTCTGGATAGAGGTCCATTGTTGTAGTGGAGTCTATTGGAAATTGTGTCTGAATCCTAAGCAGCTATTTTCCTGTGACGTTCTAGGTTTTTGGATGAATACGCAAAGCACAATGTGACGTTTTGGGCGGTCACAGTGGAGAATGAGCCCACAGCTGGGATGATAAGTGATTATCCGTTCCAGTGTTTGGGATTCACGCCGGAGGGCATGAGAGACTTTATTGCAAAGGATTTGGGTCCAGCCTTTGCCAACAGTTCACACAGCCGCGTACAAATCCTGATTGTTGATGACCAGAGGATCCTTCTTCCCTACTGGCCTAAAGTGGTAAGTGCCTCAGAGCAAAACGCGTCAGTCCAGATGGATGTGTGATCACTCTGGAGTCACCAGTACAATGAATACTTGTGTCACTAGCAGGGGACAGGAGGGCATGTTGGGGGTATGGAAGGAGTGTCGGGTAACTGCCCCCCGAAATAAAAACAAAGGATAAATTACGCGTTTTGTTGTCACAATTCAATTTATTTATATAAATGTCCTAACCTTCAGACCCGTCCGTTGTATACAATGTATAATGTGTATAGAGGTGTGTGCAATGTAAATAAGGGTGTATACAATGCATATAGGGGATGTATACAATGTATATACAGTGTATATAGGGGTGTATATAAGGAAAGTTATGGTAGACCTACCTTGGTTAACTTCCTTTCCTTGGAGTCCATGGGAACCACAGGGGACATCGGGGTTGTAGGTGGATCCAGGGGGTCCGAGGCACCAATCAGCAAAGCTTTTCAAAGTTTCCCAGAATGCCCGGGCCCTCTCCCCTATAACCCCGCCTCCAGGCTCAGTCAGACAGTTTTGGTAACCAGCCATAAGCAGGAAGCAGAGAAGAGGACAGAGAGAACACATGCCCAAGTACTCACACATACAGATGGCGCCGGCCTTATTATTGCTGGCGGAGCGCCAGGACCGTGTCCCTGGCGATCCGCCAGCAATCTGGCGCTCTGGCTGAATGAGACGCTCGTGCGTCTCCCACGCACGAGCGTCTCAATAGCCGGGCGGCGAGGCGGCGCGGCGGGTGCAGTCCTGCCCGTCTCCAGCTTCAGGGAGACTGGCAGGGCTGCGGGGGGGCGGTGTGGACCGGCGGGGACCCGGGGAAGCCGGCGGGGACCCGGCGAAAAGCACCGTCGGAACGGGACGCGCGTGCACCTCGTGCACGCGCGTCCCCTTCCGACATACAGATGGCGCGGGGCGGGGGATGGCGGGTGGCGAGTCCTCCGCCATCCCCAGCAAAGACAAGCCCGGCGCCATCTGTACACACCACGGTACATGGACAAGACTCAGGTCGTGTAAGGTCACAGTGTAGTATATCACACATAGGGATACCTCAGGAACAAATTTAGGGAGGGCGCCCTGTGGTTTCCATGGACTTCAAAGAAACAAAGTTAACCAAGGTAGGTTCTACCATAACTTTCCGTTTCCTTTTCAGGGTCCATGGGTCCCACAAGGGACATCGGGGATGTCTCAAAGCCGTATTTAAGGGAGGGAATTGCCTGAGGTGTCAGAAGTACCCGACGACCAAAGGAGGCATCCTGGGAGGCGAACGTGTCAAAGGCATAGAATTTTATAAATGTATTGACAGATGACCACGTTGCAACCTTGCACAGCTGTTTGGCAGATGCACCTCGGCGTGCTGCCCATGATGGGCCAACCGCTCTGGTAGAGTGTGCTTTGATGGAAATAGGGATAGGAAGATTAGCCTGTTGTTAGGCCTTCTGTATAGCCATGCGAATCCAGCGAGCAATAGTCTGTTTGCTCGCTGGCCACCCCTTTTTGTGGAATCCGTAGAGCACGAAAAGAGATATTTTCTGACTGGCTTAGTATGGTCTAGGTAAATGGTCAGAGCCCTGACCACATCCAGAAAGCGTTCCTCTGCAGAGAGTTCGTCTGTATTGAACACTGGAACCACAATCTCCTGATTGATGTGGAATTTGGAGACTACCTTTGGAAGGTGAGATGGTTTAGTCCATAACACCGCCCTATCCGGATGAAATATGAGGAACAGTGTTTTACAGGAGAGACACCCGTCTGGCGGATGCAATTGCCAAAAGAAACACAGTCTTGGCTGTCAGCCATTTGAAATCCGCTGCCTGTAACGGTTCGAAAGGTGGTTTGATCAAAGCCTGCAACACCAGAGATAAGTCCCAAGGTGTTGTAGGAGGAACACACGGGGGCTGAATATGTACCACTCCTTGAAGGAATGTACGGACGTCCGGGAGACAAGCTATTTTCCTCTGGAACCAGATGGATAAAGCTGAAACTTGAACTTTCAAAGACGCTAGTCTTAGCCCCATGTCTAGGCCCTTTTGAAGGAATGCCAGGATTCTGGCTACCTTGAACATTTTTGAATTATACTTCCTAGCCATACACCATGCAAAGTAGGTGTGCCAGACCCGATAATAAATTCTGGATAATGCTGGATTTCGCACCTGAATAATGGTTCTGGCTACCTTTGAAGAAAAACCTTTTATTTTTCAGTAAGGCAGTCTCAAGTGTCACGCCGTCAAAGACAGGCGCTGAAGGTCTGGGTGCAGGCTAGGTCCCTGACTCAGTAAGTCCACCCGGAGGGGTAGTAGGAGGAAGGGTTGGTGGTACGACATTTGTTGTAGGTTCACATACCAGTGCCTGCGTGGCCAGGCCGGAGCTATCAGGCTGAGGTCCCACCCTTCCTGTTTGAATTTCCTGATTACTCTGGGAATCATGGATATTGGTGGAAAGGCATATGGAAGACAATAATTCCATGGAACTGATAGGACATCCGTGAAGCTGGCTTGAGGATCCCTGGATCTCGACCCGAACGTTGACACTTTGTTGTTGTGTCTGGACGCCATTAAGTCCACGTCTGGCATGCCCCAACGGTCTTTCAGGAGAGAGAGAATGCCTCGGGGTGGAGCGACCACTCCCCCGGATGGATATCTTGGCGGCTTAAGAAGTCTGACGCCCAATTTAGAACTTCTGGGATGAAGATTGCCGATAGAGCCAGAAGGTGCTGCTCCGCCCATGTGAGAATCCTGGAGACCTCCCAGAGAGCAGCTGCGCTGCGAGTACCTCCCTGGCGATTTATGTACGCCACAGCCAAGGCGTTGTCCTATCTGATCTGGACCGGTTTTCCTTGGAGAAGGTCTTGAGAACGGATTAGGGCATTGTAAGCTGCTCGAAGCTCCAGCACGTTGATGGAAAGGCAGGTTTCTGGTGTGGATCGGGATTCTACTACCGTCCCCCAGCCTCGAAGGCTGATGTCGGTAGTGAGAATCGTCCACTCTGTGAACCAGAATGGACCACCCTGAGTCAGATGGTCTGTTTGCAGCCACCATTGAAGGGAAGTTCTTACCTCCTGTGTCGTGAGAAACGTGGACCTGATGTGGGGAGGTTGTCCGTCCCATTACAGCAGAATGTGGCGTTGCAGGGTGCGTGAATGGATCTGCACCCACTCCACCATGTCGAAAGTTGAGACCATCAGGCCCAGGATTTTCATTGCCAGGTGGATTGAGACTCTGGGACTCTGCAAAAACAACCTGATTCGTGTTGCAAGGAACTGCACTTGTCCCTGGGGAGAAACATCCTAAAGGACTGAGTGTCCAGGAGTGCACCCAAATGCAGCATTTGCTGCGACTTGATGAGCAATGATTTCTCCCAATTGAGGAGCCAACCGTGTTGTTGGAGTATCCTGATTGTTATCTGTAGATGAGATAACAGGACTTATTTATTTATTAACAGTTTCTTATATAGCGCAGCATATTCTGTTGCGCTTTACAATAGCAGACAGTGATACAACAAAACAGGGTATTTACAGACAGTCAAAATGTAGGAGGGCCCTGCTCGCAAGCTTACAATCTATAGGGAAATAGGCATTGATACATAAGGATAGATACTGTATTCTTTATTGCACCGATTCCACCAGAACGCAAGGTTCTATGATTGGTTCTGGTATTTGATAAGCTTGCCTGAAGAGATGAGTCTTCAGGGAATGCTTATAGGTTTGGAAACTGGAGGAGATTTGTCCAGTAACAGTAAAGGCCGCCATACACTATGCGATTTGGCCCCGATTTCACCCGATCCAGATGGATCGGGCAGTGAAATCGGACCAAATCGCAGGTTTTGACACCCGGTCCGACCCGATGCGCGGTCCCGTGCGCATTGGGTCAGAGTCGGGACGTCGGACCAGCTGCACATAAGATAAATCTTATGTACAGCCGTGGGGACTCTGAGGACGCCGGCGAGGGAGGGGGGCAGGAGACGTCGGCGAGAGAGGGGGGCGGCAGGGGGAGCCGGAGCAGGGAGCTGTCATGCTCCGTCCAGGTAGGGGGGGGGACACGCCGCTAGTAGTGCGGACGCTGCGGGGTACACAGGCGGCAGTGACATAGAGTCGGGCGGGGGGAGCCGGGAGCTGTCAGCACTGAAAAAAAAAAAAGCCCATACAATGAATGGGCAGCCTGTGATTGGCTGAGCGCTCTCTCAGCCTGTCAGCAATTGGCTGAGAGGCATGCGATGTATCATTTGCAAAACTTGGCACATCAAGTGCCAAATCGTGTGTCCCCCTGCCGGGGAGCTGCAGGGGGAAATCAGGTCCGACTTGTATGCAATGTATATAGGGTGTATACAATGTATATAGAGGGTGTGCAATATATAGGGGGGGATGCAGATTATATAGGGGTGTATACAAGGTATATAGGGGTGTATATAATGTATATACTGTAGGAGTGTGTACAATGTATACAGTGGGGTGTATATAGGGGTGTATACAATGTATTTGTGTGGTGTATATAGAAGGTGTATACAATGTATATAGGGGTGTGTACAATGTATACAGGGGTGTGTACAATGTATATATGTGTGTATGCAGTGTGTGTATAGGGGGTGTATGCAATGTATATAGGGTGTGTGTGTGTACAGTGTATATAGGGGGTGTATTCAGCGTATATATGGATGTGTGCAGTGTATATAGGGGTGTCTACAATGTATGTAGGGGGTGTTTACAATGTATAAATGGGTTAAGCAATGTATATAGGGGGTGTTTATAATGTATATAGGGGTGTGTGTAATGTATATAGGGGAGGAATGCAATTTATATCCTGTATGTTGGGGTGTATATAGGGGATGTGTACAATGTATAGAGATGTTTACAATGTTTATAGAGAGTGCGTATGTGTGTGCATAGGGAATGTTTACTGTGTATATAGGGGGTGTGTACAGTGTATATAAGGACTGTATATAGGGGTGTATGAGATATATATATATATATATATATATATATATATATATATATATATATATATATATATATATATGTGGTGTGTGTGTGTATATAGGGAATGTATACAGTGGGTGTATATAGGGGTATATGCAGTGTAAATAGTGGTGTATACAATGGCTATAGGGGTTATGCAATGTTTATAGGGGTGTGTGCAATGTATATAGGGGGTGCATACAGGGGGTGTATGCAATGTATATAGGGGAGGAATGCAAGGCATATCTGGGGTGCAGTGTATATAGTGGGTGAATGCAATGTATATAGGGGAAGTATGCAATGTATATAGGGTTGTATACAGTGTATATAGGGGTGTATACAATGTATATAGGTGGTGTATAACCTGTGTATATAGGGGCGTATACAATGTATATTGGGGTGTATGCAATGTATATAGGGGAAGTATGCAATGTGTATAGGGTTGTATAGCCTGTATATAGTTGGTTATGTAGGGGGGTGTATACAGTGTGTGTGTGTATATATAGTGGGTGGATGCAATGTATATAGGGGAAGTATGCACTGATCCACATATAGGGGGTATATGCAGTGTATATAGGGTGTGTACAATGTATGTAGGGGTGTGTACAGTGTATATAGGGGTGCATACAGTACAATGTATATAGTGTGTACAGTGTATATAGGGGTGCATACAATGTATATAGATAGTGTGTGTATATAGGGGGGGTGCGTACAGTGTATATTGGGAGTGTATATAGGGGTTGTGTACCGGGTATGTAGGGAGTGTATATAGGGTGTATGCAATGTATATAGGGGGTGTGTACAGCTAGTATTCCCGCTAGGCTGTTTAACGGGGCGCTGCGCCCTGCCCGATTTTTAGATGGCAAATGCACCCTGCCCCTCCGGCGGCGTCCTGCTAAAACAGCCTGCCTGTGGTGTGACTGGGGAAGCCCAGTGCCGCTGCTGCTTCCCCCGGCAGTGTAGAGCCTTCAGGGTGGCCGGGCTCACCCCCTTCTGTGACAACGGCGGCCGGGCTCACCCCTTTTCGGCACGGCACGCTCCTTTTGTGACGCTGGTGTCCCAGGACCGCCCAAAACAGTGACGTCGACGGGCCCGGTCTGCCCCCTTTACGCTGGCCCCGTGCAGTGGTGCCCTGCCCTCCGTAGTTCCTAGAAGGAACACTATACAGCGTATATAGGGGGGGTGTACAATGTATATAGATAGTGTATATAGGGGGTGTGTACAGTGTATATAGATAGTGTATATAGGGGGTGTGTGTACAGTGTATATAGATAGAGCAGTGATTTTCAACCTTTTTACTTTGCGGTACACTAAATAGGACTTTAAAATTGCTAAGGCACACCCTAAGATCCCCACAGGGAAAAAACACATTGGCCACCACAGGAAAAAAACAAACCTATTGGCCCCCACATTAAAAACAATCACACTGATCCCCACAGGTAACAAAAATAAAATACATTGGCCCTTTACATAAAAAGAAGAGACCAGTAAATAACAGTTGAACTGGTGGTGACTGTAAATGGGTTTGGGCATCTCTAGATCTGGGGGCACACTTGAGAACAGCTCAAGGCACACTAGTTGAAAAACACTGAGATAGAGTGTATATAGGGGGTGTGTACAGTGTACATAGATAGTGTGTATATAGGGGTGTGTACAATGTATATAGATAGTGTATATAGGGGGTGTGTACAATGTTTATAGATAGTGTATATAGGGGGTGTGTACAGTGTATATAGATAGTGTGTACAGTGTATATAGGGACGTGTACAGTATATATCGGGGTGCATACAATTTGTATATAGTGTGTACAGTATATAGGGGTGCGTACAGTGTGTATATAGAGGTGTATATAGATAGTGTATATAGGGGGTGTGTACAATGTATATAGATAGTCTATATAGGGGGGGTGTACAGTGTATATAGAGGTGTGTACAATGTATATAGATAGTGTATATAAGGGGTGTATATAGATAGTGTGTACAGTGTATATAGGGACGTGTACAGTATATATCGGGGTGCATACAATTTTTATATAGTGTGTACAGTATATAGGGGTGCGTACAGTGTATATAGAGGTGTATATAGATAGTGTATATAGGGGGTGTGTACAATGTATATAGATAGTCTATATAGGGGGGGTGTACAGTGTATATAGATAGTGTATATAGAGGTGTGTACAATGTATATAGATAGTGTATATAGGGGGTGTGTACAGTGTATATAGATAGTGTGTACAGTGTATATCGGGGTGCATACAATTTTTATATAGTGTGTACAGTATATAGGGGTGCGTACAGTGTATATATAGTGTATATAGGGGTGTGTACAGTGTATATAGGGGTGCGTACAGGGGGTGTGTACATTGTATATAGGGGTGTGTACAATGTACATAGGGGTGCATACAGTGTATATAGATAGTGTATATAGAGGGTGTGTACAATTTATATAGATAGTATATATAGGGGTGTGTTTAGTGTTTATAGGGGTGTGTACAGTGTATATAGGGGTGTACACAACCCCTATATACACTGTACACACCCCCTATATACACTGTACGCACCCCTATAAACACTCCCTACATACCCTGTACACAATCCTTATATACACTCCCAATATACACTGTACGCACCCCCTATATACATTGTACACACCCCGACATACACTGAACGTACCCCTATATACACTGTACACACTATCTATATACATTGTATGCACCCCTATATACACTGTACACACTATCTATATACATTGTATGCACCCCAATATACACCATCTATATACACTGTATGCACCCCTATATACACTATCTATATACATTGTACACACCTTCTATCTATATACACTGTACACACTCCTATATACACTATTTATATACACTGTACGCACCCCTATATACACTGTACGCACCCATATATACACTGTACACCTATATACACTGTACACACTGTATATAGGGGTGCATATAGTGGTGCGTACAATGTATATAGGGGTGCATACAGTGTATATAAATAGTGTATATAGGGGTGTGTACAGTGTATATAGGGGTGTGTACAGTGTATATAAATAGTGTATATAGGTGTGCGTATAATGTATATAGGGGTACGTACAGTGTATATAGGGGTGCGTACAGTGTATATAAATAGTGTATATAGGGGTGTGTGCAGTGTATATAGATAGAGGGTGTGTACAATGTATATAGATAGTGTATATAGGGGTGTGTATAGGGGGTGTGTACAGTGTATATAGGGGTGCATACAGTGGATTCAGTATTGAATCCCGACGCCGGAATCCCGACAGCGGAAATGCCGACAAGGGGGGGACGTGGATCGCCCCCCCTTGCGGGCTCGCTGCGCTCGCCACGCAGCGGGCCCGGTGCCTCGCTACGCTCGGCACGCTAATTTATTCTCCCTCCAGGGGTGTCGTGGACACCCCAGGAGGGAGAATGTGTCGGCATTTCGGCGGTCGGGATTCCGGCGTCGGGATTCTGAACGCCGAGATCCCGACCGCCGGGATTTTAACTGCATCCCGCATACAGTGTATATAGATAGTGTATATAGGGGTGCATACAGTGTATATAGATAGTGTGTACAGTGTATGTAGGGGTGTATACAATGTATATAGGGGGTGCATATAGTGTATATTGGGAGTGTATATAGGGGTTGTATATAGGGGTGCATACAATGTATATAGATAGTGTACAGTGTATATAGGGGTGCATACAATGTATATAGATAGTGCGTACAGTGTATATAGGGGTGCATACAATGTATATAGATGGTGCGTACAGTGTATATAGGGGTGCGTACAGTGTATATAGATAGTGCGTACAGTGTATATAGGGGTGCGTACAGTGTATATAGGGGTGCATACAATGTATATAGGGGTGTGTACAGTGTATATAGGGGTGCATACAATGTATATAGATAGTGTGTACAGTGTATATAGGGGTGCATACAAATATAGATAGTGCGTACAGTGTATATAGGGGTGCGTACAATGTATATAGATAGTGCGTACAGTGTATATAGGGGTGCGTACAATGTATATAGTGTGTACAGTGTATATAGGGGTGCGTACAATGTATATATAGTGCGTACAGTGTGTATATATGGGTGCATACAATGTATATAGAAAGTGCGTACAGAGTATATAGGGGTGCATACAATGTATATAGATAGTGCGTACAGTGTATATAGGGGTGCATACAATGTATATAGATAGTGTGTACAGTGTATATAGGGGTGCATACAATGTATATAGATAGTGCGTACAGTGTATATAGGGGTGCGTACAGAGTATATAGGGGTGCGTACAATGTATATAGTGTGTACAGTGCATATAGGGGTGCATACAATGTATATATAGTGTGTACAGTGTATATAGGGGTGCATACAATGTATATAGATAGTGTGTACAGAGTATATAGGGGTGCATACAATGTATATAGATAGTGTGTACAGTGTATATAGGGGTGCATACAATGTATATAGATAGTGTATATAGGGGTGCATACAATGTATATAGATAGTGCGTTCAGTGTATATAGGGGTGCGTACAGTGTATATAGGGGTGCGTACAGTGTATATAGGGGTGCGTACAGTGTATATAGCTAGTGCATACATTGTATATAGGGGTGTGTACAGTGTATATAGATATTGCGTACAGTGTATATAGGGGTGCATACAATGTATATAGATAGTGCGTACAGTGTATATAGATAGTGCATACAATGTATATAGCTAGTGCATACATTGTATATAGGGGTGCGTACAATGTATATAGTGTGTACAGTGTATATAGGGGTGCGTACAATGTATATATAGTGCGTACAGTGTGTATATAGGGGTGCATACAATGTATATAGATAGTGTGTACAGAGTATATAGGGGTGCATACAATGTATATAGATAGTGCGTACAGTGTATATAGGGGTGCATACAATGTATATAGATAGTGTATATAGGGGTGCATACAATGTATATAGGGGTGCATACAATGTATATAGCTAGTGCATACATTGTATATAGGGGTGTGTACAGTGTATATAGATATTGCGTACAGAGTATATAGGGGTGCGTACAGTGTATATAGATAGTGCGTACAGTGTATATAGATAGTGCGTACAGTGTATATAGGGGTGTGTACAGTGTATATAGGGGTGCATACAATGTATATAGATAGTGCGTACAGTGTATATAGATAGTGCGTACAGTGTATATAGGGGTGTGTACAGTGTATATTGGGAGTGTGTACAGCTAGTGTTCCCGCCAGGCTGTTTAACGGGGCGCTGCGCCCTGCCCGTTTTTTAAATGTGGTGTGACTGGGGAAGGGCGGTGCCACTGTAGATAGCGGTGCCCGGTGCTTCCCCCGGCAGTGTAGAGCCTTCTGTGACGACGGCGGCCGGGCTCGCCCCTTTTCGGCACGGCATGAGCACGCTTCTTTTGTGAAGCTGGCGGCCCGGGACCGCCCAAAACAGTGACGTCGACGGGCCCAGTCCGCCCCCTTTACGCTGCCCCCGTGCAGTGGCGCCCTGCCCTCAGTAGTTCCAAGAAGGAAGACTATGCAACATGTGTTGGGTTGTTCTCAATACACTACTGCGTAACTGCTGTGTAAAGTTTCTATAGGGAGTGTATATCGGGGTGTGTACAATGTATATAGGGGTGTATGCAGTGAATATAGGGGAAACTAAGGGCAGCGCGGACGGTGTAATGGTTAGCATTACTGCCTCACAGCACTGAGGTCATGGGTTCAATACCCACCATGGCTCTAACTGTGCGGAGTTTGTATATTCTCCCCGTGCTTGCGTGGGTTTACTCCGGGTACTCCAGTTTCCTCCCACAATCCAAAAATATACAGGTAGGTTAATTGGCTCTCAACAAATTAACCCTAGAATGTCTGTGTGTGCGTGTACATGTGGTAGGGAACACAGATTGTAAGCTCCACTGGGGCAGGGACTGATGTGAATGTTCAAATATTCTCTGTAAAGCGCTGCGGAATATGTGTGCGCTATATAAGAAACTGTGAATAAATAAACTAGTAAAAAGCTTTCCTAAGATGTAGCCACAGACAGAGATTTATCTGGTACAGTGGGCACCATATTCCATGGAGGTGTTGGTGTCAGTGGGGGGTTGCGGAGTACATGCGGGGTCTGTTGTTAATTATCTGTATTGTAATCTGCAAGAGCTGTTGTTGTACAGTGGTGACCTGTACTCACTCTGTTACATGATGCTTCCATATATATGAGAAACTCTGCCCCTCATCAGAGCACACTGTTCCCCTCACAGACTGTTCCATACCGTCATCTACTATAGGTGTCTTTACAGGGACCGAGTCAGTCCCCAGCTGTCAGCTCCTTGTGCCTACCAGCCAGGTGGCCATTATATAGGCCTGACTGTGGAGGAACAACATGGCAGGTTCTCAGGATATCCCAGTTAGTGATTGTGTCCTTATCTCCTAGATCCTGTCTGACCTGGAGGCTGCCCGCTATGTCCATGGTATCGCCGTACACTGGTACTTGGATGCCGTGGTCCCAGCAGACATCAGCCTGGGGAGTACACACCGCCTCTTCCCAGAATACTTCCTGTTTGCCACAGAATCCTGCGTTGGCTCCTATCCATGGGACAAGGGAGTGAGGCTGGGCTGCTGGGAGCGGGGGAACCGGTACAGTCACAGCATCCTAGAGGTAGGTCTGTGTACCGTATGTATGTGGCGTGTTACAGTCAGGGCATCCTAGAGGTAGGTCTGTGTACCGTATGTATGTGGCGTGTGACAGTCACAGCATCCTAGAGGTAGGTCTGTGTACGGTATGTATGTGGCGTGTTACAGTCACGGCATCCTAGAGGTAGGTCTGTGTACGGTATGTATGTGGCGTGTTACAGTCACAGCATCCTAGAGGTAGGTCTGTGTACCGTATGTATGTGGTGTGTTACAGTCACAGCATCCTAGAGGTAGGTCTGTGTACCATATGTATGTGGTGTGTTACAGTCACAGCATCCTAGAGGTAGGTCTGTGTACCGTATGTATGTGGCGTGTTACAGTCACGGCATCCTAGAGGTAGGTCTGTGTACCGTATGTATGTGGCGTGTTACAGTCACAGCATCCTAGAGGTAGGTCTGTGTACCGTATGTATGTGGTGTGTTACAGTCACAGCATCCTAGAGGTAGGTCTGTGTACCATATGTATGTGGTGTGTTACAGTCACAGCATCCTAGAGGTAGGTCTGTGTACCGTATGTATGTGGCGTGTTACAGTCACGGCATCCTAGAGGTAGGTCTGTGTACCGTATGTATGTGGCGTGTTACAGTCACAGCATCCTAGAGGTAGGTCTGTGTACCGTATGTATGTGGCACGTTACGGTCACGGTGTCCTAGAGGTAGGCCTGTGTACCGTATGTATGTGGCGTGTTACAGTCACAGCGTCCTAGAGGTAGGCCTGTGTACCGTATGTATGTGGCGTGTTACAGTCACGGCATCCTAGAGGTAGGCCTGTGTACCGTATGTATGTATGTGGTGTGTTACAGTCACGGCATCCTAGAGGTAGGTCTGTGTACCGTATGTATGTGGCGTGTTACAGTCACGGCATCCTAGAGGTAGGTCTGTGTACCGTATGTATGTGGCGTGTTAGTCACGGCATCCTAGAGGTAGGCCTGTGTACCGTATGTATGTATGTGGTGTGTTACAGTCACGGCATCCTAGAGGTAGGCCTGTGTACCGTATGTATGTATGTGGCGTGTTACAGTCACAGCGTCCTAGAGGTAGGTCTGTGTACTGTATGTATGTGGCGTGTTACAGTCACGGCATCCTAGAGGTAGGTCTGTGTACCGTATGTATGTGGTGTGTTAGTCACGGCATCCTAGAGGTAGGTCTGTGTACCGTATGTATGTGGCGTGTTACAGTCACGGTATCCTAGAGGTAGGTCTGTGTACCGTATGTATGTGGTGTGTTAGTCACGGCATCCTAGAGGTAGGTCTGTGTACCGTATGTATGTGGCGTGTTACAGTCACAGCATCCTAGAGGTAGGTCTGTGTACCGTATGTATGTGGCGTGTTACAGTCACGGCATCCTAGAGGTAGGCCTGTGTACCGTATGTATGTAGCGTGTTACAGTCACGGCATCCTAGAGGTAGGTCTGTGTACCGTATGTATGTGGTGTGTTAGTCACGGCATCCTAGAGGTAGGTCTGTGTACCGTATGTATGTGGCGTGTTACAGTCACGGTATCCTAGAGGTAGGTCTGTGTACCGTATGTATGTGGCGTGTTACAGTCACGGCATCCTAGAGGTAGGTCTGTGTACCGTATGTATGTGGCGTGTTACAGTCACGGCATCCTAGAGGTAGGCCTGTGTACCGTATGTATGTAGCGTGTTACGGTCACGGTGTCCTAGAGGTAGGTCTGTGTACCGTATGTATGTGGCGTGTTACAGTCACAGCATCCTAGAGGTAGGCCTGTGTACCGTATGTATGTGGCGTGTTACAGTCACAGCATCCTAGAGGTAGGCCTGTGTACCGTATGTATGTGGCGTGTTACAGTCACGGCATCCTAGAGGTAGGCCTGTGTACCGTATGTATGTAGCGTGTTACAGTCACGGCATCCTAGAGGTAGGTCTGTGTACCGTATGTATGTGGCGTGTTACAATCACGGCATCCTAGAGGTAGGTCTGTGTACCGTATGTATGTGGCGTGTTACAGTCACGGCATCCTAGAGGTAGGTCTGTGTACCATATGTATGTGGCGTGTTACAGTCACAGCATCCTAGAGGTAGGTCTGTGTACCGTATGTATGTGGCGTGTTACAGTCACGGCATCCTAGAGGTAGGTCTGTGTACCGTATGTATGTGGCGTGTTACAGTCACTGCATCCTAGAGGTAGGTCTGTGTACCGTATGTATGTGGCGTGTTACAGTCACAGCGTCCTAGAGGTAGGTCTGTGTACCGTATGTATGTGGCGTGTTACAGTCACGGCATCCTAGAGGTAGGACTGTGTACCGTATGTATGTGGCGTGTTACAGTCACAGCGTCCTAGAGGTAGGTCTGTGTACCGTATGTATGTGGCGTGTTACAGTCACGGCATCCTAGAGGTAGGTCTGTGTACCGTATGTATGTGGTATGTTAGTCACGGCATCCTAGAGGTAGGTCTGTGTACCGTATGTATGTGGCGTGTTACAGTCACAGCATCCTAGAGGTAGGTCTGTGTACCGTATGTATGTGGCGTGTTACAATCACGGCATCCTAGAGGTAGGGCTGTGTACTGTATGTAAATAGCATGTTACAGTCACGGCATCCTAGAGGTAGGTCTGTGTACTGTATGTATGTGGCGTGTTACAGTCACGGCATCCTAGAGGTAGGCCTGTGTACCGTATGTATGTGGCATGTTACAAGTCACGGCGTCCTAGAGGCAGGTCTGTGTACCGTATGTATGTGGCGTGTTACAGTCATGGCATCCTAGAGGTAGACCTGTGTACCGTATGTATGTGGCGTGTTACAGTCACGGTATCCTAGAGGTAGGGCTGTGTACTGTATGTAAATAGCATGTTACAGTAATGCATTGTTCATGTTACTCCATGTTATATAATAATATGGCTTACTCTGCTCCTCCCCTCTATGGGGGGGAATTCACGTGTGAGTTAGAAGGCACCCGACAGAGCGTACGTTTTGCGGACAAGACTGTTTTGGCAATCTAACGGCCTGGTAACGGCTAATTGGCCTTAATGATAGTCAGTCCCAGTCCGGCCACCCCCCCCCCCCCACCCCCCACCCCCCCCCCCCCCCACAGAATTACAGTACCCCTCACTCATCCCTGAATGTCCATGTTACCTTCATATCCCGCATGTAGCCCAGCATCCCAGGTGCCCGCAGCCCCCGTAATACGGTGAGAGAGGTCACCCAGGGGACATGGGGTCTCTCGCCCACCCAGGGGTGTTGCTGACCCTCATACATCCACACCTTTCCTATCTGCAGGATCTGAACTATTATGTGACCGGCTGGACGGACTGGAACCTGGCCCTGGATGTGGGTGGTGGCCCCACATGGGTGGGGAATTATGTGGACAGCCCCATCATTGTGGATGTCAGTAAGGATGTGTTCTACAAGCAGCCCACCTTCTATCACATGGCGCACTTCAGGTGAGAGGAATGTATTACACGTGTGCACATGCATGTAGTGGTCACATGACCAGTCGCTCACAGCGCTCTCTGTACGCAGTAAGTTCATCCCAGCGGGCGCACAGCGTGTTGGACTGGATGCCAGCCGGAAGAGTCCGCTAGAGAGCGTGGCATTCCTGTGCCCAGACGGCTCAGCCGTGGTTGTGGTCCTGAACAGGTAAGGGCCACATTGTGTGGTGCAGATGAGAACAGGGGCCCCAGCCAGTATTGTGGTGGTCACTCCTCCTTTTTCTATTACAGAGACTCTCAGGACGTTCCATTTGTCATCTCTGATCCTTCCCTGGGGAACATAGAGGCCTTGTCCCCTGCAAACTCCATCCAGACGTACCGCTGGAGACGGGGGTGACTGGCATGCATAATGTGTGGTCACTGCAGTACTGCTGCAGCCAGCAGGTGTCACCCTCGCTCACTAACTGACCATACAGCTGTTTCCTGGCACTGCTTACTAACATGCTGCCGCAGATGACACGCAGCGGTGGCACTAATTGCTTGCAGAGTACGGTGTGTCCCTGACAGCACCGAGTATTCTGCCCCCTCCCATGTAACACAATCGTCTGCTCTACAGTAGGGATTACCATCTTGGCTACAACAGTCCTAAGTGCAGTGCTCCGCCCTGCTGTTCCTGGCAGCTCTGCAGCATTGCTCCGCAATGACGTGACCCCTGTTTTATAGATGATGATGGAGGGGGGATGAGGGACCCTTCCTCCCAATCACTTTCCACCATCTGTGAGCGGACGATTACTCAGAACTTGGACGGTGCTGCACACTGCATTCTTCTGTGGAGAGAGTGGCTGAATCCTGTGCTCCGACCTCCGGGCGAAGCGCACGCATGCATGTCTCCTCTTGGAAACTAATAAAATATCCCATTTGTCTGTACAGAAGAGGCTGTGTGTCTGTCATAATGCTCTGCAGCCCGCTGTTAATATTGTAATGATTGGGGTGGGGGGAGCAGTCGATGGGAGAAGGTGGTAGTACACAGCATCATTCAGAACAGGACTGCTGGTTACATCACACAAGTGCGGCTATCCTGACAACATGGATTGTTAGTGTACCACGAGGTGCATGGGGTGATACACCTGCTGCAAATTGTCTTCAGTTCAATTAACAAAAGTGGGGTGGAGTCTGGATAGAGGCAGCTAGTGGATAATAGATACACCCAGGACTCACAGTTTGGGTAGGTGCTAGGTCTGGCTGGAGGGGAGTCAGCAGAGGCCGTGTGCCTGAGGAATGGAGGGGAGTCGCCAGAGACCGTGCGCCCGATGGGCGGAGGTTGGATGAAGGGGCGGCAGGGTAACACCGGTGGGAGGCGAATGAGTGGATACAGGTGTATTTCCCATCTGTAGTGCTGTAGGACCCATGTACAATGTGGTTGTGCGTCACAGTGGGGACAAATGACACAATGACAATGTGGAAATAATCTGCGTCCTGCTTTATTATGTCACTAGTGGGTCACTTCCCATCAGAGGCCGGTTACACAGCAGATAACGGTGCAGGCAGGTCACAGGGGCTCAATAGTTCCCAGTACCAGGGAATGGAATGTAGCTTTCCTACCAGAACCATCTGTCCCACCTCATTCATCGTCCCCCTCATTGTCATCCATGGTAATGGCGCGACTCATGGCACCTTCCCCTGAGACGCGCTGTATGGAGACGATGCCACTCAGCATGGCATAACTGATCATTGCCAGCAGCCCAGCTGCCACCGAAAGGATCTGGTTCCGTCTTTTGTTTGGCTCTTCTTCGCTCTCGGGGGTCTCGGCTGCTGGGGACTTTGGGGAAAGTCGAGGGAGGGTCTCTGTGGACAGACAAGACATGAGGCGTCTTTAGCGTTACATGGGCGCGGTACCACTCACTGATGGCATCAGTAATGTAAGGGCTCACCTCTGTCCGTGGTGAAGTATATGCTGAGGATGGAGGTGCAGTATTGGCACAGATTGGGCAGAGACCTCAGGTGTTGCTGTAACCGGTTACTGGGCAGCCTGACGGTCAGTATTGGTGCCAGGTAACTGAAGACGTGGGCATCTAGGGATGCCGGCCTGCAAACAAACGCACAGTCAGAACCAGACCTGAGCTGGCACATTATACAGGTACCCTGTGGGACTACACATCCCAGTATACCCTTATACAGTCAGCTTGCCAAAACAAGGGGATGGTGGGAGGTGTAGTGCTACAGTAGCCTCTGCTCTTCACTTACCCCCCAGCAATCTGCATAACGCCCCCAACCTTGCCACCCCCGCACAGCGCCCCCAACCCCGCCAGCCCCACACAGCACCCCACAACGCCCCCAAACCCGCCAGCCCCACACAACGCCCCGCCAACCCCCACAGCGGCCCCAACCCTGCCAGCCCCACACAGCGCCCCCAACCCCGCACAACGGCCCCCAACCCTGCACAATGGCCCCCAACCCCGCCAGCCCCACCTAACGCACCCAACCCTGCCAGCCCCGCCTAACGCCCCCAACCCTGCCAGCCCCACCTAACGCCCCCAACCCGGCCAGCCCCACCTAACACCCCCGATCCTGCGTAACCAAAAAGTAGCCCCTGGGTCCGAGGTGCACACGGCCAGGCTGCAGCCATGTCTCCCCAGCTGGGACAACCCTGGCTCTATCACGGATCACCTTATACTTACGAGTCTCCAAAGAAGAAGCTGTCGCCCCCAAGTCGCTGGGACAGGAGACTCAGGCACTCGTGGGCATCGCTGTACAGCTGTCGGGAGAGAGCAGTGTTATCACAGTCCATCTAAAATCTATTCCCAGCCTGGCAGCAGCCGCCTCTCACCTGTTTCTCTGTCAGCTCATCCTCATCCTGCCAGCTCTCCCCGCGGATCAGCTGCAGACGCTCCAGGTAGCGCTTGTGCATTTGGTTTGGGATGAAGAAGTTAAGCGGGAAAGGAATAGTGTCAGCGTACCACTTCCGCGTGTGCTGGACGTAGTTCTCCACGTCTACCCAGAAGGTGTGTATCTGTCAGCATTACAGACAAATGCTTGTTATAGTTCCGGTACCCAATGTATAGCCCCCATAATGTGCACTGCCGGTTAGCGTATAGATCATACTTACCAGAGCTGGCAGCAGTTTCTCCTCCAGCAGAGACAAGAAGGCCAAGGTGTCAGCTCCCTGCTTAGCTGACAAGTCATAATCTGCGTTGTATTTCTGTAGACAGAGTACAATATCATTCCTGCAGGTACCAACCATAGCCACCGCCCACCAGAGTACAATATCATTCCTGCAGGTACCACCCATAGCCACCGCCCACCTGCTGCAGGTCCCATCCATAGCCGCCACCCACCTCCTGCAGGTACCATCCATAGCCACCGCCCACCAGAGTACAATTTTATTCCTGCAGGTACCATCCATAGCCACAGCCCACCTCCTGCAGGTACCATCCATAGCCACCGCCCACCAGATTACAATATCATTCCTGCAGGTACCACCCATAGCCTCCGCCCACCTCCTGCAGGTACCACCCATAGCCTCCGCCCACCTCCTGCAGGTACCACCCATAGCCTCCGCCCACCTCCTGCAGGTACCACCCAACTCCTGCAGGCACCACCCACAGCCACTGCCCACCTCCTACAGGCACCACCCACAGCCACTGCCCACCAGAGTACAATATCATTCCTGCAGGTACCACCCATAGCCACTGCCCACCTGCAGATAGCACCCATAGCAACTGCCCACCAGAGTACAATATCATTCCTGCAAGTACCACCCATAGCCACTGCCCACCTGCAGATACCACCCATAGCCTCCACCCACCAGAGTGCAATATCATTCCTGCGGGTACCACCCACAGCTTGCTGTCACACCGTGTATACCAGGAGCTGCCGCCGCCTCGGGTCACTCACCTGCTTTCTGAGATGGGTAATAATTTTACTGGTTTCGAACAGAACGCCTTCATTCTGGGTCTTCAGGGCTGGCAGCCGGCCTGTAAGAAGAGACGCATCTGTATCAGCTAGTAAACACGGTATGGTACATGGCAGAGTAACACGCATTCCTATAGTGTACCTGAAGGACTCCGCCAGGGGTTGGAGAGTTTACGAACCTGTAGGGGGGCTCCCGAGAACTTGGCGTAAGTCTGAGAAACGAGAAAAAGGAAAGCAAATAGATACTGTGATGACACAACGGGGTGCAGATACAACACCAGAGCACGATACTGTGATGTCACAACGGGGCGCAGATAACAGAAGATACGACACCAGAGCACGATACTGTGATGTCACAATGGGCGCAGATAACAGCAGATATAACACCAGAGCACGATACTGTGATGTCATAACAGTATCGTGCTCTGGTGTTGTATCTGTGCCCGTTTTGACATCACAGTATCGTGCTCTGGTGTTGTATCTGCGCCCGTTTTGTCACAACGGGCGAGATAACAGCAGATACAACACCAGAGCACGATACTGTGATGACACAACGGGGCGCAGATACAACACCAGAGCACGATACTGTGATGTCACAACGGGGCGCAGATACAACACCAGACCACGATTCTGTGATGTAACAACAGGGCGCAGATACAACACCAGAGCACGATTCTGTGATGTCACAACAGGGCGCAGATACAACACCAGAGCACGATTCTGTGATGTCACAATGGGGCGCAGATACAACACCAGAACACGATTCTGTGATGGCACAACGGGGCGCAGATACAACACCAGAGCACGATTCTGTGATATCACAACGGGTGCAGATAACAGCAGATACAACACCAGAGCACGATACTGTGATGTCACAACGGGCGCAGATACAACACCAGAACACAATTCTGTGATGTCATAAAGGGGTACAGATACAACACAGGGCAGAGGACTGGACCATTGGCACAGTCAGATGGGGCTATTTCTGAGGCCAGTGATGTCATGGAACGCTGCGGTCACCAGTGGAATCTGAGACGCATTTTTCTGTCAACTCAGCAGCCACAAGCATGAATGGGCAGAGGAGGGTGGGAGTCCCTGTGGTTGTGTGGTTCAACAGTCAGGGAGATTGGTGGAAAACGTGAGGGAAGTCTATCCCATGGCCCAGCAGTGCAGACATTCCGATTATCATATTGGATACAAAGCAAACCCTTAAAGACTGAGGTCACTCTGCTATAGTAACAGGAGACCTAGAGCCAAGCTGTGCGATCTGAATTATAGGAGAGCTTCAGCGGGAATAGGGCTCCATACATCACACAAGGAATCATCTACATCATACCGACCAGTACCACCGCACCGTATAATAGCAAGAACGGGGCAACGCTACAGCTTCCATCATACCCACCAGTACCACCGCACCGTATGGCAGCAAGAACGGGGCAACGCTAAAGCTTCCATCATACCCACCAGTACCACCGCACAGTGTAACGCTAGCAGAGCACAATGTAATCACCCCAGCATGGCGCGGAGCCCGGTGTCACTAGCCCAGCATGGCGCGGAGCCCGGTGTCACTAGCCCAGCATGGCGCGGAGCCCGGTGTCACTAGCCCAGCATGGCGCGGAGCCCGGTGTCACTAGCCCAGCATGGCGCGGAGCCCGGTGTCACTAGCCCAGCATGGCGCGGAGCCCGGTGTCACTAGCCCAGCATGGCGCGGAGCCCGGTGTCACTAGCCCAGCATGGCGCGGAGCCCGGTGTCACTAGCCCAGCATGGCGCGGAGCCCGGTGTCACTAGCCCAGCATGGCGCGGAGCCCGGTGTCACTAGCCCAGCATGGCGCGGAGCCCGGTGTCACTAGCCCAGCATGGCGCGGAGCCCGGTGTCACTAGCCCAGCATGGCGCGGAGCCCGGTGTCACTAGCCCAGCATGGCGCGGAGCCCGGTGTCACTAGCCCAGCATGGCGCGGAGCCCGGTGTCACTAGCCCAGCATGGCGCGGAGCCCGGTGTCACTAGCCCAGCATGGCGCGGAGCCCGGTGTCACTAGCCCAGCATGGCGCGGAGCCCGGTGTCACTAGCCCAGCGTGGCGCGGAGCCCGGTGTCACTAGCCCAGCGTGGCGCAGAGCCCGGTGTCACTAGGCCAGCATGGCGCAGAGCCCGGTGTCACTAGCCCAGCATGGCGCAGAGCCCGGTGTCACTAGCCCAGCATGGCGCGGAGCCCGGTGTCACTAGCCCAGCATGGCGCAGAGCCCGGTGTCACTAGCCCAGCGTGGCGCGGAGCCCGGTGTCACTAGCCCAGCGTGGCGCGGAGCCCGGTGTCACTAGCCCAGCATGGTGCCCAGCTACATCACAGTTCCAGGCCAGGACGGTGAGAGCTGTCTGCAGAGCCCCGCACAGTGCGTGACAAGCAGCGCTGGAGGGGTAATGGAAGCATTCCTTGGCTGACCACTCTCAGCTGTCAGCAGAGTTTCCTCCCTGGAAAATACACCCAACCTCTGTCTGTGCAGATATCCCGGAGCCTCCAGCACTGGAGCACAGCAGGTTCTTTCATCCAGCGGCTGGGCTTCCCTCCTTACACAAACAGGAAGACCTCACCGCAGAATATAAATATATTTGTATTGCTGCTGCGCTGACTAGCCCAGGGGTTACTGTACTGCTCCCTGCTGGTGCATGTTAACTTTACCTCGCACCAGGACAGATGTCTGCAGAAATATCACTTGTGATCTGTAGCGCCACTTACCCCTCTCCATCATGTCCCCAGCCTCTGTCTATCACACACCTACCTTACTCCTCTGTAATGCCACTTACCCCTCTCCATCATGTCCCCAGCCTCTGTCTATCACACACCTACCTTACTGCTCTGTAATGCCACTTACCCCTACCCGTCATGTCCCCAGCCTCTGTCTATCACACACCTACCTTACTCCTCTGTAGTGCCACTTACCCCTCCCCGTCATGTCCCCAGCCTCTGTCTATCACACACCTACCTTACTCCTCTGTAATGCCACTTACCCCTACCCGTCATGTCCCCAGCCTCTGTCTATCACACACCTACCTTACTCCTCTGTAGTGCCACTTACCCCTCCTCGTCATGTCCCCAGCATCTGTCTCTTCTCTCACAGACAGCCCCCCCAGCCTCTTCCTCTCACACATACCTGCCTCCACCCCCCTCCAGCATACCTGTCCCCACACCTTCCCCTCACACACATACCTGCCCCCACCCCTTCCCCTCACACAAATACCTGCCCCCACCCCTTCCCCTCACACAAATACCTGCCCCCACCCCTTCCCCTCACACAAATACCTGCCCCCACCCCTTCCCCTCACACAAATACCTGCCCCAACCCCTTCCCCTCTCATACACATACCTGCCCCAACCCCTTCCCCTCACACAAATACCTGCCCCCACCCAGCCTCTACCCCTCTCACACACATACCTGCCCCCACCCAGCCTCTACCCCTCTCACACACATACCTGCCCCCACCCAGCCTCTACCCCTCACACACATACTTGCCCCCACCCAGCCTCTACCCCTCACACAAACCTGCCCCACCCTACCCTCTTCCACTCTCACACATGCCGACACCCCCAGCCTCTTCCCCTCTCACACATGCCTGCTCCCCCCCCCCAGCCTCTTCCTCGCTCACATGCCTGCCCCCCCCAGCCTCTTCCCCTCACACATGCCTGCCCCCCCCAGCCTCTTCCCCTCACACACATGCCTGCCCCCCCCCCCAGCCTCTTCCCCTCACACACATGCCTGCCCCCCCCAGCCTCTTCCCCTCACACACATGCCTGCCCCCCCCCAGCCTCTTCCCCTCACACACATGCCTGCCCCCCCCAGCCTCTTCCCCTCACACACATGCCTGCCCCCCCCAGCCTCTTCCCCTCACACACATGCCTGCCCCCCCCAGCCTCTTCCCCTCACACACATGCCTGCCCCCCCAGCCTCTTCCCCTCACACACATGCCTGCCCCCCCCCCAGCCTCTTCCCCTCACACACATGCCTGCCCCCCCCTTCCCCTCACACACATGCCTGCCCCCCCCTTCCCCTCACATGCCTGCCCCCCCCCAGCCTCTTCCCCTCACACACATGCCTGCCCCCCCCCCCCCAGCCTCTTCCCCTCACACACATGCCTGCCCCCCCCCCAGCCTCTTCCCCTCACACACATGCCTGCCCCCCCAGCCTCTTCCCCTCACACACATGCCTGCCCCCCCCCCAGCCTCTTCCCCTCACACACATGCCTGCCCCCCCCCCCCCAGCCTCTTCCCCTCACACACATGCCTGCCCCCCCCCCCCCAGCCTCTTCCCCTCACACACATGCCTGCCCCCCCCCTTCCCCTCACATGCCTGCCCCCCCCCCAGCCTCTTCCCCTCACACACATGCCTGCCCCCCCCCAGCCTCTTCCCCTCACACACATGCCTGCCCCCCCCCCAGCCTCTTCCCCTCACACACATGCCTGCTCCCCGCCCAGCCTCCTCCTTGCTCACACATGCCTGCCCCCCCCCCCAGCCTCTTCCCCTCACACATGCCTGCTCCCCCCCAGCTTCTTCCTCTCACACACATACCTGCCCCCACCCAGCCTCTACCCCCACACAAACCTGTCCCCCCCCAGCCTCTTCCCCTCACACATGCCTGCTCCCCCCCCAGCCTCTTCCTCCCCCCCCCCCAGCCTCTTCCTCCCCCCCCCCCCAGCCTCTTCCTCCCCCCCCCCAGCCTCTTCCTCCCCCCCCCCCCAGCCTCTTCCTCCCCCCCCCCCCAGCCTCTTCCTCCCCCCCCAGCCTCTTCCTCTCACACACATGCCTGCTCCCCCCCCCAGCCTCTTCCTCTCTCAGACACATGCCTGCTCCCCCCCCCCCAGCCTCTTCCTCTCTCACACACATGCCTGCTCCCCCCCCCAGCCTCTTCCTCTCTCAGACACATGCCTGCTCCCCCCCCCCCCAGCCTCTTCCTCTCACACACATGCCTGCTCCCCCCCCAAGCCTCTTCCTCTCTCACACATGCCTGCTCCCCCCCTCAGCCTCTTCCTCTCTCGCACATGCCTGCGCTCCCCCCCTCAGCCTCTTTCTCTCTCGCGCACATGCCTGCTCCCCCCCCAGCCTCTTCCTCTCTCTCACATGCCTGCTCCCCCCCCCCAGCCTCTTCCTCTCTCTCACATGCCTGCTCCCCCCCCCCCAGCCTCTTCCTCTCTCTCACATGCCTGCTCCCCCCCCCAGCCTCTTCCTCTCTCTCACATGCCTGCTCCCCCCCCCCCAGCCTCTTCCTCTCTCTCACATGCCTGCTCCCCCCCCCAGCCTCTTCCTCTCTCTCACATGCCTGCTCCCCCCCCCCCCCAGCCTCTTCCTCTCTCACACATGCCTGCTCCCCCCCCCAGCCTCTTCCTCTCTCACACATGCCTGCTCCCCCAGCTTCTTTCTATCTCACACATACCTGCCCACTAACATCCAGTCAGAGGGGGGGGAGGGGTAGACAGACACGATGCACGTCCCCTGATATACTCCGGCTCCTCTTCCCTACAACGCTCTCATCCCAGCCCTACCACATGCCTCCCATGTCCCCGTCCTCTGCCCTGAGTACCAAGCCCCTACCAGCACGGTCAGACAGTCCACATCCACAGAGGGTAGTCCCCAGTCTCCCTTCCAGCAATACAATTCCATGGGCGCCGCCATCTTCTTCTGCCGTTGACCCGGAAGCACCGCCCGACTTCCGGGTGACGCCAATATACCAGCTGGTGCTATGGTAACCTGATATTCATTACTCACAAGGCTGCGTACCTCCCAACGTGACCCTCTCCAGGAGGACACGATGCTCTGCTCCTGGGCCTCCCCCTGGTCATGTAGGATTGGCGGCACCTGTGTTATCACTTACCTGCCTCCCCACAGGTGCTGGCAATCCTACATGACCAGGCGGAGGCCCAGGAACAGAGCATTGTGTCCTCCTGGAGAGGGGCATGCTGGGAGGTATGGATAATGTATGATTGCCAGCACCTGTGGGGAGCTAGGTAACTGATAAGAAAGGTGTCACCACAGGTGCTGGCCAGAACAGAGCATTGTGTCCTCCTGGAGAGGTTCATGTTGGGAGGTGTGCCCCATTATCACACACAGGTATTATTACCCCAGTAACAGCCCCACAGTGCTCCCTATTATCACAAACGGGTATTATTACCCCAGTAACAGCCCCACAGTGCTCCCTATTATCACACACGGGTATTATTACCCCAGTAACAGCCCAACAGTGCTCCCTATTATCACACACGGGTATTATTACCACAGTAACAGCCCCACAGTGCTCCCACACACAGGTATTATTACCCCAGTAACAGCCCCACAGTGCTCCCCATTATCACACACAGGTATTATTACCCCAGTAACAGCCCCTCAGTGCTCCCCATTATCACACACAGGTATTTTTACCCCAGTAACAGCCCCACAGTGCTCCCCATTATAACACAGGGGTATTATTACCCCAGTAACAGCCCCACAGTGCTCCCCATTATCACACACAGGTATAATTACCCCAGTAACAGCCATGCAGTGCTCCCCATTATCACACAGGAGTATTATTTCCCCAGAAACAACCCCACATTGCTCCCTATTATCACAAAGGGGTATTATTACCCCAGTAGCTACTCCACAGTGCTCCCCATTATCGCACACATGTATTATTACCCCAGTAACAACCCTATAGTGCTCCCCATTATCACACATGGGTATTATGACCCCAGTAACAGCCCAGAGTGCTCCCCATTATCACACACAGGTATTATTACCCCAGAAACAGCCCCACAGTGCTCCCCATTATCACACGGGTATTATTACCCCAGTAACAGCCCCACAGTGCTCCCTATTATCACACATGGGTATTATTACCCCAGTAACAGCCCCACAGTGCTCCCTATTATCACAAACTGGTATTATTACCCCAGTAACCGCCCACAGTGCTCCCCATTCTCACATACAGGAGTTTTATTACCCCAGTAACAGCCCCACAGTACCCACATTATCACACAGGAGTAGTCTTACCCTAGTAACAGCCCTAAAGTACCCCCATTATCACACAGGGTTATTATTTCCCCACTAACAGCCCCACCATTCTCCCCATGATCACACACTGGTATCATTACTCCAGCACCCATATACTCACCTGCATATGCAGCAGCACCCATATACTCACCTGTATATGCACCAGTACCCATATACTCACCTGTATACGCAGCAGCATCCATATACTCACCTGTATATTCAGCAGTACCCATATACTCACCTGTATACGTGGCAGCACCCATATACTCACCTGTATATGCAGCAGCACCCATATACTCACCTGTATACACAGAAGTAACCATATACTCACCTGTATATGCAGCAGCACCAATATACTCACCTGTATACACAGCAGCACCCACATACTCGCCTGTATACGCAGCAGTACCCATATACTCACCTGTATACGCAGCAGCACGCATATACTCACCTGTATATGCAGCAGCACCCATATACTCACCTGTATACGCAGCAGTACCCATATACTCACCTGTATACACAGCAGCACCCACATACTCACCTGTATATGCAGCAGTACCCATATACTCACCTGTATACGCAGCAGCACGCATATACTCACCTGTATACGCAGCAGCACCCACAAACTCACCTGTATATGCAGCAGCACCCATATACTCACCTGTATACGCGGCAGCACCCATATACTCACCTTTATATGTGGCAGCACCCATATACTCACCTTTATATGCGGCAGCACCCATATACTCACCTGTATACGCAGCAGCACCCATATACTCACCTGTATAAGCAGCAGCACCCATATACTCACCTGTATATGCAGCAGTACCCATATATTCACCTGTATATCCAGCAGCACGCATATACTCACCTGTATACGCAGCAGCCCCCATATACTCACCTGTATACACAGCAGTACCCATATACACACCGTATATGCAGCAGTACCCATATACTCACCTGTATACGCAGAAGTACCCATATACTCACCCGTATACACAGCAGGACCCGTATATGCAGCAGTACCCATATACTCACCCGTATACACAGCAGGACCCGTATACGTAGCTGTACCCATATACACACCCGTATATACAGCAGGACGCGTATACATTAAGTACCCATTTACTGAACTGTATACACAGGAGGACACTTATACTCCCCATATACACAGCAGCACCCGTATACACAGCAGAACCCGCATACTCCCCGTATACACAGCAGCACCTGTATACATAGCAGGACCCGTACACTCCTCTGTATACGCAGCAGGACCCGTACGCTCCCCTGTATACGCAGCAGGACCGGTACGCTCCCCTGTATACGCAGCAGGACCGGTACGCTCCCCTGTATACGCAGCAGGACCGGTACGCTCCCCTGTATACGCAGCAGGACCCATACGCTCCCCTGTATACGCAGCAGGACCCGTACGCTCCCCTGTATAGGCAGCAGGACCCGTACGCTCCCCTGTATACGCAGCAGGACCCGTACGCTCCCCTGTATACGCAGCAGGACCCGTACGCTCCCCTGTATACGCAGCTGGACCCGTACGCTCCCCTGTATACGCAGCAGGACCGGTACGCTCCCCTGTATACGCAGCAGGACCGGTACGCTCCCCTGTATACGCAGCAGGACCGGTACGCTCCCCTGTATACGCAGCAGGACCGGTACGCTCCCCTGTATAAGCAGCAGGACCCGTACGCTCCCCTGTATAAGCAGCAGGACCCGTACGCTCCCCTGTATACGCAGCAGGACCCGTACGCTCCCCTGTATACGCAGCAGGACCCGTACGCTCCCCTGTATACGCAGCAGGACCGGTACGCTCCCCTGTATACGCAGCAGGACCGGTACGCTCCCCTGTATACGCAGCAGGACCGGTACGCTCCCCTGTATACGCAGCAGGACCGGTACGCTCCCCTGTATACGCAGCAGGACCGGTACGCTCCCCTGTATACGCAGCAGGACCGGTACGCTCCCCTGTATACGCAGCAGGACCGGTACGCTCCCCTGTATACGCAGCAGGACCGGTACGCTCCCCTGTATACGCAGCAGGACCGGTACGCTCCCCTGTATACGCAGCAGGACCGGTACGCTCCCCTGTATACGCAGCAGGACCGGTACGCTCCCCTGTATACGCAGCAGGACCGGTACGCTCCCCTGTATACGCAGCAGGACCGGTAAGCTCCCCTGTATACGCAGCAGGACCGGTACGCTCCCCTGTATACGCAGCAGGACCGGTACGCTCCCCTGTATACGCAGCAGGACCGGTACGCTCCCCTGTATACGCAGCAGGACCGGTACGCTCCCCTGTATACGCAGCAGGACCGGTACGCTCCCCTGTATACGCAGCAGGACCGGTACGCTCCCCTGTATACGCAGCAGGACCGGTACGCTCCCCTGTATACGCAGCAGGACCGGTACGCTCCCCTGTATACGCAGCAGGACCCGTACGCTCCCCTGTATATGCAGCAGGACCCGTACGCTCCCCTGTATACGCAGCAGGACCCGTACGCTCCCCTGTATACGCAGCAGGACCCGTACGCTCCCCTGTATACGCAGCAGGACCGGTACGCTCCCCTGTATACGCAGCAGGACCGGTACGCTCCCCTGTATACGCAGCAGGACCGGTACGCTCCCCTGTATACGCAGCAGGACCGGTACGCTCCCCTGTATACGCAGCCGGACCCGTACGCTCCCCTGTATACGCAGCAGGACCCGTACGCTCCCCTGTATACGCAGCAGGACCCGTACGCTCCCCTGTATACGCAGCAGGACCCGTACGCTCCCCTGTATACGCAGCAGGACCCGTACGCTCCCCTGTATAAGCAGCAGGACCCGCACGCTCCCCTGTATACGCAGCAGGACCCGCACGCTCCCCTGTATACGCAGCAGGACCCGCACGCTCCCCTGTATAAGCAGCAGGACCCGCACGCTCCCCTGTATAAGCAGCAGGACCGGTACGCTCCCCTGTATACGCAGCAGGACCGGTACGCTCCCCTGTATACGCAGCAGGACCGGTACGCTCCCCTGTATACGCAGCAGGACCGGTACGCTCCCCTGTATACGCAGCAGGACCGGTACGCTCCCCTGTATACGCAGCAGGACCGGTACGCTCCCCTGTATACGCAGCAGGACCCGTACGCTCCCCTGTATACGCAGCAGGACCGGTACGCTCCCCTGTATACGCAGCAGGACCGGTACGCTCCCCTGTATACGCAGCAGGACCGGTACGCTCCCCTGTATACGCAGCAGGACCGGTACGCTCCCCTGTATACGCAGCAGGACCGGTACGCTCCCCTGTATACGCAGCAGGACCGGTACGCTCCCCTGTATACGCAGCAGGACCGGTACGCTCCCCTGTATACGCAGCAGGACCGGTACGCTCCCCTGTATACGCAGCAGGACCGGTACGCTCCCCTGTATACGCAGCAGGACCGGTACGCTCCCCTGTATACGCAGCAGGACCGGTACGCTCCCCTGTATACGCAGCAGGACCGGTACGCTCCCCTGTATACGCAGCAGGACCGGTAAGCTCCCCTGTATACGCAGCAGGACCGGTACGCTCCCCTGTATACGCAGCAGGACCGGTACGCTCCCCTGTATACGCAGCAGGACCGGTACGCTCCCCTGTATACGCAGCAGGACCGGTACGCTCCCCTGTATACGCAGCAGGACCGGTACGCTCCCCTGTATACGCAGCAGGACCGGTACGCTCCCCTGTATACGCAGCAGGACCGGTACGCTCCCCTGTATACGCAGCAGGACCGGTACGCTCCCCTGTATACGCAGCAGGACCGGTACGCTCCCCTGTATACGCAGCAGGACCCGTACGCTCCCCTGTATACGCAGCAGGACCCGTACGCTCCCCTGTATACGCAGCAGGACCCGTACGCTCCCCTGTATACGCAGCAGGACCCGTACGCTCCCCTGTATACGCAGCAGGACCGGTACGCTCCCCTGTATACGCAGCAGGACCGGTACGCTCCCCTGTATACGCAGCAGGACCGGTACGCTCCCCTGTATACGCAGCAGGACCGGTACGCTCCCCTGTATACGCAGCCGGACCCGTACGCTCCCCTGTATACGCAGCAGGACCCGTACGCTCCCCTGTATACGCAGCAGGACCCGTACGCTCCCCTGTATACGCAGCAGGACCCGTACGCTCCCCTGTATACGCAGCAGGACCCGTACGCTCCCCTGTATACGCAGCAGGACCCGTACGCTCCCCTGTATAAGCAGCAGGACCCGCACGCTCCCCTGTATACGCAGCAGGACCCGCACGCTCCCCTGTATACGCAGCAGGACCCGCACGCTCCCCTGTATAAGCAGCAGGACCCGCACGCTCCCCTGTATAAGCAGCAGGACCGGTACGCTCCCCTGTATACGCAGCAGGACCGGTACGCTCCCCTGTATACGCAGCAGGACCGGTACGCTCCCCTGTATACGCAGCAGGACCGGTACGCTCCCCTGTATACGCAGCAGGACCCGTACGCTCCCCTGAATACGCAGCAGGACCCGTACGCTCCCCTGTATACGCAGCAGGACCCGTACGCTCCCCTGTATACGCAGCAGGACCCGTACGCTCCCCTGTATACGCAGCAGGACCCGTACGCTCCCCTGTATACGCAGCAGGACCCGTACGCTCCCCTGTATACGCAGCAGGACCCGTACGCTCCCCTGTATACGCAGCAGGACCCGTACGCTCCCCTGTATACGCAGCAGGACCCGTACGCTCCCCTGTATACGCAGCAGGACCCGTACGCTCCCCTGTATACGCAGCAGGACCCGTACGCTCCCCTGTATACGCAGCAGGACCCGTACGCTCCCCTGTATAAGCAGCAGGACCCGTACGCTCCCCTGTATACGCAGCAGGACCCGTACGCTCCCCTGTATACGCAGCAGGACCGGTACGCTCCCCTGTATACGCAGCAGGACCGGTACGCTCCCCTGTATACGCAGCAGGACCGGTACGCTCCCCTGTATACGCAGCAGGACCGGTACGCTCCCCCGTATACGCAGCAGGACCGGTACGCTCCCCCGTATACGCAGCAGGACCGGTACGCTCCCCCGTATACGCAGCAGGACCGGTACGCTCCCCTGTATACGCAGCAGGACCGGTACGCTTCCCTGTATACGCAGCAGGACCCGTACGCTCCCCTGTATACGCAGCAGGACCGTACGCTCCCCTGTATGGTCTGTTTCCCTCTTCACGCCTGCTCACATTTGCCTCACTTCTGACCTTCTCTGTTCCCTTCATCCTCTCACTTGTTGTTGTTTCATACTTAATTGGATTACTCAATCAACCTGATTTTACCCACTGGTCTCCTCTCTGACAGTAGTTCCTTGCCTGTTACCTTCTCTCTCACTCTGTTTTCTACCAAATTTACTACAGACGCTGTCTGTCCTCCCAAATCCCTCTGTCTGCTTTCACTAACCTACCCTCTCACCTTCGGTTCCTCATGGCTGTTAATCTCTCAACTTCACTTTCTCCAACTGCTCCTCCCCCCTCCCATCCCATACCTATCCTGACCACTCGCCCCCGCACCCCCACCCTCCCAATGACCCCCCCTCGCTTCTGCAATCCCAAAAACCTTATCCACATAAATACACAACCCACCCCCCCTCTTTCCTGTGCACTATGGAACGCCAGATCCATCTGCAACAAACTCCCTGCCATCCATGACCTATTCATCTCTAGAGCATTCCACCTCCTTGCTATCACCGAGACCTGGCTCTCCACCTCTGATTCTGTCTCTCCAGCTGCTCTCTCCCACGGTGGCCTCTCTTTCTCTCACACTCCCAGGCCTGACGGTCGCCAAGGTGGCGGTGTGGGTTTTCTCCTCTCAGCCTCATGCACCCACAGTGTCATTCACCCTGAACCCTCTCTCCTTTTCTCCTCCTTTGAGTCTCACTCTATCCGTCTATACTACCCCTACCACCTCCGTGTCGCTGTAATCTACCGCCCCCCTGGCCCTATCTCCCAATTTCTTGACAACTTCGCCGCCTGGCTTCCACACTTCCTCTCCTCTGACCTGCCATCTGTCATTCTTGGTGACTTTAACATCCCCTTGGATAACCCCGCTGATCCTGGCACCTCCAAACTCCTCTCTCTCTGCTCCTCTCTTGGCCTATCTCAGTGGACTACCTCTCCCACCCACATCCAAGGACACTCCCTCGATCTCGTCTTCTCTCGCTCTTGTTCCCTTACTGACTACACTATCTCAGCTTTTCCTCTTTCTGACCATCACCTCATCTCCTTCTCCCTCACTGCTTCCCCCTCTCCCACCCCCCCTCCCAAGCGCATTGTCTCACGGCATAACGTCAACACACTTGATCTTGCTGCCTTCTCAAACACGCTGTGTCCTCTTCTCGCCCCAATCGCCCTCATGTCCTGCCCGAACCTCGCTGCCTCCCTCTATAATGACACCCTATCATCGGCATTGGACTCTGCCTGCCCTCCCTCCTCTATCCCCCTTCGATGCTCCAACCCCCAACCGTGGCACTCACCTATCACCCGATTCCTTAAAAAGTGCTCTCGCACTGCTGAGCGCTTCTGGAAGAAATCACGCTCCCTTGCGGATTATCTCCATTTCAAATTCATTCTTTCCTCCTTCAGCTCTGCCCTTGCTCTGGCCAAGGAATCCTACTTTAAGTCCCTCATCCTTTCCCAATCATCCAATCCCCGCAGGCTCTTCGCCACCTTCAACTCCTTGCTCTCCCCCCCTCCTCCAGCTCTTCCGTCCTCCATCGTAGCCGCTGATTTTGCTACCTACTTTTCAACCAAAATCTCCTCTCTCAGGACTGCCATCACTGCTGCCATGACCTCACCCTCTCCCTCCTCCCCTCCTACATCTCCACTCCCCTCAATCCAACCCCTGTCCTCATTTTACCCCACCACTGCTGCTGAAGTCCACTCTATCCTTCAATCCGCTTCTCCCTCCACCTGCCCGCTTGATCCTATCCCCTCCAATATTATCCGTCGTCTCAGTCCATCAGTCTGCTCTCACCTGGCTCACCTCTTTAATCTTTCCCTATCCTCTGGGATCTTCCCTTCCTCCTTCAAACACGCTCTTGTCTCCCCAATTCTCAAAAAAACAAATCTGGACCCCAACTCTCCATCCAACTACAGGCCCATCTCCCTCCTCCCTTTTGCCTCCAAACTCCTAGAACGTCTGACCTATAATCGTCTCCTAAGCCACCTTACTGCTAACTCCATTCTAGACCCCCTCCAATCCGGGTTCCGCCCTTTACATTCCACTGAAACTGCCCTGACCAAAGTCACTAACGATCTACTATCGGCTAAATCCAAAGGCCTCTTCTCTATCCTCATCCAGCTTGATCTGTCGGCTGCCTTTGACACTGTTGACCACCCTCTCCTGCTCAACACCCTCCGCTCCTTTGGCATCACTGGCACGGTCTTCTCCTGGTTCACCTCATACCTCTCCGATCGCTCCTTCTCCGTCTCCACTCCGAGCTCCTCCTCTCCTACTACCCCCCAGCCAGTCGGTGTTCCCCAAGGGTCAGTCCTTGGCCCTCTCCTCTTCTCCCTCTACACCACCTCTCTGGGCACCCTCATCAGCTCCTATGGTTTTCATTACCACCTTTATGCTGATGATACCCTAATCTATCTCTCCTCCCCCGACTTATCCCCATCACTTCTGTCCAAGGTCTCCGAATGCCTCACGGCCATCTCAGCCTGGATGACCCAACGCTTCCTGAAACTAAACATGGCTAAAACTGAACTTCTAATCTTCCATCCCCCGAACATCCCCTCTTCTCCCACTATCTCCATCAGCATTGGTGAAACCGAGATCACGTCCACCGACCAAACGCGCTGCCTCGGTGTCATCATTGACTCCTCCCTCTCTTTCACCCCCCACATTCGTGCTCTCTCACAGTCTTGCCGCTTTCACCTACGCAACATCTCACGCATCAGACCATTCCTCTCCACTGACGCGACCAAAATTCTCATTCACTCTCTTGTCATCTCCCGCCTTGACTACTGCAACATCCTTCTCTCTGGGCTACCTCTCACCCGCCTCGCACCTCTCCAATCCATTCTTAACGCTGCTGCTAGGCTCATCTTCCTCTCCCGCCGCTCTACCTCCGCCTCCCCCCTCTGTTTATCTCTTCACTGGCTCCCCATTCCTTTCCGAGTTCTCTTTAAACTCCTCACCACCACCTACAAGGCTCTCTCCTCCTCCACAGCTCCCTACCTCTCTTCACTGATCTCTATCCACACTCCCTCCCGTCCTCTTCGCTCCATCGCTGACCGCCGACTGACCTCTCACCTAATCACCTCCTCCCACTCCCGTGTCCAAGATTTCTCTTGCGCTGCCCCCCTGCACTGGAACAACCTCCCGCCACCCATCAGGCTATCTGATTCCCTTACCTCCTTCAAGCGCTCCCTCAAAACCCACTTTTTTCGACTAGCCTATCCCTCCTCCTAACCTCTTTTGATCCTCCTATCCTGCCTCCGTTCCCCTCCGTTCCTACTTATCCTATTGTATTTCGTTCGTCCACCCACCTATTTTTAGTATGTTAACTCTTATGAGCAGGGCCCTCCTTCCTCACGTACTCACCCTACCTCATTACCTCACCTGTGCTCCTGTCCTGTTCTTCCCTTCCTCTACTTCATCTTCGGTCTCCTTGACTATTTTGACACCTACTTCTGAACTGATGCTGATTTTAGTTCTACCAGCTATACCCCTATTTATACTGTATCTTTCTACACGCCCTGTACGTTACCTTGTAAATTTTTTTTTTTTTTTTGCTATGTACGGCGCTGCGGACACTTTGTGGCGCCTTATAAATAAACGTACTACTACTACTACTACTGTATACGCAGCAGGACCCGTACGCTCCCCTGTATACGCAGCAGGACCCGTACGCTCCCCTGTATACGCAGCAGGACCCGTACGCTCCCCTGTATACGCAGCAGGACCGGTACGCTCCCCTGTATACGCAGCAGGACCGGTACGCTCCCCTGTATACGCAGCAGGACCGGTACGCTCCCCTGTATACGCAGCAGGAACGGGACGCTCCCCTGTATACGCAGCAGGACCGGTACGCTCCCCTGTATACGCAGCAGGACCGGTACGCTCCCCTGTATACGCAGCAGGACCCGTACGCTCCCCTGTATACGCAGCAGGACCCGTACGCTCCCCTGTATATGCAGCAGGACCCGTACGCTCCCCTGTATACGCAGCAGGACCGGTACGCTCCCTTGTATACGCAGCAGAACCCGTACGCTCCCCTGTATACGCAGCAGGACCCGTACGCTCCCCTGTATACGCAGCAGGACCGGTACGCTCCCCTGTATACGCAGCAGGACCCGTACGCTCCCCATTATACGCAGCAGCACCTGTATACTGTTCTGCCAGGTGTGGCATGTTGTTACTTACAGGGATGTTGCCCAGTGATGATTGTGTCATGTAAACACTGTCAGACTTTCCATACATGTTCATGTTCTTACAGGTCGGGTACTATGATCTCACCTGCCGGCTACGTCTGTTTACCTGGTGCCGCTGTGTACAGTTCATCATGTGGACCTCCATTATTGTAATACGGCCCTTATTCTGGTTCACTCGCAAAGGCAAATTCCTTCTGAAAGCAAAACAATGCTGCACTGCAGGTGGGGCAGATGTTACTTGTGCAGAGAGAGTTAGATTTGGGTGGGGTTTTACTTCAAAACGAGATCTATATTGCAGTGTAAAAATAAAGCAGCCAGTATTTACCCTGCACAGAAACAAAATAACTCACCAAATCTAATTCTCTCTGCACCTGTTACATCTGCCCCCCTGCAGTGCACATGGTTTGGTACTTGTTTCCTAGCACGGCGCCCACGATATTCAGTCGTACGGCATCGTATCGCATGATAAGAGATGCGGCGGTACGCGTCCTCCGATCTTTTCATACCCCCACGATCCACGTCGGCGTGGAGTTTATCTTATATAGTGTGGCGAGCGCAGCGAGCCACCGAGCCCGAAGTGTGAGCGAGCGGACGCATATTACTTTACATGTATTCTCGCCACGTTTCGGGCTCGGTGGCTCGCTGCGCTCGCCACACTGTATATAATCAACTCCACGCCGACGTGGATAGTGGGGATATGAAAAGGTCATAGGATGCATACCGCCGCCGCTCGCCACGCTTCAGGTTGGCGTTGATAGTACGGGTGGCGTGGGGGTCCTTTTTACATTGTAAGCAACCATTGCGGTGCTTATACAATTATTTATCTTATAGGGGGCACATTTAACATTGAAAACACCCATTAGGGTGCTTATACAATTTTAAATTGTATACCATTGTATATGGCATACAATGGCATACAATTCGATGGTATACAATTTAAAATTGTATAACATCGGCTGCCATCGCGTAACATTGCATCGTATCGCATACCATCGTATGCCTTATGGTATGCGATGCGATGGGCGCCGTGCTAGGAAACAAGTACCCATGGTTTTGTCCACTTGAGAAGGAATTTGCCTTTGCGAGTGAACCAGAATAAGGGCCTATGTCCTTTCGCTTCGGGCCCTTACTGTTCCCAATCAGAGTCCATGGCGATGGTAAACAATGAAATAGTCCAAAAATAAAAAAAATCTAAAAACTCACATTAACCTTTCCATGTGCCGTCCAACCGCATCACATACGTGTAACCAGTACAGAGAGGTGACCCTGTCCACTATGGGCCAACTGGGACCAGACTGGAGGTAAAGGGGTACATTGGACACAGAGGTGTAGGTATTGGGGTGCCAGACACCACGTGTATTTCTAGTGTGCAGTGTATGGTACATGTTCTCCAGTGTGCAGTGTATGGTACATGTTCTCCAGTCTGCAGTTTATATTACATGTTCTGCATATTGTGTATGTTACATGTTCTCCAGTGTGCATTTTATATTACATGTTATCCAGTGTACAGTGTGTGTTACATGCTCTCCAGTGTGCAGTGTGCGTGTTACATGTTCTCCAGTGTGCAGTGTGTGTGTGTGTGTGTGTGTGTGTGTGTTACATGTTCTCCAGTGTGCAGTGTGTGTGTGTTACATGTTCTCCAGTGTGCAGTGTGTGTTACATGTTCTCCAGTGTGCAGTGTGTGTTACATGTTCTCCAGTGTGCAGTGTGTGTTACATGTTCTCCAGTGTGCAGTGTCTGTTACATGTTCTCCAGTGTATAGTGCATGTTACATGTTCTCCAGTGTGCAGTGTATGGTACATGTTCTCCAGTGTGCAGTGTAGGATACATGTTCTCCAGTCTGCAGTGTATTATACGTGTTCTCCAGTCTGCAGTGTATTATACGTGTTCTCCAGGCTGCAGTGTATTATACGTGTTCTCCAGGCTGCAGTGTATGATGCATGTTCTCCAGCCTGCCGTGTGCGTTACATGTTCTTCAGTCTGCAGTGTATGTTACATGTTCTGCAGTGCATGTTACATATTCTGCAGTGCGTGTTACACCTTCTGCAGTGTACGTTACATGTTATGCAGTGTACAGCATACATTGCATGTTCTACAGTCTGCAGTGTATGTTACATGTTCTGCAGTGTGCATACATGCTCTACAGTCTGCAGTGTACGTTACATGTTCTCCAGTCTGCAGTGTACGTTACTTGTTCTCTAGTCTGCAGTGTACTTTGCCTGTTCTCCAGTCTGCAGTGTACGTTGCATGATCTCCAGTCTGCCGTGTACATTGCATGTTCTCCAGTCTGCAGTGTACGTTGCATGATCTCCAGTCTGCCGTGTACATTGCATGTTCTCCAGTCTGCAGTGTACTTTGCATGTTCTCCAGTCTGCAGTGTACGTTGCATGTTCTCCAGTCTGCAGTGTACGTTGCATGTTCTCCAGTCTGCATTGTACGTTGCACGTTACACCTTCTGCAGTGTACGTTACATGTTATGCCGTGTACAGCATACATTGCATGTTCTACAGTCTGCAGTGTATGTTACATGTTCTGCAGTGTGCATACATGCTCTACAATCTGCAGTGTACGTTACATGTTCTCCAGTCTGCAGTGTACGTTACTTGTTCTCTAGTCTGCAGTGTACTTTGCATGTTCTCCAGTCTGCAGTGTACTTTGCATGTTCTCCAGTCTGCAGTGTACTTTGCATGTTCTCCAGTCTGCAGTGTACGTTGCATGTTCTCCAGTCTGCCATGTACGTTGCATGTTCTCCAGTCTGCCATGTACGTTGCATGTTCTCCAGTCTGCATTGTACGTTGCATGTTCTCCAGTCTGCAGTGTATGTTACAAAGTTCTCCAGTCTGCAGTGTACGTTGCATGTTCTCTAGTCTGCAGTGTACGTTACATGTTCTCCAGTCTGCCGTGTACGTTACATGTTTTCCAGTCTGCAGTATATGATACATGTTCCCTGCTCCCCTGCATACAGTGTGGGTGTTATGTGTTCCCTGCTCCCCTGCATGCAGTGTATTAGTGTGGTGACAGGAAGGCTTTTCTCCAGCATATGTATGCAGAGCCTGAGGCGTGAACTAGGCACATGTGACCGTGATCTCCAGGTGTAAGATTTAATCATTCTGTCTGAAGTAAACATCTGACCTCCATGAACTGGCAGCAATTATCCCCCCATAGCACCTGGAGCAGGCCCTCACATTCCTCACTCACCCAGAGGGGGCTATTATCCATTATCACTGTAGTACCATACAGGGATTATACATCTGTATTACAGCCATGCAGCCAAGGGCAGGATGGAGGAGGGTAGGGCAGAGGACCAGGGAGTGAGGCCTCATTCTAGTGAGTGATGCTTCGTTTTAGTGAGTGGGGACTTTTTCCAACTGTGTTCCCTGATTGAGGTCGTGTTCCACCGAGTGAGGTCGGGTTCCAGCCATGTTCCACTGAGTGAGGTTGTGTTCCACCAAAGGAGGTTGTGTTTCACTGAGTAAGGTTGTTTACCACCGAAAGAGGTTGTGTTCCACAGAGTGAGGTCCTGTTCCAGCCATGTTCCACCGAGAGAGGTTGTGTTCCAGCCAGGGGCGTAACTAGATATTCGTAGGCCCCATAGCAAAAGTTTTAAGGGACCCCTAGTTAGCAACTAATGGTGATACGTGTATGTAAAACAAAAATTAGACAGTAAAGATGGGCCCCCTTCAGCTCTGGGCCCCATAGCAGCTGCACCCCTTTCACCTATGGTAGTTACGCCCTTGGTTCCAGCCATGTTCCACCGAGTGAGGTCGGGTTCCAGCCGTGTTCCACGGACTGAGGTTGGGTTCCAGCCGGGTTCCACAGAGTGAGGTCCTGTTCCAGCCATGTTCCACTGAGTGAGGTTGCGTTCCACCGAGAGAGGTTGTGTTCCAGCCATGTTCCACCGAGTGAGGTCGGGTTCCAGACATGTTCCACCGAGTGAGCTGGGATTCCACAGAGTGACGTTGTGTTCCAGCGAGTGACGTTGTGTTCCAGCCATGTTCCACCGAGTGACGTTGTGTTCCAGCCATGTTCCACCAAGTGACGTTGCGTTCCACCGAGTGAGGTCGGGTTCCAGCCATGTTCCACCGAGTGAGGTCGGGTTCCAGACATGTTCCACCGAGTGAGCTTGGATTCCACTAAGTGAGGGCGTGATCCACCGAGTGACGTTGTGTTCCAGCCATGTTCCACCGAGTGACGTTGGGTTCCACCGAGTGACGTTGGGTTCCAACGAGTGACGTTGGGTTCCACTGAGTGAGGTCGGGTTCCAGCCAGGTTCCACTAAGTGAGGTCGTGTTCCACCAAAGGAGATCGTTTTCCACCGAGTGAGGTCGTGTCCCAGCCATGTTCCACTGAGTGAGCTCGGACTCCACTGAGTGAGGGCGTGATCCACCGAGTGAGGTCGGGTTCCAGCCATGTTCCACCGAGTGAGGTCGGGTTCCAGCCATGTTCCACCGAGTGAGGTCGGGTTCCAGCCATGTTCCACCGAGTGAGGTCGGGTTCCAGCCATGTTCCACCGAGTGAGGTCGGGTTCCAGCCATGTTCCACCGAGTGAGGTCGTGTTCCACCGAGTGAGGTCGGGTTCCGGCCATGTTCCACCGAGTGAGGTCGTGTTCCACCGAGTGACGTTGTGTTCCAGCCATGTTCCACCGAGTGAGGTCGGGTTCCAGCCATGTTCCACCGAGTGAGGTCGGGTTCCAGCCATGTTCCACCGAGTGAGGTCGGGTTCCAGCCATGTTCCACCAAGTGAGGTAGTGTTCCACCGAGTGAGGTTGCTCAGAAGGGCGACATGACTGATGCGGTTTGTAATGTGGCTTCGTGTGTACAGAGTGTAACCTCTCTGTATGTGACAGGATATTACATGTTACCATACGGCAGCGACATACTGTATGTGCACTTCACAGCAGAGCGACCACTCATTCCGTCAGTGCGCGGGGAAAGCTGGGGGATATAGGAGCGCACACACTTAATGGTCGCTGTAATTGGGAAGGCCTGTTGGAGATCTGTGTCATGTCCCTGCCAGACGGCGTGACCCGTCTGTGTACCCCAGCTGTCCCCGGCACCCCGGGAGGAGGGGGAAGAATGTGAGGTTGCAGGGATGTGCAGAATGTAGAGCAGAGCTGGGAGAATGGGACAGAGAGGCAGGGAGAGGGTGGGAGGGAGGATCCCAGCAGCAGCATACAGTCACTGACACCTCTGTGCTTCCTGCAGCCACAGTGACTTCAGCATGGAGACCAGGGAGACTGCCGGAGTCCTGCTGCTGCTACTGCTGCTGTGCTGCCCCCACCTCATCTGCTCCGCCAGGCCAGAGGTGCAAGGTAATACACATCATCTGCTGGCTGTACCAGCAGGGATCAGTGCTGGCTGTACCAGTAGGGATCAGTGCTGGCTGTACCCGTAGGGATCAGTGCTGGCTGTACCAGCAGGGATCAGTGCTGGCTGTACCAGTAGGGATCAGTGCTGGCTGTACCCGTAGGGATCAGTGCTGGCTGTACCAGCAGGGATCAGTGCTGGCTGTACCAGCAGGGATCAGTGCTGGCTGTACCAGCAGGGATCAGTGCTGGCTGTACCAGCAGGGATCAGTGCTGGCTGTACCAGCAGGGATCAGTGCTGGCTGTAGCAGCAGGGATCAGTGCTGGCTGTACCAGTAGTGATCAGCGCTCCCTCATCTGCTGTAGTACATGTAGCAGTGTATGATGGCACAGTACAGTGTGTAGTATAGTGCAGCACATGTAGCGGTGTATGGTGTCACAGTACAGTGTGTGCAGTACATGTAGCGGTATATGATGTCACAGTACATGGAGCGGTGTATGGAATCACAGTACAGTGTGTGTGGTATAGTACAGTACATGTAGTACACGGAGCGGTGTATGGTGTCACTGTACAGTGTGAGGTATAGTACAGTACATGGTTAGGTGTATGGTGTCACAGTACAGTGTGTGTGGTATAGTACAGTACATGTAGTACACGGAGCGGTGTATGGTGTCACAGTACAGTGTGAGGTATAGTACAGTACATGGTTAGGTGTATGGTGTCACAGTACAGTGTGTGGTATAGTACAGTACATGTAGCGGTGTATGATGGCACAGTACAGTGTGTAGTATAGTGCAGCACATGTAGCGGTGTATGGTGTCACAGTACAGTGTGTAGTATAGTGCAGCACATGTAGCGGTGTATGGTGTCACAGTACAGTGTGTAGTATAGTGTAGCACATGTAGCGGTGTATGATGTCACAGTACAGTGTGTAGTATAGTGCAGCACATGTAGCGGTGTATGGTGTCACAGTACAGTGTGTAGTATAGTGCAGCACATGTAGCGGTGTATGATGGCACAGTACAGTGTGTAGTATAGTACAGAACATGGAGCGGTGTATGGAATCACAGTACAGTGTGTGGTATAGTACAGTACACAGAGCGGTGTATGGTGTCACTGTACCGTGTGTGGTATAGTACAGAACATGGAGCGGTGTATGATGTCACAGTACATGGAGCGGTGTATGGAATCACAGTACCGTGTGTGGTATAGTACAGTACATGGAGAGGTGTATGGTGTGTGGTATAGTACATGTAGCGGTGTATGATGTCACAGTACAGTGTGTGGTATAGTACATGTAGCGGTGTATGATGTCACAGTACAGTGTGTGGTATAGTACATGTAGCGGTGTATGGTGTCACAGTACAGTGTGTGGTATAGTACATGTAGCGGTGTATGATGTCACAGTACAGTGTGTGTGGTACAGTACAGTACATGGAGCTGTGTATGGTGTCACAGTACAGTGTGTGGTATAGTACAGAACATGGAGCGGTGTATGGTGTCACAGTACAGTGTGTGGTACAGTACAGTACATGGAGCTGTGTATGGTGTCACAGTACAGTGTGTGGTATAGTACATGTAGCGGTGTATGATGTCACAGTACAGTGTGTGGTATAGTACAGTACATGGTTAGGTGTATGGTGTCACAGTTCAGTGTGTGGTATAGTACAGAACATGGAGCTGTGTATGGTGTCACAGTACAGTGTGTGGTATAGTACATGTAGCGGTGTATGATGTCACAGTACAGTGTGTGGTATAGTACAGTACATGTAGCGGTGTATGGTGTCACAGTACAGTGTGTGGTATAGTACAGAACATGGAGCGGTGTATGGTGTCACAGTACAGTGTGTGGTACAGTACATGGAGCTGTGTATGGTGTCACAGTACAGTGTGTGGTATAGTACATGTAGCGGTGTATGATGTCACAGTACAGTGTGTGGTACAGTACAGTACATGGAGCTGTGTATGGTGTCACAGTACAGTGTGTGGTACAGTACATGGAGCTGTGTATGGTGTCACAGTACAGTGTGTGGTATAGTACATGTAGCGGTGTATGATGTCACAGTACAGTGTGTGGTACAGTACAGTACATGGAGCTGTGTATGGTGTCACAATACAGTGTGTGGTATAGTACAGAACATGGAGCTGTGTATGGTGTCACAGTACAGTGTGTGGTATAGTACATGTAGCGGTGTATGATGTCACAGTACAGTGTGTGATATAGGACATGTAGAGGTGTATGATGTCACAGTACAGTGTGTGGTATAGTACAGTACAGTACATGGAGCTGTGTATGGTGTCACAGTACAGTGTGTGGTATAGTACATGTAGCGGTGTATGATGTCACAGTACAGTGTGTGGTATAGTACAGTACAGAACATGGAGCTGTGTATGGTGTCACAGTACAGTGTGTGGTATAGTACATGTAGCGGTGTATGATGTCACAGTACAGTGTGTGGTATAGTACACTGGATACAGACAATCCTCCAGCTGTTTCTGAGAGATGTGAGTAACACAGCGCTGTATTTCAAAGTGAGCGACGAATGAGTAAATGCAATGATCAGCAGCCTGAGTCAGATACAATGAGGTAAGATAGCGGTCACTACATGTGTGACAGACAATCAGCTAATTCACATCATATAAGGACAGACGTGCATGCGCGTGTGTGGGGGTGGGGGGATGTATTACAGGAGCCGCATAAAAGATGTTATATATCCATGTAACCGTTGTAGGCGCATGTGTCCTACAGGGTATACCAGACGCCATACTCCTGGAGAAATACTGTACACATGCGCTGTACATTGTCACAGTGCTCCGGGTCAGCACATGCTGTTATATAGTAGTGGAGCTGAGAGAGTTTATGGTAACTGGACGCACATGCGCATGTCACCTGACACTGGCCCTGGCAACCCTTCACCGCTCAGCACGGGGGCCATCATTGCCCCACTGCCAAGGTGCTATCTTTCTGTTGTATTAGTCACAAAGTAACCGTGGGCACCTTCCCTTTTTTGTGATTGGCTGTGCTTCCTTCTCTGCAGTGATTGACCTACTGACGGTGGGGGAATCCCGGCACATGACCAGCACGGTGGAGAAGATCCGGTCTGAGTTGCTCACCGTTAATGACATGTATTTTCTGTCCACGTTTCGGCTTCCTGCAAAGGCTGGTGGGGTTCTCTTTGGCTTCTACTCTAAGAAAGATAACACAAAGTGGCTAGAGGCCTCTATAGTGGGCAAAGTCAATAAAGGTAAGTGCCAGTCTGTGAGCGGTAAGTGTCCGTATGAGGACAGGCGCTAATGGGTCACGTCTCTTGCAGTCTTGGTACGTTACATGCGGGAGGACTCCAAAGTCCATTCTGTCAGCCTGCAGAACGCTAACCTGTCTGATGGAAGCACGCACACAATGATCCTACGGCTCAGCGGTCTGCGCGGGGACACGCTTACTCTAGAGCTGTACGTGGACTGTAAGCAGGTGGACACCAGCCTGGGGCTGCCTGAAATGATGATCATCCCACAGTTTGAGGTGGATTCAGGAGAGATTCGCTCTGGACACAAAGCGTATCAGAGAATGCAGGTACTGAATGCCGACATGGGGAATATAGGGAGCTCCAATACAAGTCTAAATCCACGTTTATTTTGTGGCATATCAACATCTGTCCTTATTGTACGTGGGCCTTCGCGTGTCCAGGCCATATGTGGGCCTTTGTGTGTCCGTACTGCATGTGGGCCTCTGCATCTCTGCAGCACGTAGCCTTCTGCGTCTCTGCAACACGTAGCCTTCTGCCTCTCTGCAGGACGTGGGCTTCTGTGTCTCTGCAGCACGTGGGCTTCTGTGTCTCTGCAGCACGTGGGCTTCTGTGTCTCTGCAGCACGTGGGCTTCTGTGTCTCTGCAGCACGTGGGCTTCTGTGGCTCTGCAGCACGTGGGCTTCTGTGGCTCTGCAGCACGTGGGCTTCTGTGGCTTTGCAGCACGTGGGCTTCTGCGTCTCTGCAGCACATGGGCTTCTGCGTCTCTGCAGCACGTCGGCCTCTGCAGCACGTGGGCCTCTGCAGCACGTGGGCCTCTGCAGCACGTGGGCCTCTGCAGCACGTGGGCCTCTGCAGCACGTGGGCCTCTGCAGCACGTGGGCCTCTGCAGCACGTGGGCCTCTGCAGCACGTGGGCCTCTGCAGCACGTGGGCCTCTGCGTCTCTGCAGCACGTGGGCCTCTGCGTCTCTGCAGCACGTGGGCCTCTGCGTCCGCGCTGTACGTGGGCCTCTGTGTCTGTGCTGTATGTATGCTACACTTGGGCCTCTATGTGTCTGCTGTGTGTATGCTGCACGTGACCTCTGTGTGTCTGTTGTGTGTATACTGCACGTGGACTCTGTGTTTATGCTGCACGCGGCCTCTGTTTGTCTCCTGTGTCCCGGCTGCACGTGGCCTCTGTGTGTATGCTGCACGTGGCCTCTGTGTGTATGCTGCACATGGCCTCTGTGTGTATGCTGCACATGGCCTCTGTGTGTATGCTGCACATGGCCTCTGTGTGTATGCTGCACATGGCCTCTGTGTGTATGCTGCACATGGCCTCTGTGTGTATGCTGCACGTGGCCTCTGTGTGTATGCTGCACATGGCCTCTGTGTATCTGCTGTGTGTATGCTGCACATGGCCTCTGTGTGTATGCTGCACGTGGCCTCTGTGTGTATGCTGCACGTGGCCTCTGTGTGTATGCTGCACGTGGCCTCTGTGTGTATGCTGCACGTGGCCTCTGTGTGTATGCTGCACGTGGCCTCTGTGTGTATGCTGCACGTGGCCTCTGTGTGTCTGCTGTGTGTATGCTGCACGTGGCCTCTGTGTGTCTCCTCTGTCCCTGCTGCACGTGGCCTCTGTGTGTCTGCTGTGTGTATGCTGCACGTGGCCTTTGTGTGTATGCTGCACGTGGCCTCTGTGTGTCTCCTGTGTCCCTGCTGCACCTGGCCGTCGGTGTCTTATGACAATCTCCTCTGTGTAGGGCTCTGTGGAGACTATGAAGCTGATCCTTGGTGGCTCCATGAGCAGAGTTGGAGCTCTGAGCGAATGTCCCTTCCAGGATGACGAATCCATTCACAACACAGGTACAAGATGGGAGTTGTGGTATATCACATACATAGTATCCGCCAGCAGCCCCTATTACTGTATGCCAGGGGTCCCCAGTATCCGCCAGCAGCCCCCTATTACTGTAAGCCGGGGGTCCCCAGTATCCGGCAGCAGCCCCCTATTACTGTAAGCCAGGGGTCCCCAGTATCCACCAGCAGCCCCCTATTACTGTATGCCAGGGGTCCCCAATATCCGCCAGCAGCCCCCTATTACTGTAAGCCGGGGGTCCCCAGTATCCGGCAGCAGCCCCCTATTACTGTAAGCCAGGGGTCCCCAGTATCCACCAGCAGCCCCCTATTACTGTATGCCAGGGGTCCCCAGTATCCGCCAGCAGCCCCCTATTACTGTAAGCCGGGGGTCCCCAGTATCCGGCAGCAGCCCCCTATTACTGTAAGCCAGGGGTCCCCAGTATCCGCCAGCAGCCCCTATTACTGTAAGCCGGGGGTCCCCAGTATCCCCCTATTATTGTAAGCCAGAAGTCCCCAGTATCCGCCAGCAGCCCCTATTACTGTAAGCCGGGGGTCCCCAGTATCCACCAGCAGCCCCCTATTACTGTAAGCCAGGGGTCCCCAGTATCCGCCAGTAGCCCCCTATTACTGTAAGCCAGGGGTCCCCAGTATCTGCCAGCAGCCCCCTATTACTGTAAGCCGGGGGCCCCCAGTATCCACCAGCAGCCCCTATTACTGTAAGCCGGGGGTCCCCAGTATCCACCAGCAGCCCCCTATTACTGTAACCCGGGGGCCCACAGTATCCGCCAGTAGCCCCCTATTACTGTAAGCCAGGGGTCCCCAGTATCCGCCAGCAGCCCCCTATTACTGTAAGCCAGGGGTCCCCAGTATCCGCCAGTAGCCCCCTATTACTGTAAGCCAGGGGTCCCTAGTATCCGCCAGTAGCCCCCTATTACTGTAAGCCAGGGGTCCCTAGTATCCACCAGCAGCCCCCTATTACTGTAAGCCAGGGGCCCCCAGTATCCGCCAGCAGCCCCCTATTACTGTAAGCCGGGGGTCCCCAGTATCCGCCACCAGCCCCCTATTACTGTAAGCCGGGGGTCCCCAGTATCTGCCAGCAGCACCCTATTACTGTAAGCCAGGGGTCCCCAGTATCCGCCAGCAGCCCACTATTACTGTAAGCCAGGGGTCCCCAGTATCCGCCAGCAGCCCCCTATTACTGTAAGCCGGGGGTCCCCAGTATCCGCCAGCAGCCCACTATTACTGTAAGCCAGGGGTCCCCAGTATCCGCCAGCAGCCCCCTATTACTGTAAGCCGGGGGTCCCCAGTATCCGCCAGCAGCCCCCTATTACTGTAAGCCGGGGGTCCCCAGTATCCGCCAGCAGCCCCATATTACTGTAAGCCAGGGGTCCCCAGTATCCGCCAGGGGTCCCCAGTATCCGCCAGCTGCCCCCTATTACTGTAAGCCAGGAGTCCCCAGTATCCGCCAGCAGCCCCCTATTACTGTAAGCCAGGGGTCCCCAGTATCCGCCAGCAGCCCCCTATTACTGTAAGCCAGGAGTCCCCAGTATCCGCCAGCTGCCCCCTATTACTGTAAGCCAGGAGTCCCCAGTATCCGCCAGCAGCCCCCTATTACTGTAAGCTAGGGGCCCCCAGTATCCGCCAGCAGCCCCTATTACTGTAAGCCAGGGGCCCCCAGTATCCGCCAGCAGACCCCTATTACTGTAAGCCAGGGGCCCCCAGTATCCGCCAGCAGCCCCTATTACTGTAAGCCAGGGGTCCCCAGTATCCGCCAGCAGCCCCCTATTACTGTAAGCCAGGGGTCCCCAGTATCCGCCAGCAGCCCCCTATTACTGTAAGCCAGGGGCCCCCAGTATCCACCAGCAGCCCCCTATTACTGTAAGCCAGGGGTCCCCAGTATCCGCCAGTAGCCCCCTATTACTGTAAGCCAGGGGTCCCTAGTATCCGCCAGTAGCCCCCTATTACTGTAAGCCAGGGGTCCCTAGTATCCACCAGCAGCCCCCTATTACTGTAAGCCAGGGGCCCCCAGTATCCGCCAGCAGCCCCCTATTACTGTAAGCCGGGGGTCCCCAGTATCCGCCACCAGCCCCCTATTACTGTAAGCCGGGGGTCCCCAGTATCTGCCAGCAGCACCCTATTACTGTAAGCCAGGGGTCCCCAGTATCCGCCAGCAGCCCACTATTACTGTAAGCCAGGGGTCCCCAGTATCCGCCAGCAGCCCCCTATTACTGTAAGCCGGGGGTCCCCAGTATCCGCCAGCAGCCCACTATTACTGTAAGCCAGGGGTCCCCAGTATCCGCCAGCAGCCCCCTATTACTGTAAGCCGGGGGTCCCCAGTATCCGCCAGCAGCCCCCTATTACTGTAAGCCGGGGGTCCCCAGTATCCGCCAGCAGCCCCATATTACTGTAAGCCAGGGGTCCCCAGTATCCGCCAGGGGTCCCCAGTATCCGCCAGCTGCCCCCTATTACTGTAAGCCAGGAGTCCCCAGTATCCGCCAGCAGCCCCCTATTACTGTAAGCCAGGGGTCCCCAGTATCCGCCAGCAGCCCCCTATTACTGTAAGCCAGGAGTCCCCAGTATCCGCCAGCTGCCCCCTATTACTGTAAGCCAGGAGTCCCCAGTATCCGCCAGCAGCCCCCTATTACTGTAAGCTAGGGGCCCCCAGTATCCGCCAGCAGCCCCTATTACTGTAAGCCAGGGGCCCCCAGTATCCGCCAGCAGACCCCTATTACTGTAAGCCAGGGGCCCCCAGTATCCGCCAGCAGCCCCTATTACTGTAAGCCAGGGGTCCCCAGTATCCGCCAGCAGCCCCCTATTACTGTAAGCCAGGGGTCCCCAGTATCCGCCAGCAGCCCCCTATTACTGTAAGCCAGGGGTCCCCAGTATCCGCCAGCAGCCCCCTATTACTGTAAGCCAGGGGCCCCCAGTATCCACCAGCAGCCCCCTATTACTGTAAGCCAGGGGTCCCCAGTATCCGCCAGTAGCCCCCTATTACTGTAAGCCAGGGGTCCCTAGTATCCGCCAGTAGCCCCCTATTACTGTAAGCCAGGGGTCCCTAGTATCCACCAGCAGCCCCCTATTACTGTAAGCCAGGGGCCCCCAGTATCCGCCAGCAGCCCCCTATTACTGTAAGCCGGGGGTCCCCAGTATCCGCCACCAGCCCCCTATTACTGTAAGCCGGGGGTCCCCAGTATCTGCCAGCAGCACCCTATTACTGTAAGCCAGGGGTCCCCAGTATCCGCCAGCAGCCCACTATTACTGTAAGCCAGGGGTCCCCAGTATCCGCCAGCAGCCCCCTATTACTGTAAGCCGGGGGTCCCCAGTATCCGCCAGCAGCCCACTATTACTGTAAGCCAGGGGTCCCCAGTATCCGCCAGCAGCCCCCTATTACTGTAAGCCGGGGGTCCCCAGTATCCGCCAGCAGCCCCCTATTACTGTAAGCCGGGGGTCCCCAGTATCCGCCAGCAGCCCCATATTACTGTAAGCCAGGGGTCCCCAGTATCCGCCAGGGGTCCCCAGTATCCGCCAGCTGCCCCCTATTACTGTAAGCCAGGAGTCCCCAGTATCCGCCAGCAGCCCCCTATTACTGTAAGCCAGGGGTCCCCAGTATCCGCCAGCAGCCCCCTATTACTGTAAGCCAGGAGTCCCCAGTATCCGCCAGCTGCCCCCTATTACTGTAAGCCAGGAGTCCCCAGTATCCGCCAGCAGCCCCCTATTACTGTAAGCCAGGGGCCCCCAGTATCCGCCAGCAGCCCCTATTACTGTAAGCCAGGGGCCCCCAGTATCCGCCAGCAGACCCCTATTACTGTAAGCCAGGGGCCCCCAGTATCCGCCAGCAGCCCCTATTACTGTAAGCCAGGGGTCCCCAGTATCCGCCAGCAGCCCCCTATTACTGTAAGCCAGGGGTCCCCAGTATCCGCCAGCAGCCCCCTATTACTGTAAGCCAGGGGCCCCCAGTATCCACCAGCAGCCCCCTATTACTGTAAGCCGGGGGTCCCCAGTATCCGCCAGCAGCCCCCTATTACTGTAAGCCAGGGGTCCCCAGTATCCGCCAGCAGCCCCCTATTACTGTAAGCCAGGGGCCCCCAGTATCCACCAGCAGCCCCCTATTACTGTAAGCCGGGGGTCCCCAGTATCCGCCAGCAGCCCCCTATTACTGTAAGCCAGGGGTCCCCAGTATCCACCAGCAGCCCCTATTACTGTAAGCCAGGGGTCCCTAGTATCCGCCAACTGCCCCCTATTACTGTAAGCCAGGGGTCCCTAGTATCCGCCAGCTGCCCCCTATTACTGTAAGCCAGGGGTCCCCAGTATCCGCCAGCAGCCCCCTATTACTGTAAGCCGGGGGTCCCCAGTATCCACCAGCAGCCCCCTATTACTGTAAGCCAGGGGTCCCCAGTATCCACCAGCAGCCCCCTATTACTGTAAGCCAGGGGTCCCCAGTATCCGCCAGCAGCCCCATATTACTGTAAGCCAGGGGTCCCCAGTATCCGCCAGCAGCCCCCTATTACTGTAAGCCAGGGGTCCCCAGTATCCGCCAGCTGACACTATGCAGGTTTCCTGGCACAGACGTTGTTAGCGGAAGTTCTGGCTGTGTGTAATGGTTGCTGATAGGACGTTGCCAGGGGCGACATATCCTTTGTACACTGCTAAATACTCCTGTCTCTGCCATTTATCTCCTCACAGTGAATGGAGTGGTGAATTCCATCTTAGGTAAGTCTGCCAGGATCGTGCACCCTTCTGTATGAAAGCTGCGCGGATGGGCAAGGCGTTTCTCTGCATGGCCACTAATGCACAGCATGGTTGTAACTAACACTGGGGATTATGGAAAGTGTGGCCACACCAGCCTGTGTGTGTGAGAGATACCACTATTAGTGTCTGTGTCTGTGATAGGGGAACACACCAAGGCACTGATCACACAGATGACCCTCTTCAACAAGGTGCTGGCAGAGCTGAGAGAGGACATACGTGACCAGGTGAGAGGTACAGGGCTGATCCTGTCAGCAACCAGTCACAGGAACCAGGGGGTTATGTCACAGGGTCAGGGTCAAACGGACAAGGGGGTGGGGTCACTTGGATCAGGGGCCGCGGTCACAGGGATCAGATGGCAGGGTCACAGGTTGTGGTAATAGGGACCAGGGGGCTGGGTCACAGGGATCAGGGGGTGGGGTCACAGGGATCAGAGGGCGGGGCCACAGGATAAAGTGGTGAGAGGTCAAAGGATCAATGGGTGTGGTCACAGGATTAGAGTCTGTGGACGCACGATCAGGGGGCAGAGTCCTAAGGATCAGGGGTGCGGGTTCACACTGATACACGGGAAACTCAGGGATCGGGAGAGTCATAACTCATTGTCTCTTTGTGTACAGGTAAAAGAAATGTCTCTGATCAGGAACACTATCATGGAATGTCAGGCTTGCGGTAAGTACTAGTTACATCATCCACCCTAGCTTGTCTCCACCCCTGCGGGGCAACACAGACAGACTTCTCCTCCCGCGCGTCGGCTTCTCCCTCCCGCGCGTCGGCTTCTCCCTCCCGCGCGTCGGCTTCTCCCTCCCGCGCGTCGGCTTCTCCCTCCCCCGCGTCGGCTTCTCCCTCCCGCGCGTCGTCTTCTCCCTCCCGCGCGTCGTCTTCTCCCTCCCGCGCGTCGGCTCGACTTCTCCCTCCCCCCGTGTCGACTTTCCCTTCCCTCCCAGCACTGCTCCCCCGCATAGACTTGACTTCTCCCTCCCCCGCCTAGACTTGACTTCTCCCTCCCCCGCCTAGACTTGACTTCTCCCTCCCCCGCCTAGACTAGACTTCTCCCTCCCCCGCCTAGACTAGACTTCTCCCTCCCCCGCCTAGACTAGACTTCTCCCTCCCCCGCCTAGACTAGACTTCTCCCTCCCCCGCCTAGACTTGACTTCTCCCTCCCCCGCCTAGACTTGACTTCTCCCTCCCCCGCCTAGACTTGACTTCTCCCTCCCCCGCCTAGACTTGACTTCTCCCTCCCCCGCATAGACTTGACTTCTCCCTCCCCCGCATAGACTTGACTTCTCCCTCCCCCGCATAGACTTGACTTCTCCCTCCCCCGCATAGACTTGACTTCTCCCTCCCCCGCATAGACTTGACTTCTCCCTCCCCCGCATAGACTTGACTTCTCCCTCCCCCGCATAGACTTGACTTCTCCCTCCCCCGCATAGACTTGACTTCTCCCTCCCCCGCATAGACTTTCCCTCCCCGTCCCAGCACTGCTCCCCTCTGCATACACTTCCCCTCCCGTGCATATACCTCCCCTCCCCGGCCTGCTCCTTCCTGGACGGCTCCCCCCCATTGGGTGCCTTCCTGCAGTGCCCACATGTAATGTAAGCTGCTGACCTGTTACCTGCAGGGTTCCATGAGCACCGATCACGCTGCAACCCCAACCCCTGCTTCCAGGGTGTGGACTGCATGGAGACCTACGAATACCCGGGATATCGCTGTGGCCCCTGCCCGCCAGGGTCTAAAGGCAATGGGTCACACTGTGCTGATATTAATGAGGTATATAACTGAGGGGGCTGGGGCATTGCAGCGGGACATTGCCTGGCGCTGATACCCTGTAGCATTGCCTGGCGCTGATACCCTGTTGCGTTGCCTGGCGCTGATACCCTGTAGCATTGCCTGGCGCTGATACCCTGTAGCGTTGCCTGGCGCTGATACCCTGTAGCATTGCCTGGCGCTGATACCCTGTAGCATTGCCTGGCGCTGATACCCTGTAGCATTGCCTGGCGCTGATACCCTGTAGCATTGCCTGGCGCTGATACCCTGTAGCATTGCCTGGCGCTGATACCCTGTGGCATAGCCTGGCGCTGATACCCTGTAGCATAGCCTGGCGCTGATACCCTGTAGCATAGCCTGGCGCTGATACCCTGTAGCATTGCCTGGCGCTGATACCCTGTAGCATAGCCTGGCGCTGATACCCTGTAGCATTGCCTGGCGCTGATACCCTGTAGCATAGCCTGGCGCTGATACCCTGTAGCATTGCCTGGCGCTGATACCCTGTGGCATTGCCTGGCGCTGATACCCTGTGGCATTGCCTGGCGCTGATACCCTGTGGCATTGCCTGGCGCTGATACCCTGTGGCATTGCCTGGCGCTGATACCCTGTGGCATTGCCTGGCGCTGATACCCTGTGGCATTGCCTGGCGCTGATACCCTGTGGCATTGCCTGGCGCTGATACCCTGTGGCATTGCCTGGCGCTGATACCCTGTGGCATTGCCTGGCGCTGATACCCTGTGGCATTGCCTGGCGCTGATACCCTGTGGCATTGCCTGGCGCTGATACCCTGTGGCATTGCCTGGCGCTGATACCCTGTGGCATTGCCTGGCGCTGATACCCTGTGGCATTGCCTGGCGCTGATACCCTGTCCCGTGTGTCACTTGTAGTGCTCCCACGCCAATCCTTGCTTCTCTGGCTCCAAATGCATCAATACGTCGCCTGGATTTCGGTGTGAAGCCTGTCCTCGTGGGTACAAGGGCAATTCGGTGTCAGGACTGGGCATAGACTATGCCAAGGCCAGCAAACAGGTGAGATGGAGGACTGGGAATGTAGTGGGAGGATGGGGGGCAACAATGCATCTAAAGGCAGAAATTTGGGGGAAGATAGGAGGAGTCTGTGCATGATAGGAGGGAATCCTCTGATGTGGGATCTGTCACGTCTTCCAGGTGTGCGCAGACATCGATGAATGTAACGATGGGAACAATGGTGGCTGTGACGCGAACTCCATCTGTACGAATACGGTGGTAAGGCTGCACTAGATTCATGTTCTCAGTGCCTCAGTCTCACCCACCCATCTCATTGCGGATTTACCTGTCTTCCATGCCTAGGGCTCCTACCGGTGTGGACCCTGCAAGCCCGGATTCGTGGGCAATCAGTCACTGGGTTGTGCACCGAAAAAATCCTGTGTTGGCCCAGCTTTCAACCCCTGCCACGTGAATGGGCATTGTGTGTTTGAGAGGAGCGGGGATGTCTCCTGTGCAGTAAGACATTGCTATTGGTAGAAGTAGTAGTGTATAATGTAGTAACCTAGTAATATAGTAACATAATGCCACCTTCCTGTGCAGTAATACATTGCTATCAGTAGTAGTAGTAGTGTATAATGTAGTAATATAGTAACATAATGCCACCTTCCTGTGCAGTAATACATTGCTATCAGTAGTAGTAGTGTATAATGTAGTAACCTAGTAATATAGTAACATAATGCCACCTTCCTGTGCAGTAAGACATTGCTATCAGTAGTAGTAGTGTATAATGTAGTAATATAGTAACATAATGCCACCTTCCTGTGCAGTAATACATTGCTATCAGTAGTAGTAGTAGTAGTAGTGGTGTATAATGTAGTAACATAGTAATATAGTAAAATAATGCCACCTTCCTGTGCAGTAATACATTGCTATCAGTAGTAGTAGTGTATAATGTAGTAACCTAGTAATATAGTAATATAATGCCACCTTCCTGTGCAGTAATACATTGCTATCACTAGTAGTAGTAGTGTATAATGTAGTAACATAGTAATATAGTAACATAATGCCACCTTCCTGTGCAGTAATACATTGCTATCAGTAGTAGTAGTGTATAATGTAGTAACCTAGTAATATAGTAACATAATGCCACCTTCCTGTGCAGTAATACATTGCTATCAGTAGTAGTAGTAGTAGTAGTGTATAATGTAGTAACCTAGTAATATAATAACATAATGCCACCTTTGTGTGCAGTAAGACATTGCTATCAGTAGTAGTAGTGTATAATGTAGTAACCTAGTAATATAGTAACATAATGCCACCTTCCTGTGCAGTAAGACATTGCTATCAGTAGTAGTGTATAATGTAGTAACCTAGTAATATAGTAACATAATGTGTCCTTCCTGTGCAGTAATACATTGCTATCAGTAGTAGTACTAGTGTATAATGTAGTAACCTAGTAATATAGTAACATAATGCCACCTTCTTGTGCAGTAATACATTGCTATCAGTAGTAGTAGTGTATAATGTAGTAACCTAGTAATATAGTAACATAATGTGTCCTTCCTGTGCAGTAATACATTGCTATCAGTAGTAGTACTAGTGTATAATGTAGTAACCTAGTAATATAGTAACATAATGCCACCTTCTTGTGCAGTAATACATTGCTATCAGTAGTAGTAGTGTATAATGTAGTAACCTAGTAATATAGTAACATAATGTGTCCTTCCTGTGCAGTAATACATTGCTATCAGTAGTAGTAGTAGTGTATAATGTAGTAACCTAGTAATATAGTAACATAATGCCACCTTCTTGTGCAGTAATACATTGCTATCAGTAGTAGTAGTAGTGTATAATGTAGTAACCTAGTAATATAGTAACATAATGCCACCTTCCTGTGCAGTAAGACATTGTTATCAGTAGTAGTAGTAGTGTATAATGTAGTAACCTAGTAATATAGTAACATAATGCCACCTTCCTGTGCAGTAAGACATTGTTATCAGTAGTAGTAGTGTATAATGTAGTAACCTAGTAATATAGTAACATAATGCCACCTTCCTGTGCAGTAATACATTGCTATCAGTAGTAGTAGTGTATAATGTAGCAACCTAGTAATATAGTAACATAATGCCACCTTCCTGTGCAGTAATACATGGCTATCAGTAGTAGTAGTGTATAATGTAGTAACATAGTAATATAGTAACATAATGCCACCTTCCTGTGCAGTAAGACATTGCTATCAGTAGTAGTAGTGTATAATGTAGTAACCTAGTAATATAGTAACATAATGCCACCTTCCTGTGCAGTAATACATTGCTATCAGTAGTAGTAGTAGTGTATAATGTAGTAACATAGTAATATAGTAACATAATGCCACCTTCCTGTGCAGTAATACATTGCTATCAGTAGTAGTAGTAGTAGTGTATAATGTAGTAACCTAGTAATTTAGTAACATAATGCCACCTTCCTGTGCAGTAATACATTGCTATCAGTAGTAGTAGTGTATAATGTAGTAACCTAGTAATATAGTAACATAATGTGTCCTTCCTGTGCAGTAATACATTGCTATCAGTAGTAGTAGTAGTAGTGTATAATGTAGTAACCTAGTAATATAGTAACATAATGCCACCTTCCTGTGCAGTAATACATTGCTATCAGTAGTAGTAGTAGTAGTGTATAATGTAGTAACATAATAATATAGTAACATAATGCCACCTTCCTGTGCAGTAATACATTGCTATCAGTAGTAGTAGTGTATAATGTAGTAACCTAGTAATATAGTAACATAATGCCACCTTCCTGTGCAGTAATACATTGCTATCAGTAGTAGTAGTGTATAATGTAGTAACCTAGTAATATAGTAACATAATGCCACCTTCTTGTGCAGTAATACATTGCTATCAGTAGTAGTAGTGTATAATGTAGTAACCTAGTAATATAGTAACATAATGCCACCTTCCTGTGCAGTAATACATTGCTATCAGTAGTAGTAGTGTATAATGTAGTAACCTAGTGATATAGTAACATAATGCCACCTTCTTGTGCAGTAATACATTACTATCAGTAGTAGTAGTAGTAGTAGTAGTAGTAGTAGTAGTGTATAATGTAGTAACATAGTAATATAGTAACATAATGCCACCTTCCTGTGCAGTAATACATTACTATCAGTAGTAGAAGTAGTAGTAGTAGTAGTAGTGTATAATGTAGTAACATAGTAATATAGTAACATAATGCCACCTTCTTGTGCAGTAATACATTACTATCAGTAGTAGTAGTAGTAGTAGTAGTAGTAGTAGTAGTGTATAATGTAGTAACATAGTAATATAGTAACATAATGCCACCTTCCTGTGCAGTAATACATTACTATCAGTAGTAGTAGTAGTAGTAGTAGTAGTAGTAGTGTATAATGTAGTAACATAGTAATATAGTAACATAATGCCACCTTCTTGTGCAGTAATACATTACTATCAGTAGTAGTAGTAGTAGTAGTAGTGGTGTATAATGTAGTAACATAGTAATATAGTAACATAATGCCACCTTCCTGTGCAGTAATACATTACTATCAGTAGTAGTAGTAGTAGTGTATAATGTAGTAACATAGTAATATAGTAACATAATGCCACCTTCCTGTGCACCGTTACACAACCCTTTGCTTTCTCTTTCAGTGCAACGTTGGCTGGGCTGGGAACGGATACACCTGTGGCAGAGACACAGATATAGACGGATATCCAGATGAGCCAATGCCTTGTATCGATAATAACAAGCACTGCCGTCAGGTACGATGGGTCATGGGGAGGAAACAACAACATTTGGTGCAAGGAAACAAGAACATTCAAATGAAAAAATCAGTATTCTGTTTACATGGAATCCAATAGTCCATTCACATGAATCAACTTACATAGTAACATAGAGACCAAGTAACATTGTAACGTAGTAACATAGAGACCGAGTAACATAGCAACGTAGTAACATAGAGACCGAGTAACCTAGTAACGTAGTAATGAAGTAACGTAGTAACATCGAGACCGAGTAACCTAGTAACGTAGTAACATAGAGACCGAGTAACATAGTAACGTAGTAACATAGAGACCGAGTAACGTAGTAACATTGGGTACTTATGTATTATCTGGGCTCCCATGTTAAATGCACCCCATTTTTTCATACCCCTACTATCCAACTACGCATGGAGTTGATTTTATATAGTGTGGCGAGCGCAGCGGTCTCATAAGAAAAACAGTGCACATGGGCGTTTATTCTAGGTTATTCTTTCTGACAAAATCCTTCTTAGATGGACAAAACCATGTGCACTGCAGGGGGGCAGATGTAACATGTGCAGATAGAATTAGATTTGGGTGAGTTATTTTGTTTCTGTGCAGGGAAAATACTGACTGCATGATTTTACACTGCAAGATAGATCTCACTTTGAAGAAAAACCCCACCCAAATCTAATGCTCTCTGCACAAGTTACATCTGCCCCACCCGCACTGCACATGGTTTTGTCCATCTAAGAAGGATTTTGTCAGAAAGAATGGACTAGAATAACCCCCATGGTTTTGTCCATCTAAGAAGGATTTTGTCAGAAAGAATAAACTAGAATAAACCCCATAGAGACCGAGTAACCTAGCAACGTAGTAATGAAGTAACGTAGTGACATAGAGACCGAGTAACATAGTAACATAGAGACCAAGTAACGTAGTAACATAGAGACCGAGTAACATAGTAACGTAGTAACATACAGACCGAGTAATATAGTAACGTATTAACATAGAGAACGAGTAACGTAGTAACATTGTAACATAGAGACCGAGTAACATAGTAACATAGAGACTGAGTAACCTAGTAACATAGAGACCAATTAACATAGAGACTGAGTAACGTAGTATTGAAGTAACGTAGTAACATAGAGACCGAGTAACATAGTAACATAGTAACATAGAGACCGAGTAAACTAGTAACGTAGTAATGAAGTAACATGGAGACTGAGTAACGTAGTAACGTAGTAATGAAGTAACGTAGTAACATAGAGACCGAGTAACATAGTAACATAGAGACCGAGTAACATAGTAACGTAGTAACATACAGACCGAGTAACATAGTAACATAGAGACAGAGTAACGTAGTAACATTGTAACATAGAGACCGAGTAACATAGTAACATAGAGACTGAGTAACCTAGTTACATAGAGACCGAGTAACCTAGTAACGTAGTAATGAAGTAACATGGAGACCGAGTAACGTAGTAACATAGAGACAGAGTAACCTAGCAACATAGTAATGAAGTAACGTAGTGACATAGAGACCGAGTAACGTAGTAACATAGAGACAGAGTAACGTAGTAACATAGAGACCGAGTAACATATTAACGTAGTAACATACAGACCAAGTAACATAGTAACGTAGTAACATAGAGACCGAGTAACGTAGTAACATTGTAACATAGAGACCGTGTAACATAGTAACATAGAGACTGAGTAACCTAGTAACATAGAGACCGAGTAACATAGAGACCGAGTAATGTAGTATTGAAGTAACGTAGTAACATAGAGACCGAGTGTAACGTACTAACATAGAGACCGAGTAACATAGTAACGTAGTAACATAGAGACCGAGTAACATAGTAACGTAGTAACATAGAGACCGAGTAACCTAGTAACGTAGTAATGAAGTAACATAGAGACCGAGTAACGTAGTAATACAGTAACATAATAATGGTAATGTAGTAACATAATAATGTACTAATATAGTAACGTAGTAATGTAGTAACATAGTAATGTAGTAAGATAGTAAAATAGTAATATATTAACATAGTAATAGTAACATAGTACCGTAGTAATCATACGTATTATCATGAGGCAGTACAAACAGTGTAATGGTTAGCATTACTGCCTCACAGCGCTAAGGTCATGGGTTCGATCCTCACCATGTCCCCAACTGTGCAGAGTTTGTATATTCTCCCAGTGCTTGCGTGGGTTTCCTCCGGGTACTCCGGTTTCCTCCCACAATCCAAAAATATACAGGTAGTTTAAATGGCTTCCAACAAAATTAACCCTAGAATGTCTGTGTGCGCGTGTATATGTGGTAGGGAATATAGATTGAACGCTCCACTGGGGCAGGGACTGATGTGAGTGTTCAAATATTCTCTGTAAATCGCTACGGAATATGTGTGCGCTATATAAGAAACTGTTAATAAATAATAATAACGTGGTAATGTAGCAACATAATAATGTAGTAGCATAGTAATATAGTAACATAATAATGTAGTAATATTATAACATAGTATGTAGTAACATAGTATTATAGTAACATAATAATGTACTAACATAGTAACCTAGTAACATATTAACGTAGTAATGCAGTAAACTAGTAATGTAGTAACCTTGTAAAATAGTAACATAATAAAATACATAATAATATAGTAACATAGTAACTTAGTAACATAGTAACATAATAACATAGTAATGTAGTAACATCATAATTTAGTAACATAATAATGTAGTTATATAGTTAACTAGTAATGTAGTAACATAATATAGTAAGATAATAATATAGTAACCTAATAACGTAGTAACCTAGTAATATATTAATATAGTAACATAATAATGTAGTAATGTAGTATTATAGTAATATAATAACATAGGTATGTGGTAATATAGTAAAATAATAATATAGTAATTTAGAAACATAGTAATATAGTAAAATAATAACGTAGTAATGTAGTAACATAGTAATATAGTAACATAATGTAGTAACCGTAATATAGCAACATAGTAACATCATAAAATAGTAGTATAGTAAAATAATAGCATAGTAACATGGTTATATATTATCGCAGTAACATAATAACATAGTAAAATAGTAACAATAATGTACTGTAGTAACCGTAACATCGTAACATAATAACATTGTAACATAATAACATAGTAAAATAGTAACATAATAGCATAGTAACATGGTTATATATTATCGCAGTAACATAATAACATAGTAATATAGTAACATAGTAAAATAATAACGTACTAATGTACAGTAGTAATATAGCAACAAGCACTTATTAATGTAGTAACATAATAACGTAGCAATATAGTATCATAGTAATGTATTAATATAGTAACATAATATGGTACTGTAGTAACATAGTAATGTAGTAACCTAGTAAAGTTGTAATATAGTAACGTAAAGTATTAACATTATAATGTAGCAACATAATAACATAGTAATATAGTAACGTAGTAATGTAGTACCATAGTAATATATTAACCTAGTAATGTAGTGCCATAGTAATGTAGTAAAATAGTCATATATTAACATAGTAATCTAGAAAACTAGTAATATAGTATTGTAGTACTATAGTAACATAACTTGGTAATGTAGTAAAATAGGATCATAATAAGATAGTAATATAGTAATGTAGTAACATAATAATGTAGTAATATAATATTATAGTTATATAGTAATATAATAATGTAAGAACATAGTAATATAGTAACATAATAATGTACTAACATAGTAATCTAGTAACATAGTAATATATTAATGTAGTAATGCAGTAATATAATAACATAGTAATGTAGTAATTTTTTTTAATTCAATAATTTTTATTGAAATTTTTTGCAAAAAACATACAAAGTAACACTCAAATCAAACATAGGTATAGCCACAGCAGTGACGCATGGAGCTGGCAAATTAGGAACATATGGAGCATAAATACGTGGTGCTTGAACATACATAGGCAGGGCTTACATAACATGTTGTCAAAGGATATCGCTATAGGGTGGATATGTTTATTTCAGTACCCGAAGGCGCCATTCGGGACCGAACCTGCAGCAACAGTGCAAAAATTGTAACCAAATAGTAAGCATGTGTTGTGTTATACAATACCCTCCTACACAGTAGAGAATGGACATATAATGTTCCTTAGTCACTGCAATAACCAGATAGAACTAGAATAATGTATGTATATACCCATCTATCAAACAAAAATAAAATAAACTCTAATGAACCCAAAACAAACCATCCCCAAAAAAAACCCACCCTGTATGACCTGGAGCCCTTAACCATTACCCCCTATCCCATTAACTAATCTACCTAGTACTAAATCCTACCTATACCCACCCATTAATGACTAAACCCCCCCCCTCAAATAAGACCACCGGATGTCAGCATCAGGATCTGTCAAGGGCTATGCATATATGACCCTACACCCAGCCAAAGTGCAATAACCATTCCACTAAGTATATAGGTTTGTGGGAGAACAATATTCGTCAAAGTGACATGTGATATATAGAGAACACAGCATATTATTACATTATTGACAGGATAAAAATACAAAAGTGGATTGTGGTTCAATAAGGAGAGCAACATAATATCAACATGATATAGGATAAGATTGTTTGAATACTGATATCATACCCCCCCCCCCCCCCCAAATAGAAGAACAAATGGGTAATAGCTGGGGCAGGATTGTCAGGATAAGTGAGCTAGTTAAAACCCGGCCTACCCCAAACAATTGTAGATAAAGTAGTTATCTCTGCCCAGCTTATGTCATTAAAAAGAGAACTGTCGACATAATGCTAAAGCCTGGTGGATTGTAGACGTCAGAGATATTATAACATTATGAGCAAACGTTGCAGTGCGAAAAAGCAGTATAGTGAATATAACATGGATTGACAATTTGGCGTAAATAGGCTGCTAATCTGGCCATTTCTCAGTCTCGTAATATAGCAAAATGGGAGTAATGTAGAAAGGATTAGTCTCACGTGTACAGCTAGGGTGACATCCGAAGCAAATGTAGCACCATGAATAGAAAACAACCATAGTCTGCAGGATCTTAGCAAAAAGCTGGAGGCAAACTGTACCTTCATCGGTGCAAACAGGAGCAGTAACCCAATCAATCACAGGCATGCACAGGTCTACATAGAAGTGTGAGTCCATTGCAGTAGCCATGTCCGTGGCAGGATATGACAAAGGAATTATAGACCTGTATGCCTCCCTCGCAATTTTTGTCTTGCATCTTCCGTAGTGAAATAAAGGGGATAGATCCCCCTTCTGACCTACACACAGGATTTCAGAATCCAGGATTGCAGCAGAAGGGGCCAGAGGTTCCATGCGTATTGGAATATCACCCATAACGACCACATCGCGATTACCAACGGGATACTGGGGAGATGAGTCACCACTGACTAGGACATCCAGCTGCCGGCATAATCTAGTAGAGGATTCCTGTATCTCTCGTAGGATCTGTAGTAAAGGGAGATCCATGTTTATCCAGGCTGGTAGTTGTTTGAAGTGTGTTACAAAAGGCAGTGGCAGATAGAGACTGATGATGCAGTCACAGGAGGCAAAGCTTTATCACCAGATCCGCAGCCAGGCCTCCAAACAGAAAAAATGGCGTCTGCGCGCCAAATATGTGGTCACCGTCACTACTCACCACAGTAGCAGTTATTGCAGTATAACAGCTGTACGGCAATGGAGGGATGTGGAGTCACTCTTGCAGTGTCTGACAAAAGCAGACTTTTTGTTAATTTTCACGCAGCCCCGCCGCCTGACGGCTCCGTGAGTCAGGCAAGATGGCGCCGGCTCTCCCCGTGCGGATCGCGGCAGCAAGTCACTTCAGAGACCGCTAGCCACTTCTCCCGCCAAGCAAATCCGGAGAGGTCGCCAGCCCCAGCCCCCCAGTCCACTACGCCACCTGCGGTCAGAGCGTCACGCTCCGTGCAGGACATTTGGCCGCGAGTGACAGAGCCGGAGGAGCAGTAGGCCGCAGCCGATGAAGTTCCCGGAGCGGCAGATAAATACAGCGGCAGCGATTTAGCAGGGGGCACCAGGTGATCAGGTAAGTATTCTCTCAGCAGCGCCAGCTCCAGAGTCGTCTATCAGGTTTAAATAGGATAATATTCAGGATGGGATGCAGGAGCTCCAGGAGACTGCTGCCTGTTCCTAGCTCGTCCAAGCCACGCCCCCAGTAATGTAGTAATTTAGTAATATAATAACATAGTAATGTAGTAACATAATAATAAAGTAAGATTACAATATAGTAACATAATAATGTAGAGAAGGAGGAGATGGAAGAAGAGGGGAGGAGATAGAGGGGCCGGAGTGTTGAGGAGTGGCACTGGCACAGCACACTGAGAAGAGGGAAGGAAGGGGAGGCGGCGCTGCTGGCTGTTCGTCATTTGATTGACAGCTGACAGGCGCAGGGAGCAATGGGTAGGGGGCGGATCCGGACATGACATGTCATCCAGGCATTCACAGACAATGCTACATGCCTCAGCGCAAGTGTCCATGAGGAAGAGGAGGCAGGTCGCAGGAGGAGGACAGTGTGTGCGCGGTGCAGGGAGCTGCTCAGCCTCTCCATACTGCCACCCGCTGTCAGACAGGCAGGGAGAGCGGTGTGCAGGAGGCAGTGACAGTGAGGGCTGAGGCAGCTTTAGCAGAGCAGGGAGGGAGACAGCACCTTTTCAGCATGGCGCCTCCCTGCTTTGCAGGAGCTGCTGAGTGGGTAGCGCCGGCCCTGAATATAGTGACGTATTAATGTAGTAACATAGTATTATAGTAACATAGTAATGTAATAATATGGGTAATGTAGTAATATAGTAACATAGTAGCTTAGTGATGTAGTAAGTAATCTAGTAACATAGTAATATAGTAACATAATAGCGTATTTATGTAGTAACATAGTATTATAGTAACGTAGTACTGTAATAATATAGTAATTTAGTAATATAGTATCAAAGTAACAACTTAGTAATGTAGGGACATAGTAATGTAATATATTAATTTAGATAGTTGATGAGTCCATCAAATTCAACCTTTATGTGATCTGACCCGGATGAGGTTGCTACCTCTCTGTTATAAACCATAATTCCAAACTACTTAAAATGTATCTAACCCTATCCATTGAGTCTGCCATCTCAGCCTTCCCTGGTAGTGTACAGATGATTATTTGAGCTTAACAAAGAGCGTAAATACAGGTTGTGCAATTGATAAAAATTGATTTATTTTATATAATATCAGGTATTTATATAGCGCACATATATTCCACAGTGCTGTACAGAGAATATGGTACTTGTGTATTATAGCGGCGCCCATCACATCGCATACCATAAGGCATGCGATGGTATGCGATGCGACACGATATCGCACGATATTGTACAATGTCATACAATTTTAAAATTGTATGACATTGTGTATGGCATACAATGCCATACAATGCGATGCAATGCGATTAAAAATTGTATAAGCACCCCCACGCCACCCCTCCCACTATAAACGTGAAACCAAAGTGGCGAGCGGCGGCGGTACGCATCCTCCGACCTTTTCATACCCCCACTATCCACGTCGGCGTGGAGTTGAGAATAGAAAGTGTGGCGAGCGCAGCGAGCCACCGAGCCCAAAGCGTGGCGAGCAGACGCGGATACCTTCACAGGTATCGGCGTCCCCTCGCGGGCTTCACAGGTATCCGCGTCCCCGCGCGGGGCTCGCTGCGTTTGCCACGCTTCGGGCTCGCTGCGCTCGCCACACTTTCTATTCTCAACTCCACGCCGACGTGGATAGTGGGGGTATGAAAAGGTCGGAGGACGCGTACCGCCGCCCCTCGCGGGCTCGCTGCTCTCGCCACGCTGCGGGTTCACGTTTATAGTGGGGGGTGGCGTGGGGGTTCATTTAACATTGTAAGCACCCATTTGGGGTGCTTATACAATGTTTCATCGCATAGGGGGCAAAAATCGCATCGCATGCCATCGGGTGCATAAAGAAATAGCTGCATTGATGTAAATAAGTTATATTGCATCGGTTCTTCCAGTGTCCTTCTCTTTTTGGGCCCAAATGAGAAATAAGTCCCAATATGGTAATGGCCAGGGATATCCGAAGAACTGCTTCTTCCAGATGGATATTAGAGAGATGGCATTCCTCCACCAACTGGTTCATAGTCATCTGGAAGGGATGGGATATGTACAGAGAAAGGTCCAATAGTTCCTTATACAGGCAGTTCTGAGGTGTGGCATTCCTCCACAATAGCGGTATAGAAAGCATGGTTATGGATCCTGGATATCAATTGTATATGTTGTCTGGGACCAATGGAGAGGTGGCTTTAGGTATAAGAAGGTAGGCTTGGGAGATTTTTCCAGAAGTGAGAAGACAGAGCAGCATTACTTGTGTACCAGAATCCTACGCGTTTCACTGCCACTGCAGCCCTCGTAAGCAACATTTGTTGCCCTTTGAAGCAACAAATGCTGCTTCATAGAGCCAGCTATCATATTTTGTAGACCAACCTCTTGTTAATAAAATATAGAGTCTAAGGTAATGTCTGTTATTTTATGTAAATTGATGGTCTCTTGGTTTAGGTAGAGTGATGGTCTCTTGGTTTAGGTAGAGTGATGATCTCTTGGTTTAGGTAGAGTGATGGTCTCTTGGTTTAGGTAGAGTGATGGTCTCTTGGTTTAGGTAGAGTGATGGTCTCTTGGTTTAGGTAGAGTGATGGTCTCTTGGTCTAGGTAGAGTGATGGTCTCTTTGTCTAGGTAGAGTGATGGTCTCTTTGTCTAGGTAGAGTGATGGTCTCTTTGTCTAGGTAGAGTGATGGTCTCTTTGTCTAGGTAGAGTGATGGTCTCTTTGTCTAGGTAGAGTGATGGTCTCTTTGTCTAGGTAGAGTGATGGTCTCTTTGTCTAGGTAGAGTGATGGTCTCATTGTCTAGGTAGAGTGATGGTCTCTTTGTCTAGGTAGAGTGATGGTCTCTGTCTAGGTAGAGTGATGGTCTCTTTGGATAGGTAGAGTGATGGTCTCTTTGGATAGGTAGAGTGATGGTCTCTTTGTCTAGGTAGAGTGATGGTCTCTTTGTCTAGGTAGAGTGATGGTCTCTTTGTCTAGGTAGAGTGATGGTCTCTTTGTCTAGGTAGAGTGATGGTCTCTTTGTCTAGGTAGAGTGATGGTCTCATTGTCTAGGTAGAGTGATGGTCTCTTTGTCTAGGTAGAGTGATGGTCTCTGTCTAGGTAGAGTGATGGTCTCTTTGGATAGGTAGAGTGATGGTCTCTTTGTCTATGTAGAGTGATGGTCTCTTTGTCTAGGTAGAGTGATGGTCTCATTGTCTAGGTAGAGTGATGGTCTCTTTGTCTAGGTAGAGTGATGGTCTCTGTCTAGGTAGAGTGATGGTCTCTTTGGATAGGTAGAGTGATGGTCTCTTTGGATAGGTAGAGTGATGGTCTCTTTGGATAGGTAGAGTGATGGTCTCTTTGGCTAGGTATAGTGATGGTCTCTTTGGCTAGGTAGAGTGATGGTCTCTTGGGCTAGGTAGAGTGATGGTCTCTTGGGCTAGGTAGAGTGATGGTCTCTTGGGCTAGGTAGAGTGATGGTCTCTTGGGCTAGGTAGAGTGATGGTCTCTTGGGCTAGGTAGAGTGATGGTCTCTGGGGCTAGGTAGAGTGATGGTCTCTGGGGCTAGGTAGAGTTATGGTCTCTCAGGCTAGGTAGAGTGATGGTCTCTTTGTCTAGGTAGAGTGATGGTCTCTTTGTCTAGGTAGAGTGATGGTCTCTTTGTCTAGGTAGAGTGATGGTCTCTGTCTAGGTAGAGTGATGGTCTCTTTGGATAGGTAGAGTGATGGTCTCTTTGGCTAGGTAGAGTGATGGTCTCTTTGGCTAGGTAGAGTGATGGTCTCTTTGGCTAGGTAGAGTGATGGTCTTTTTGGCTAGGTAGAGTGATGGTCTCTTGGGCTAGGTAGAGTGATGGTCTCTTGGGCTAGGTAGAGTGATGGTCTCTTGGGCTAGGTAGAGTGATGGTCTCTTGGGCTAGGTAGAGTGATGGTCTCTTGGGCTAGGTAGAGTGATGGTCTCTGGGGCTAGGTAGAGTGATGGTCTCTGGGGCTAGGTAGAGTGATGGTCTCTGGGGCTAGGTAGAGTGATGGTCTCTGGGGCTAGGTAGAGTGATGGTCTCTGGGGCTAGGTAGAGTGATGGTCTCTGGGGCTAGGTAGAGTGATGGTCTCTGGGGCTAGGTAGAGTGATGGTCTCTTGGTCTAGGTAGAGTGATGGTCTCTTGGTCTAGGTAGAGTGATGGTCTCTTGGTCTAGGTAGAGTGATGGTCTCTCGGGCTAGGTAGAGTGATGGTCTCTCAGGCTAGGTAGAGTGATGGTCTCTCAGGCTAGGTAGAGTGATGGTTTTTCAGTTTAGGCAAAGCAATTGTCTATTATTTTGGGCAGAGTAATTGCATATCAGTTTGGAAAGAGATGGTCTCAAGATTAGGTTTAGAGATGGCCTCCCTGTTAGGTGGATTGGTGGTCTATTGGTTTAGGCAGCATGATGGTTTCTTGGAAAAGGCAGAGAGATGGTCTCAAAATAACTGATGGTAGGACAGTTCCTTTGTTTATGGTCTGTGAATTAGCTAGAATTATGATTCCTATATTTAGGTAGACATGGTCTTTAGGATTGATGGTGGGGGGGTTGGGTGGAAGAACATACCAGGACCAGATACATTATATGACGGGTGCTAGATACACACTGTACATAGGACGTCGCTTAAAAAAACATGTTTATTTCCACTTTCCTTCCCCACAGGACAACTGCAAGCTGACGCCCAACTCCGGACAGGAAGATGCTGACAATGATGGAATAGGGGATCAGTGTGATGAAGATGCAGATGGGGATGGAATCAAAAACGTTGAGGTAGAGTATTTGCGTGGGGTGATACAGGGCGGAAAAAAAGTGCTCGCTGTACTTGAGGTTGTCTTCGTGCTGGAGAGAGAACGCTGCAGGAAATCGGCATTTTGTAGCCTACACAGGGTTTAAGTAGCTCCTCCAGACCTCAGAACTGGAGTCTTACTAGTATTTTAAGGTTCCGTAAGAGCTTATATAGTGGAGCCACTATCACATTGCTACTGCTCTTCTTCACAGGAAGGTGTGGTAATGGACAATGCATTCCAGTGTCAGACCAATTGTCATCTCTTTAGCGGGGATAAGCTGTAACAAGGGGCGCATGTAAGAAGAGAATGGCTTCCAAAGTGCCTATTTAGCAGAAAAGGAATGACGTATAAATGACTGTTGTCCCAGAGATTCTGATATCTGATTTACTTACATGTACTAAGATTTCTGTGTCTGGAAATGCCAAAGAGGTGTGTATATCAATGGGCCATACCGCCTCTCACGTAGGAAATTTATGGTAGCCTCTGCCATACAGTCCATTACAAGGGAGACATGGTAGCCCCGGGCGGACACATGGCCTCTGCCATATAGTCCATTACAAGGGAGACATGGTAGCCCCGGGTGGACACATGGCCTCTGCCATACAGCCCATTACAAGGGTGACATGGTAGCCCCGGGCGGACACACGGCCTCTGCCATACAGTCCATTACAAGGGAGACATGGTAGCCCCGGGCGGACACATGGCCTCTGCCATACAGCCCATTACAAGGAGACATGGTAGCCCCGGGCGGACACATGGCCTCTGCCATACAGCCCATTACAAGGGAGACATGGTAGCCCCGGGCAGACACACGGCCTCTGCCATACAGTCCATTACAAGGGGGACATGGTAGGCCCGGGCGGACACATGGCCTCTGCCATACAGTCCATTACAAGGGGGACATGGTAGGCCCGAGCGGACACACGGCGTCTGCTATACAGTCCATTACAAGGGGACATGGTAGACCCGGGCGGACACACGGCCTCTGCCATACAGTCCATTACAAGGGGGACATTGTAGCCTCGGGCGCACACACGGCCTCTGCCATATGGCCCATTACATGGGGGACATTGTAGCCCAGGTGGACATACGGCCTCTGCCATACGGCCCATTACAAGGGGGACATGGTAGGCCCGAGCGGACACACGGCCTCTGCCATACAGTCTATTACAAGGGAGACAAATCACTGGATTCTGCATCATACGTGGAGAGCTGGAAGTAGTAACTAGGGCTATTAGGCTATTGGCCCGATGTGGGTAACAGAAGCCTTCCTCCATACCGGTGTGCACGTGGCCCGACCACACGCCTGAGGACCTAAACTAGCTAAAGCTCTGTTCTGGTTACCAGATATATTACAGGGACTTGGAAAGACCAGCTGCAGTAATCCACGTCCTGTGACTGTACATAGACAGCAGGGAAGTCTAACGTACAGGAAGATGAAGCTATTCGGGTGTGGTCCTATGCCCAAGCGAGAGGGGACAACAAGACTTTGTAACGATTTCTAGACCATAACTTGGTAGAATTAGTGGGTTTCATTTCATGGACTTGCGCTGGACATCTATCAGTCTATAGATGGGCCAAGACACGAATGTTGGACTTGTTGAAGGGTCCACATGTCTCCTCTCTGGATGCTCTGCACCCCTGCACCCTGCTTCCTTATACCCAGTGATCGCTCATATACATTCCCATGCAGGATAACTGCAGACTTGTCTCAAACAAGGACCAGCAGAATTCTGACACCGACTCTTTCGGAGATGCCTGTGACAATTGCCCCAATGTCCCCAACAATGACCAGAAAGACACAGATAACAATGGAGAAGGTGACGCCTGTGACAATGACATCGATGGCGATGGTGAGTGGTTTATCGCTGTATAGGTGCATCATATAACCATGGCTAGGATTGTGAGTGTGACGCTCTGTCAGGATTCTTACCACAGTCACTGTAGCAATGTGTACATAGTGATACATAGCGTGATACAATTACAGTCAGTATAACCTTTCACCTCTGTAATCCAGGACACACATCCAGCGATAAGCAGGTACAGCTGCGTCACATGACATGTAGACTGCATTTACACCAATCTTACAGCAACTTGGCCTCATTCACTAATATATACTGTATATATGTGTATCTGTATGTAGGTATTCCTAACATGCTGGACAATTGTGCCAAAGTGCCAAATCCCCTTCAGACGGACAGAGATCTGGATGGGGTGGGGGATGCTTGTGATAGCTGTCCAGAGACCAGCAACCCAACACAGGTATTTCTGAGAGTCCTGTCCTCACTGACACCCCTTTAATCTCCTGATATACTCTGTGCTGCTGTGGACCCTTCTCCTCCCAATATATAACTCTCAGTCTGTGGCTTCCTGCTGCCTCCATTCCCCTCCTCACATCATGTCCCTGCCCCTGTCACATGCAGCCCTGTCCTCACTGACACATCCCTCATCTCCTGATATACTCTGCACTGCTGGGGACCCTGCTCCTCCGACTATATAACTCTCAGTCTGTGGCTTCCTGCTGCCTCCATTCCCCTCCTCACATCATGTCCCTGCCCCTGTCACATGCCACTCTGTCCTCACTGACACATCCCTCATCTCCTGATATACTCTGCACTGCTGGGGACCCTGCTCCTCCGACTATATAACTCTCAGTCTGTGGCTTCCTGCTGCCTCCATTCCCCTCCTCACATCATGTCCCTGCCCTGTCACATGCAGCCCTGTCCTCACTGACACATCACTCATCTCCTGATATACTCTGTTCTGCTGGGGACCCTGATCCTCCCACTATATAACTCTCAGTCTGTGGCTTCCTGCTGCCTCCATTCCTCTCCTCACATCATGTCACTGCCCCTGTCACATGCAGCCCTGTCCTCACTGACACATCACTCATCTCCTGATATACTCTGTGCTGCTGGGGACCCTGCTCCTCCGACTATATAACTCTCAGTCTGTGGCTTCCTGCTGCCTCCATTCCTCTCCTCACATCATGTCCCTGCCCCTGTCACATGCCGCTCTGTCCTCACTGACACATCACTCATCTCCTGATATACTCTGTGCTGCTGGGGACCCTGCACCTCCCACTATATAACTCTCAGTCTGTGGCTTCCTGCTGCCTCCATTCCCCTCCTCACATCATGTCACTGCCCCTGTCACATGCAGCCCTGTCCTCACTGACACATCACCCATCTCCTGATATACTCTGTGCTGCTGGGGACCCTGCTCCTCCCACTATATAACTCTCAGTCTGTGACTTCCTGCTGTCCGCATCCCCTCCTCACATCATGTCACTGCCCCTGTCACATGCAGCTCTGTCCTCACTGACACATCACCCATCTCCTAATATACTCTGTGCTGCTGGGGACCCTGCTCCTCCCACTATATAGTACATCAGATCCTCTGTGTGGCTTATAACATTGGTCACTGATGTGTACACATCATTCTTCCTCCAGACAGATGCTGACAGCGATTTGGTGGGCGACATGTGCGACACTAATCAGGACAAGTAAGTTGGATACTTCTATCAGATACGTGTTGCCAGTAGTTGGCCATCGGTCTCTATGTTTTGTTTATCTATGTTAGACTATTTTCCCTGCAGTAAGCGGTGCCGGGCGCCACATGTTTTTGTCCCCAATGTCCCGACAATAATCCAGTCACACTCTTTCGGGTTATTATCTGACATATTGGTGGATGTGAAGGGAAGAAAACCTGCAGTATATGCGGGTTGTCCATGTCTGGCCACCTTCTGATAGCACCTGGAGGACCTAATGTGTTCTGTTTCAGCTGCTGAGTTCTTTTCATCTGGTTTGTGTGGCCAGGTTGGACACTGATCCTGCAACCTGCCACTCAGCATGGCCACCTGGTTCTGCTGTCCCATGGGAAACAGTTAATGGACAGTATTGGGGCTGCTTTGTATGGTTGGCAGGTTTATAATGTTTGGATGGTGGATTGGTATTCTTGGCAGGTTGGTATTGGTTGGTTAGTTGGTATGGTTGGTAGGTTTGTATTGGTTGGTTGGTGAGTTGGTATGGTTGGCAGGTTTGTATTGGTTGGTTGGTGAGTCAGTATGGTTGGCAGGTTTGTGTTGGTTGGTGAGTCGGTATGGTTGGCAGGTTTGTGTTGGTTGGTGAGTTGGTATGGTTGGCAGGTTTGTATTGGTTGGTTGGTGAGTTGATATGATTGGCAGGTTTGTATTGGTTGGTTGGTGAGTTGGTAGGATTGTATTGGTTTATATGGTGGATTGGTATGCTTGGCAGGTTGGTGAGTTGTTATGATTGACTGGATGATAGTTGGTGGGTTGGTATGGATAACTGTTATCAATACCGATATAAATATAACCAGATGGATAACAAGTGAAGTGCGCAGTTTACGTACTTTGTCCTTTAATCTGCTAACCCTTTATTCCTAGCTACGTGCGAACAAAGCGTAACGCAGCATAGCGAACTTTGTCCGTGTATAATACACGCTATACCGATACTTATAAGACAGTATCCTTTTGTTGTACTAAGTACCCAACCTGAGTACACCTTTTAAGGACAATGTCCGTATTACACCTTTGTCGCTAAATGCGAATAAAGCCAAGATTGAAGTATAACTCAAGAAATAAAGTATTTAGTCCCTAGCGGACAGCAGGGGGTTACAGGAAGCGAAATACAGCATAACACAGCGTACAGTTGTCTAACAATACAAAGTATGTTTTACACTACTAGGGGGAAAAGAATCAGATACAAAATACAATCAGCCACACGATATACAGGAATACAAATGTTACCGTCTCATCTATAGCGCAGCGCAGTCCGGTCGAGCTCACTAGGTTCTAATAGAACTTAGCCCAGTAAGGATGAAGTGGAAGAAGTGACCCATCCTGTCCAGGGATCGCTACTTTATAGTGTCCAAACAAAGAGGGGGCAGTGAGGGTCTCCATTCGTCAGAGTTCAAAAGTCAACTTCCTGTGGATTGGTGCAAGGGAATGCACTTCTTGAGGATTCAAGCAAAGGAATGCACTTCTGTGTCCTTTGTCAGCTGGCATCGTCATAGGGGGTCGTAAATCAAACACAAGAACCGGTTACAACTTGATCCTTTGTCCTTCTCAGTTCACATGGCAAAAGTACATAGATTATGGATTTTATCCATTATTATTAGACCTTAGGACTTGCGAACTTTTCGTTATGACCGGAGTGATGCGCATAAGACACGGAACATAAAGGTATGAAATATGTACGGAAACGGTTGTGTATTATTGGTTAAACTATGTGCTGCGAACGAAACCTATATTTAACTATATTTTATTTCAGTGTGGGATATGAATTTATGTGTGCTACACAGAACTTGGGTATTATACTTTATTTGCACAACTCTGCGAACCAAGAAGGCGGCCATACCATTCTAAAATAGCGTGCATATAACTTTACTTTGACACTGTGTGGATGGTTGATTGGTGGGTGAGTATGGTTTTCAGGTTGTTGGTGGTTTGTGTGGTTGACTATTTAGATGGTGCGTTGCTATGGTTGGCAGGTTTGTATTGGTTGGTTGGTGAGTTGGTATGGTTGGCAGGTCTGTGTTGGTTGGTGAGTTGGTATGGTTGGTGTATCCCGCTCAATAATGTCCAACTCCTTGGGTACAATGTATCCTCTGTATAAGAGGATACATTGTACCCAAGGAGTTTGGCATTATTGAGCGGGATACACCACCTTTGAGATTCACCTCTCACATTTGTGCGGGACTGGTAACTATAAAGCCTTTGCTAAAATAAGTGATTAATTGATGCCTCTACTTACTATCAATTTATCCAGCCTCATACCAGCTATTGTGCTTATAAAGCCTCTATATGTTATTTGTTGTACGTCTTGTATGTCTTGTTACGCAATTGCTATGAAAAACCTATAAAATGCACTATTTACACGTGAATATTATTATTATCTTTTATATTGTTTTAATACATTTTTATACTGGTAAAAATTCATTGTTCATTATTGTGCTATACACCTCTGCGCCCCTTGAAAGTGCATGTCAGTGTAAACTGCATGTTCTTTTCCTTTCCCTGTTCACCTTGAGTTACACATACTCTGACAGGGGGCAGCAACGGTGCACAGCAGTGTAACCCTTCAAATACATAAAACCAGTGCTCTTTTCTAGCCCTCTTGGGCTTTTCCTTTGTATTCCCACATACAATTATGTGTTATTATTGTGAATAACATCCTGTGCATTGTTGCATGTATTCCCAAATAACTTTCTGTGGTATTATTGTGTGTAACATCCTGTGCATTGTTGCATTTATTCCCACATAACATTCTGTGTTATTATTGTGTATAAAATCATGTTCATTGTTGCATTTATTCCCAAATAACATTCTGTGGTATTATTGTGTATAACATCCTGTGCATTGTTGCATTTATTCCCACGTAACATTCTGTGGTATTATTGTGTATAACATTCTGTGCATTGTTGTGTTTATTCCCACATAACATTCTGAGGTATTATTGTGTATAACTTCCTGTGCATTGTTGTATTTATTCCCAAATAACATTCTGTGGTATTATTGTGTATAACATCCTGTGCATTGTTGCATTCCCTTACTTTAGGGCAGGCTTGCAAACTATGGCCCTACAGCTGTTGTGAAATTACACATCCCAGCATGCCTTGCCATAGTTTTAGCATTATTATTAATTACACCATTAGCGCAAAGTGTTAATCCCCCCTTTTTATAGTTTTAGCATTCCCTAATAGAAAAACTGTGGCAAGGCATGATGGGAATTGTAGTTTCACAACAGCTGGGGGGCCATAGTTTGGACATGTCTGCCTTAGGACTACATTTCACTGTGTACAATTTCTTCTGCCCAGCCTCTAATAGCTTCTTTGTCTATCGGAAGACCTGGGGGCATCTGAGTACGGGGCGGACCTATCTGCCCTGGAAAGGCGGCTATAGCCGAAGTCTTTGGCTGCAGGAGGCTAAAGGACTGCTGGGCATGGCGGAAATTGCGTCAGTGTGGTCAGAGGCTGCTAGTTTGTGCAACAAATGATGGGTTCAGTTGTTATGGTTGGTGGGTTGGATTTATTTCATACGCCACAGTGACTTATTTCATTCCTCAGAGACGGTGATGGACATCAGGACACCAAGGACAATTGTGCTGAAATTCCCAACAGTTCTCAGTTGGACTCAGACAATGATGGTATTGGGGACGAGTGTGACCAAGATGATGACAATGACGGAATCCCAGACTACATTCCACCAGGTCCAGACAACTGCCGGCTGATAAATAACCCAAACCAAAAAGACACGGATGGTAAGTAAATCAGAGCTATGAGGACAAATATGGTTACTTAGATTGTTTTTCTTCATGGACTGATGTCTGGCCTTCTAGCTTTCTTTTATGCTTTCTTCAATTTCTCAGTGTTTCTTCTTGCCAATTTTCCCCAAATATAATGCCCGCTTCTAATTCTAGTGTATTATATATTCTCCTATTAATATTGCCATCATGCCCTTGTGCGGCCAGAAGGTCACCGCTCTCCCACCCTTACAGTAAAGAATCCTTTCTATACTGGTGGTAAGACCTTCCTCCTTCTACTAAGGTCAGTAGAACTAGTCCAGAGATTCCATCTCAGCCCCCATCCAGATACCACAATTAGACAAAGGGGTATCTAACCTTCTGCTTCCACAGGGGATGGAATTGGAGATGTGTGCGAGACAGACTTCGATAACGACTCTGTAGCTGATGTTTATGACGTCTGTCCTGAGAGCGCGGAAGTGACACTCACCGACTTCAGGGCCTATCAGACGGTAATTCTGGACCCAGAGGGGGATGCTCAAATAGACCCAAACTGGGTGGTTCTCAACCAGGTAATGTTGACTGTTCTTTATCCCATTGAATAGTTAAATTTCTTGATTCTGGTATGATTCCCGGTACTGGTGCATTCCATGATGCTGGTGTGTTCCCTGAGGCTGGCTCGTTCCCTGACTCCCTGAGTTCCCTGATCTTGGTGCTTTCCCTGACCCTGCATTCCCTGATGTTGGTACATTCCCTGAATACCTGCGTTCCCTGGCATTGGTGCATTTCCTGACTCCCTGCATTGCCTGACATTGGTGTATTCCCTGACTCCCTGCGTTCCCTGACGGTGCGTTCCCTGACTCCCTGCATTCTCTGACTCCCTGAGGTTGGTGCATTCCCTGACGTTGGTGCATTTCATGACTTCCTGCGTTCCCTGACATTGGTGCATTCCCTGACTACCTGTGTTCTGTGATGTTTTTGCGTTCCCTGACTCCCTGCGTTCCCTGATGTTGGTGCGTTCCCTTACTCCATGAGTTACCTGAGGCTGGTGCGTTCCCTGACTCCCTGAGGCTGGTGCGTTCCCTGACTCCCTGCGTTCCCTGACTCCCTGCGTTCCCTGACTCCCTGCGTTCCCTGACTCCCTGCGTTCCCTGACTCCCTGCGTTCCCTGACTCCCTGCGTTCCCTGACTCCCTGCGTTCCCTGACTCCCTGCGTTCCCTGACTATTATGTACCCTGGTGCTGTTACGTTCCCTGTCGCTGTTACGTTCCCTGTCGCTGTTACGTTCCCTGTCGCTGTTACGTTCCCTGGCGCTGTTACGTTCCCTGACGCTGTTACGTTCCCTGGCGCTGTTACGTTCCCTGACGTTCCCTGACGCTGTTACGTTCCCTGACGCTGTTACGTTCCCTGACGTTGGTGCATTTCATGACTTCCTGCGTTCCCTGACATTGGTGCATTTCCTGACTACCTGTGTTCTGTGATGTTTTTGCGTTCCCTGACTCCCTGCGTTCCCTGATGTTGGTGCGTTCCCTGATGTTGGTGCGTTCCCTGACTCCCTGCGTTCCCTGACTCCCTGCGTTCCCTGACTCCCTGCGTTCCCTGGCGCTGTGGCGTTCCCTGGCGCTGTTGCGTTCCCTGGCGCTGTTGCGTTCCCTGGCGCTGTTGCGTTCCCTGACGCTGTTGCGTTCCCTGGCGCTGTTGCGTTACCTTTTGCTGGAATGCTCCCTGACACTCGTGCTTTACATGAAGCTCATACTGTATATACCCCTATATACACTGTTCCCCCCCCACCATATACTGCCCCTATATACACACTGCACCCCTCCTCATATACTGCACCTATATAAACTGCACCCCCACCATATGCTGCCCCTATATACACACTGCACCCCCCCAACCATATACTGCTGCTATATACACTGTCCCCCACCACATACTCTCCCTATATACACTGCACCCCCACCACATACTGACCATATATGCACTGAACCTCACACCATATATTGCCCCTATATACACACTGCACCTCACAACATATACTACCCCTATATATACACTGCAGCTCACACTATATACTACCCCTATATAAAGACTGCACCCCCAACATATACTACCCCTATATACACTGCACCCCACAGATTCTAACATAGTAACATAACATAGTAACAGTAATTAAGGCTGAAAAAAGACGTTAGTCCATCTAGTTCAACCTATCTGACTAGTAACTACTGACGTGTAACTACTGACCTGAGTAAGTCATATCTATAGGATTCCCTTAGTGGCCAAAATGTATCCAGTTTTGATGTAAATTCATTAACAGTAGTTGCTGTCACCACCCCCACCGGCAATGAGTTCCAGAATGTTACTGCTCTAATGGTGAAGAATCCTCCTTAACTCAGTACGGAATTTATTTTCCTCGAGCCTCAGTACATGCCCGCGTGTCCTAAGTATAGGCCTGTTACTGACCAATCATCTCCCAGTTCCATATGATTCCCAATCCTGTATTTGTACATACTAATCATATCCCCTCTCAGCCTCCGTTTCTCCAGCGAGAAGATATTCAGCCTGGTTACCATATCTTTGTATTCTAGTGATTTGAGACCTGTTACTAGCTTAGTCGCCCTTCTCTGTACCTGTTCCAATTCATTTATGTCCTTTTTTTAACAGGGCTGGGCAATTGCGACCCTCCAGATGTTGATGAACTACACATCCCAGGATGCTTTGCATTAGTTTTGCTTTGTGGCCATGCTGAAACGGATGCAATGCATGCTGGGATGTGTAGTTCATCAACATCTGGAGGGCCGCAATTGCCCAGCCCTGTTTTTTAAGGTGCGGTGCCCAGAACTGAACACAATATTCCAAGTGTGGTCTCACCAATGCCTTATAAAGAGGCACTATCACATTGGCATCCCTTGAATCCATACCCCTGTTAATGCATGCCAGTGTCCGGTTTGCTTTTGCTGCTGCACTTGAGCAGTGTGCACTATTACCCAATTGTTCATCTATGATGACCCCCAAATCCTTCTCTTCAGCAGAATTCCCTATAATAACTCCATTTAGCCAGGGGCGTAGCTAAGGGTTCATGGGCCCTGGTGCGAAAGGTCAGCTTGGGGCCCCCCTACATACAACAAAATCTACACGTCCCAGCATGCCCTGCCACAGATTTTAGATAATAGATTTCTAATTTCTATACCCCGGGTATATTATGTAGCACATACACTGTATACAGCAATATGTACTGTGGGTATATCCCTCTTATATTCTCACACTGGTGTAGTACACATCACCAATTATATACAAGGCTGATATATACTCATATTTATCAGTATAGAGCCCAGTGCTGATGCCCATCTACACCATAATAACTGCTATATTAGAGGAATAATACTGTGCCACAGGGGCCACACGCTGCTGGTAACAAGCCTATGGCTGAGGGTGGGACAGGGCCCCGGTCGCTGTATTGGGATATATAGTTATGATGTCCCCCCTCAGCCTCAGCCCCACAGCAGCACACGTGTAAGGCCAGGAGGCGCCGTGTCCCCACCAGCAGCAGCAGCAGCTCCGGGCGTCACATAGAGACACTGTGTATCTATGTCACCCGCTCCTCCCTATCCCGCACCCCTGTCTATGGGGACACTCACCAGCCGGCACCACCTCTCACCCGGACACAACAGCAGGTCACACACAGTGTGCGTTTCCGCGAACTTCCGGTATCTGCGTTCCACTCTGCTTCCGGCTTTTGCGGTCCAGGCTTCTCTACTTCCGGATTGTGTGTTTCATCGTATTGCCGCGTGACGTCAGCGCGACGCACGCGGGCCCGCAAAGCAGCACTGGGAACGGGAGCGTTCTGTTCCCTTCCCTCTTCCAGGACAGTGGCGGGGGTTGGGCCCCCTGGCTCAGGGGCCCGGTCGCATCTGCGACCGCTGCGACCCCTGTAGCTACGCCACTGCATTTAGCCTATAAGTAGCTTGTTCATTTTTGTTCCCATAATTAATTACTTTACATTTATCAACGTTAAACTGCTTTTTCCACCTTTCCAGTTTATTTAAGTCACTTTATAGTGTTTCCACATCCTCTCCTGAGTTAATTTCCTTACTCAGTTGCGTGTCATCCGCAAATAATGCAATTTTACTCACTATGTCCCTTTCATTAATGAATATATTAAACAAGGTGGGTCCCAATATTGAACCTTGCGGGACTCCACTTTGGACCTTACCCCAGCTGAAATGTATGCCATTTACGACCACTCTCTGTCCCCTTCTGTGCAACCAGTTTTTAATCAAATTACAAAATGTATCTCCTAACCCTAAATTACAGAGTTTCATTAATAACCTTTTATGAGGCACCGTTTCAAAAATTTTAGCGAAATCAAGCCATATTACATGAACAGATTTCCCTAAGTCCAGCCTCCTACTGACTTCTTCATAGAAGTGAATTAAAGTCTGGCATGATCTATATTTTACGAACCCATGCTGAGCCTTACTTATCACTTTCTCCTCTTCTAAGAAATTTTGGATACTATCTCTTATTATTCCCTCTAATATTTTCCCCACAATGGATGCAAGGCTGACCGGTCTATAATCTTCAGGGTTAGTTTTGCTACCTTTCTTCCATACTGGTACTACGTTAGCTATGCGCCAGTTCCAGAGGTTGATTCCTCGAATATCAGATATAATTCTTTTAGTATTCTAGGGTGTATTTCGTCCGGGCCAGGAGATTTGTTACTATTTAGGTCTATTTTTGACTATTTCCTCACTCAAACATACAGTTTGGGAGCAATCAAGAGCCGAGCAATTAATCTGTGGGAGATCGTCTGAAGATTCTTCCCTTGTAAATACAGAAGCAAAAAAATCATTAAATAATTCAGCTTTCCCTTCTATTACCAGGGTACCCAGCTTATTTCTTAGTGGGCCAATATTTCCCGTTTATATAACTGTGGATTTTTTGGGGATTAGATTTGCTATCTGCAGCCATTTTACGTTCAGTCTCTAATTTAGCCATCTTGATTGTATTTTTACATTTCTTATTACATTCTTTATATGCAGCAAATGATTTGGGTGTCTTATCTTGCTTAAACATTTTGAATGCCCTCCTTTTTTTTAGCTATTTCAAATTTGACGTTGCTGTTTAGCCACATCGGTTTCCTTTTGACGTTTGTTTACCCCAGGAAAAACGGTATCAGTGCCCTCCAGCAGTTTTTTTAAACCACTATATACACTGCACCCCCACCATATACTGCCCCTATGTACACACAATGCACATCCCACTGTATACTGCCCCTGTATACACTGCACCCCCATATACACTCCACCTCACACAGTATACACTGCACCCCCACCATATAAGGCCCATTTATATACACTGCACCCCACCATATACTGCCCCTATATACACTGCACATGCCCTGCCATATACTACCCCTATATATACTGCACCCCTACCATATACAGCCCCTATATATGCACGGCACCCCTACCATATACTGCCCCATATACACTGCACCCCCCACCATATACTGCCCCTATATACACTGCACCCCCCACCATATACTGCCCCTATATACACTGCACCCCACCATATACGGGCCCTATATACACTGCACCCCACCATATATGGCCCCTAGATATACACTGCACCCCACCATATACTGCCCCTATATACACTGCACACGCCCCTGCCATATAATACCCCTATATACACTGCACCCCTACCATATACGGCCCCAGGGTCAAACGCAGGATTTTCAGAAGGGCTTTCCAGCGGGGAGGAGCAAAGCACGGAGATGGACACTTAGGTGACCCAGTATATGCCGGGTCAGTTAAAGTATTATAGATAGACCAAATGTATATAAATAATAATAATAATAATAAAAACAATAATAAAAAATAATAATAATAATTATATATATATATATATATATATATATATATATATATATGTGATTCATCGGGCGCTCTTCACACCGTCGTAATGGGCTGCGCCCCCTTAATTTGTGAACGTTTGTATTGTGAGAAATATGGTTAGAATTGTATGACAGATGCCTGTATTGCAACTTGAGTTATAGGTGAAATTTGTTAAATAGAGAGCATATGATTTGGAAGGGGGTGTGTATTGTTTTGTTTAATCAAAAAGCAGTTACAGAGTAAGATGTACATTGATAGTGTGGAGGGTACAGTGACATTTGTGGGGGTGTGGGGGGGGGGGTGCGTGTTGTTTAGGTGTGTGTGTGTGCAATAGTATAGTAGGGTGTTTTTGAGTCAGCGGCTCCCCACTGACGGAGGTCACGACACAGGAAAACAGGAGGCTGGGTAGTGATTGGGGTGTGTGGGCATAAGGGGGACTAAAGAGGAGGGTTGGGGACACTCTGCAGCTTCTGCCAGTGGGTGAGGGTCCAGCGTGGCAGCACAGGACGGTGCCCCTGAGTCAGTGTCTCCTCCTACTGGGTGGGAGTTAGGGTGCATGAGAGCAGGAGGCTGGGCTATGAGGCATGTTAGGGGTATGTGGGCAACACAGCGTCAGCGACTCCCCAGTGGTGAAAGTTACGGTTCAGGAGAGCAGGAAGCTGGGAAGTGATAGGGGTGTGTGGGTATGAGGGGGACTAAAGAGGAATGTGGGGGACACTGTGCAGCTTCTGCCAGTGGGTGAGGGTCCAGCGTGGCAGCACAGGAGTACAGGACGGTGGCCCTGAGTCACTGGTGTGTGGAGCTGGAGCAGTAACCAGCTGCTGGAAGGCTGATATCTCTGGTACTGGGAACAGTAGAGACAAGCTGCTAGTGTCCCTCAAAGGGGGAGAGTCCCAGCTTTTGGAATATACCATCAGAAAATCTCTAAGTCAGACAGAACCTGAAATATCTGACTGGGAAGAGCAATTAACAGGCTTGGATGGGGACCACTGCTTTGAAGTCAGATATCTCCGGTTCCCAAGGGCCAATTTTTAAATTCTTGTACCAATGGAAAGAGGGGACCCTCAGCTTTCAGCCTAGGGCTCTTAGACTCCTGGGGGGTTTCCATGTATTCATAAACCCCCCTGCGTGCGCCACTGGGCCCCTATATACACTGAACACGCCCTGCAATATACTAGCCCTATATACACTGCACCCCACCATATACTGTACTGCTCCTATATACACTGCACCCCCATCATATACTGCCCCTATATACACTGCACCCCTACCATATACTACCCCTATATATACTGCACCCCTACCATATACTACCCCTATATACACTGCACCCCTACCATATACTACCCCTATATACACTGCATCCCTACCATATACTACCCCTATATACACTGCACCTCTACCATATACTGCCCCTATATACACTGCACCCCCATCATATACTGCCCCTATATACACTGCATCCCTACCATATACTACCCCTATATACACTGCACCTTTACCATATACTGCCCCTATATACACTGCACCCCTACCATATACTACCCCTATATACACTGCACCCCTACCATATACTACCCCTATATACACTGCATCCCTACCATATACTACCCCTATATACACTGCACCTCTGCCATATACTGCCCCTATATACACTGCACCCCCACCATATACTGCCCCTTTATACACTGCACCCCCTACCATATACTGCCCCTATATAAACTCCACCCCCCACCATATACTGCTTCCTAAAATCCAGCCCTGGTGTCTGTCATTTTCACAACTTCTAACTAGTAATGTAATTGTGTTATCTCCATTGTGTATACATAGCGTCATGTGATGTCACTGTTTCTCTCCATTCTGTATACATAGTGTCATGTGATGTCACAGTTTATCTCCATTGTGTATACATAGTGTCATGTGATGTCACTCTCTCTCCATTGTGTATACATAGTGTAACGTGATGTCACTGTTTCTCTCCATTGTGTATATATATATATAGTGTCACGTGATGTCACTGTTTCAATCCTTTGTGTATACATAGTGTCACGTGATGTCACTGTTTCTCTCCTTTGTGTATACATAGTGTCACGTGATGTCACTGTTTCTCTCCTTTGTGTATACATAGTGTAACATGATGTCACTGTTTCTCTCCATTGTGTATACATAGTGTAACGTGATGTCACTGTTTCTCTCCTTTGTGTATACATAGTGTAACATGATGTCACTGTTTCTCTCCATTGTGTATACATAGTGTAACATGATGTCACTGTTTCTCTCCATTGTGTATACATAGTGTAACATGATGTCACTGTTTCTCTCCATTGCAGGGAATGGAAATTGTACAAACCATGAACAGTGATCCCGGCCTGGCAGTGGGTGTGTAACTGTCCCGTATTATAAGACAGATATCCCATAAATCTCTATTATTTCCAGTCATATCTACACTATCTATCAATATTTGCCAACATTATACAGCTCTGCCACCTGTCCTTCCTCTTTCCCTTTACACACTGTACTACACGGCACTGCCGCCTGTCCTTCCTCTTTCACTTTACACACATCACTGCCACCTGTCCTTCCTCTCTTTCCCTTACACACGTCACTGCCACCTGTCCTTCCTCTCTTTCCCTTTACACATGGCACTGCCACCTCTCCTTCCCCTCTTTCCCTTACACACGGCACTGCCACCTGTCCTTCCTCTCTTTCCCTTACACACGGCACTGCCACCTGTCCTTCCTCTCTTTCCCTTTACACACGGCACTGCCACCTGTCCTTCCTCTCTTTCCCTTTACACACGGCACTGCCACCTGTCCTTCCTCTTTCCCTTTACACATGGCACTGCCACCTGTCCTTCCTCTTTCCCTTTACACACGGCATTGCCACCTGTCCTTCCTCTTTCCCTTTACACATGGCACTGCCACCTCTCTTGCCTCTTTCCCTTTACACATGGCACTGCCACCTGTCCTTCCTCTTTCCCTTTACACATGGCACTGCCACCTGTCCTTCCTCTTTCCCTTTACACACGGCATTGCCACCTGTCCTTCCTCTTTCCCTTTACACATGGCACTGCCACCTCTCTTGCCTCTTTCCCTTTACACATGGCATTGCCGCCTGTCCTTCCTCTTTTCCTCTTGCACACCGATCTGCCACCTGTCCATCCTTTCTTTCCCCTTACACATCGCACTGCCTCCTCTCCTTCCTATTTCCCTTAACACACTCCACTGTCACCTGTCCTTCCTCTCTTTCTCCTTACACATTGCACTGCCACCTGTCCTTCCTCTATTTGGGGCGCATTTATCAAGATCGCATTTACAATGCGATCTGGGCGGAATATTACCGCCCAGGATCGCATTGTAAAATGCGATCACATCACCCGAATGCATCAAGTTTGAGGGCGCAGGGACAGGGCTCCGAAGCCCTGACCCGGAAGCCGGGGGGGTCTACGCATGCGCGGTTATGCGCTGACCCCCGCTGACCGCACTGCCACTCGATCAGAGATCCCTGCTGTGGTCCCCTTTAATACATTTAGGTGATACTTAGTATTTGCGGCTAAACCCCGAAAACGTGTGTTTTCGGGGGATTTAGCCGCAAATATTGTTTGATAAATGGGCCCCTTTAACCCTTACACACAGTACTGTCTCATGTCCTTCCTCTTTTTCCCCCTACACACCACACTGCAGCCAGTCAGTGGCGTACGCAGGGGGGTATTTCTGAGTATCCAGAAACCCCCCAGGAATCTAAGGGTCCTAGACTGAAAGCTGAGGGTCCCCTCTTTCCATGGGTTTAAGAATTTAAAAAATTGGCCCTTGGGAATAGGGAAGCCAATCCCGGGGCATTTTTTCAATCCCGGGATTCGGGATTGAAAAATGCTCAATCCCGGGATTCCCGGAATCCCGGGATTGGCTTTCCTAATTAAAAGACTGCCCCACAATCACTTACATTTTGAGGGGTTGCTGGGTGGGGGGACGGGTCGTCAATGACGCTGGGTGCGTACTGGCTGGGTGGGCGGGTGGATGCGCTGGCTGGTTGGGTAGGCACACTGGCTGGGCGGGCGGGTAGGCACACTGGCTTGGCGGGCGGGTAGGCACACTGGCTGGGCGTGCTGGCTGACTGGGTGGTGCGGCATCACAATGCCGGGCGAGACCTCTTCCTGCGCAGCGTGACCGCTGATCTCACGCTGAGAGTTCACGCTGCGCAGTGCTGCCGGGAGAAGTCGGGCAGCGTCTGAGCGATGCTCAGATGCTGCCCGGCATTAGACTGCACGCATGCGCAGTCTAATCCCGAAATCCCGGGATTGGAAACTCCAATCCCGGGATTGAAATCCCGGTGTTTTGGGGGCCAAATCCCGGGATCCCGCCGATCCCGATCCCGGGATTGGCCACCCTACTTGGGAACCGGAGATATCTGACTTCAAAGCAGTGGTCCCCATCCAAGCCTGTTAATTGCTCTTCCAAGTCAGATATTTCAGGTTCTCTTTGACATAGGATTTTTCTGAGAGTATGGGGGACATTTACCAAAATGGATTCGTAGAAAAAAGGTGTATTCGTAGGGAGAAATACACCTTTTTTTTTACGAATTTGTATTTTCGGGATTTACAATCCCAAAAATACAACAATTCGTAGTCCTAAAGATGGAACATTCGTATTTGTATTTACAAATACGAATGTCTACACCATCGATAGGATACGACAGAAATCACCATTCAAAAGAATGGTGGTTTCTGATTTACTAAGCAGCCGTACTGATAATACGGCTGCTTAGTGGTGTAAAACACCCACGCAAATACGACAGGAAAATAGAACACCATTTTCCTGTTCTATTTGCGTTTTAGCCTGCACGGATCAGTCAGATCCGTGCAGGTTTCAGTGTAAAAAAAATAGAAAAATTAAATAAATAAAAAAAAAAAACGGCGTGGGGTCCCCCCCACAGCCGAAACCAGCACCAGGCTGACAGAGCCTGGAGCCGGTAATTAAAAATCAGGGAACCCGACAAATAGGGGTTCCCTGATTTTTAACAACCAGCCCCAGGCTCCTGCTCTGGGGCTGGTTCCCAAAATACGGGGGACAAAATGACTAGGGGTCCCCCGTATTTTAAGAACCAGCCCCAGGCAAAACCAGCCAGCAGGGTAATGCCACAGCCGGGGGGAGACTTTTTATGCAAGTCCCCCCGGCCAAAGCATTAACCCTACCGACCAGTCAGCCTGGCCAGGGGCCCTGGGGGAGTGGGGACCCCCCCAATAAAGGGGTCCCCCCCCTCCAGGACTTACCTGACCAGGCTGAAGCCTGGTGCTGTCCTCGATGCCCCTGGGCGGTGGGCATCGAGCTGATAGTGGTGTAAAAAATAGAACAAACAATTGTTTTTTACTGTGGCACTACAAGTGCCAGCAAGCTGGGGTCTACACTGCTGTTGTGTGTGTGTGTGTGTGTGTGTGTGTGTGTGTATGTGTATATATATATATATATATATATATATATATATATATATATATTATTATTTATATACATTTGGTCTATCTATAATACTTTAACTGACCCGGCATATACTGGGTCACCTAAGTATCCATCTCCGTGCTTTGCTCCGCCCCTCTCTGGAAACCCCCTTCTGAAAATCTTGCGTTTGCCCCTGAGCCTGTCCTTCATCTCTTTCCCTTTACACACTGCACTATCACCTCTCTTGCCTTTTTCCCCTTACACACCGTACTGCCACCTGTCCTTCCTCTCTTTCTCATCACACACCACACTGCCGCCTCTCCTTCCCCTAACACACTGTACTGTCTCCTGTCCTTCCTCTTTTTCCCCTTACACACCGCACTGCAGCCTGTCCTTCATCTCTTTTCCCTTACACATTGTACTGTCTCCTGTCCTTCCTATTTTTCCCCTTACACACCACACTGCAGCCTGTCCTTCATCTCTTTCCCCTTACACATTGTACTGTCTCCTGTCCTTCCTATTTTTCCCCTTACACACCGCACTGCAGCGTGTCCTTCATCTCTTTCTCTTTATACACTGCACTATCACTTCTCTTGCCTCTCTTTCCCTTTACACACGGCACTGCTACCTGTCCTTCCTCTTTTTCCCCTTATGCTGGCCATATACTTGTGAGATATTGTATACAATCCTTCAATTTCTACCTCATCTGGCCGAGAAATCATATGATTGTATGCACAAAATGTGTACCATTCGACGCAATGCGCGGGCACGCTCGAATGTTGCGTCTTATGTGCTGCACATAATATTTCCATTTATACAACACACTGTCACCTGTCCTTCCTCTCTTTCCCCTTACACACGGCACTGCAGCCTATCATTTATCTCTTTACCTTTATACACTGCACTATTACCTCTCTTTCCTCTCTTTACACATTGTACTACCGGCTGGCCATTGTCTTTACCTTTACACACTCCACTGCCACCTGTCCTCCCTCTCTTTTCATTTATACAAAACACTACCACCTGTCCTTCCTCTCTTTCCCCTTACACACCACACTGCCACCTGTCCTCCCTCTCTTTTCAGTTATACAAAACATCACCTGTCCTTCCTCTCTTTCCCCTTACACACTGCACTGCAGGTGGCAGTGCGGTGTTTAAGGGGTAAGAGCAAAAGGACAGATGGCAGTGCAGTGTGTAAGGGGAAAGAGAGGAAGGACAGGTGGTAGTGTTTTGTATAACTGAAAAGAGAGGGAGGACAGGTGGCAGTGCGGTGTGTAAGGGGAAAGAGAGGAAGGACAGGTGGTAGTGTTTTGTATAAATGAAAAGAGAGGGAGGACAGGTGGCAGTGGAGTGTGTAAAGGTAAAGACAATGGCCAGCCGGCAGTACAATGTGTAAAGAGAGGCAAGAGAGGTAATAGTGCAGTGTGTAAAGGTAAAGAGATAAATGATAGGCTGCAGTGCCGTGTGTTAGGGGAAAGAGAGGAAGGACAGACGGCAGTGCAGTGTGTAAGGGGAAAAAGAGGAAGGACAGGAGACAGTACAGTGTGTTAGGGGAAGGAGAGGCGGCAGTGTGGTGTGTGATGAGAAAGAGAGGAAGGACACTGCCGCCTGTCCTTCCTCTTTCACTTTACACACGGCACTGCCACCTGTCCTTCCTCCCTTTCCCCTTACACACTGCACTGCCACCTGTCCTCCCTCTCTTTCCCTTTACACACTGCACTGCCATCTGTCCTTTTGCTCTTACCCCTTACACACCGCACTGCCACCTGTCCTTCCTCTCTTTCCCATTACACACCACACTGCCGCCTCTCCTTCCCCTCACACACTGCACTGTCATCTGTCCTTCCTCTCATTCCTCTTACACACCGATCTGCCACATGTCCATCCTATTTTCACTTACACATTGCACTGCCATCTGTGCTTCCTCTCTTTCCCCTTACACACTGCACTGTCACCTGTTCTTCCTCTCATTCTCCTTACACACTGCACTGTCACTTGTCCTTCCTCTCTTTCCTCTTACACACCGATATGCCGTCTGTCCTTCCTCTCTTTCCCCTTACACACTGCACTGCCGTCTGTCCTTCCTATCTTTCCCCTTACACACTGCACTACCGTCTGTCCTTCCTCTCTTTCCCCTTACACACTGCACTGCCATCTGTCCTTCCTCTCTTTCCCCTTACACACTGCACTGCCATCTGTCCTTCCTCTCTTTCCCCTTACACACTGCACTGCCGTCTGTCCTTCCTGTCTTTCCCCTTACACACTGCACTACCGTCTGTCCTTCCTGTCTTTCCTCTCTTTCCTCTTACACACCGATATGCCGTCTGTCCTTCCTCTCTTTCCCCTTACACACTGCACTGCCATCTGTCCTTCCTCTCTTTCCCCTTATTACACACTGCACTGCCATCTGTCCTTCCTGTCTTTCCCCTTACACACTGCACTGCCGTCTGTCCTTCCTCTCTTTCCCCTAACACACGGCACTGCAGCCTATCATTTATCTCTTTACCTTTACACACTGCACTATTACCTCTCTTGCCTCTCTTTACACATTGTACTGCCGGCTGGCCATTGTCTTTACCTTTACACACTCCACTGCCACCTGTCCTCCCTCTCTTTTCATTTATACAAAACACTACCACCTGTCCTTCCTCTCTTTCCCCTTACACACCGCACTGCCACCTGTCCTCCCTCTCTTTTTAGTTATACAAAACACTACCACCTGTCCTTCCTCTCTTTCCCCTTACACACTGCACTGCCATCTGTCCTTTTGCTCTTACCCCTTAAACACTGCACTGCCACCTGTCCTTCCTTTCTTTCCCATTACACACCACACTGCCGCCTCTCCTTCCCCTCACACACTGCACTGTCATCTGTCCTTCCTCTCATTCCTCTTAGACACTGATCTGCCACATGTCCAACCTATTTTTGCTTACACATTGCACTGCCATCTGTTCTTCCTCTCTTTCCCCTTACACACTGCACTGTCGCCTGTTCTTCCTCTCATTCTCCTTACACACTGCACTGTCACCTGTCCTTCCTCTCTTTCCTCTTACACACCGATCTGCCATCTGAACTTCCTCTCTTTCCCCTTACACACTGCACTGCCGTCTGTCCTTCCTTTCTTTCCCCTTATACACTGCACTACCGTCTGTCCTTCCTCTCTTTCCCCTTACACACTGCACTGCCATCTGTCCTTCCTCTCTTTCCCCTTACACAATGCACTGCTGTCTGTCCTTCCTGTCTTTCCCCTTACACACTGCACTGCCATCTGTCCTTCCTGTCTTTCCTCTCTTTCCTCTTACACACCGATATGCCGTCTGTCCTTCCTCTCTTTCCCCTTACACACTGCACTGCCATCTGTCCTTCCTCCCTTTCCCCTTATTACACACTGCACTGCCGTCTGTCCTTCCAGTCTTTCCCCTTACACACTGCACTGCCGTCTGTCCTTCCAGTCTTTCCCCTTACACACTGCACTGCCGTCTGTCCTTCCTGTCTTTCCTCTCTTTCCTCTTACACACCGATATGCCGTCTGTCCTTCCTCTCTTTCCCCTTACACACTGCACTGCCGTCTGTCCTTCCTCTCTTTCCCCTTATTACACACTGCACTGCCATCTGTCCTTCCTCTCATTCCTCTTAGACACTGATCTGCCACATGTCCAACCTATTTTTGCTTACACATTGCACTGCCATCTGTTCTTCCTCTCTTTCCCCTTACACACTGCACTGTCGCCTGTTCTTCCTCTCATTCTCCTTACACACTGCACTGTCACCTGTCCTTCCTCTCTTTCCTCTTACACACCGATCTGCCATCTGAACTTCCTCTCTTTCCCCTTACACACTGCACTGCCGTCTGTCCTTCCTTTCTTTCCCCTTATACACTGCACTACCGTCTGTCCTTCCTCTCTTTCCCCTTACACACTGCACTGCCATCTGTCCTTCCTCTCTTTCCCCTTACACAATGCACTGCTGTCTGTCCTTCCTGTCTTTCCCCTTACACACTGCACTGCCATCTGTCCTTCCTGTCTTTCCTCTCTTTCCTCTTACACACCGATATGCCGTCTGTCCTTCCTCTCTTTCCCCTTACACACTGCACTGCCATCTGTCCTTCCTCCCTTTCCCCTTATTACACACTGCACTGCCGTCTGTCCTTCCAGTCTTTCCCCTTACACACTGCACTGCCGTCTGTCCTTCCAGTCTTTCCCCTTACACACTGCACTGCCGTCTGTCCTTCCTGTCTTTCCTCTCTTTCCTCTTACACACCGATATGCCGTCTGTCCTTCCTCTCTTTCCCCTTACACACTGCACTGCCGTCTGTCCTTCCTCTCTTTCCCCTTATTACACACTGCACTGCCATCTGTCCTTCCTCTCTTTCCCCTTATTACACACCGATATGCCGTCTGTCTTTCCCCTTACACACTGCACTGCCGTCTGTCGTTCCTGTATTTCCCCTTACACACTGCACTGCCTTCGATCCTTCATCTCTTTCCCCTTACACACTGCACTGCCATCTGTCCTTCCTGTCTTTTCCTTACACACTGCACTGCCGTCTGTCCTTCCTGTCTTTCCCCTTACACACTGCACTGCCGTCGGTCCTTCATCTCTTCCCCCTTACACACTGCACTGCCATCTGTCCTTCCTCTCGTTCAACATACAACAACACTGCCCCCTGTCCTTCCTCTGATATCAGTTTTTTGCTTGCAGGTTACACAGCCTTCAATGGTGTGGACTTTGAAGGGACATTTCACGTGAACACAGTGACAGATGATGATTACGCTGGGTTTATCTTCAGCTACCAGGACAGTGCTAGTTTCTATGTTGTGATGTGGAAACAGACTGAGCAGACTTATTGGCAGTCTACTCCTTTCCGGGCTGTGGCAGAACCAGGCCTCCAGCTAAAGGTGAATAGCTCCTCACACACTATGCTACCATGTCTTTTGGGTATGAAGAGTGAAATGTTGATGTACCGCGCTATAAATTCAGCAGCTCTTACAATGAAATTATTATATGGTAAAAAAGAGGGCTAATAATGATCATTTATGTGAACACCTGGAAATATCAATGTTTCCGATCTCCTCATACCAAATCTCCTAAAAGGAGTGTAAACATTGATTTTTAGCAAAAGTAATTTTACCCGGCATTTTTTATTTCCAGGTATTCACTTAAATGATCATTATTAGCCCTCTTTTTTCCTTTCTCATGAAGAGTGAAATGACTAGTAGCATCAAACTGTATTACCCACAATGCCACAGTACGTAGTCTGGTCAAATACTCCTACTCCTATCATAGAAGGAACCACTACTGGTAGGATTACACAGCACCATAGTATACCACAATCTGTGTGGCACTGTGTGACTTCCCTCTAGTGTAGGATTACACAGCACCATAGTATACCACAATCTGTATGGCACTGTGAGACGTCCATCTACTGCTAGGATTACACAGCACCATAGTATACCACAATCTATATAGCACTGTAACTTTGCCCTCTACTGGTATTATTACACAGCACTGTAGTATACCACAATCTGTATGGCACTGTAACTGTGCCCTCTAATGGTAGGATTACACAGCACCATAGTATTCCACAATCTATATAGCACTGTAACTTTGCCCTCTACTGGTATTATTACACAGCACTGTAGTATACCACAATCTGTTTAGCACTGTAACTGTGCCCTCTACTGGTAGGATTACACAGCACCATAGTATTCCACAATCTGTGTGGCACTAGGAGACTCCCCTCTAGTGGTAGGATTACACAGCACCATAGTATACCCACAATCTGTGTGGCACTAGGAGACTCCCCTCTAGTGGTAGGATTACGCAGCACCATAGTATACCCACAATCTGTGTGGCACTAGGAGACTCCCCTCTAGTGGTAGGATTACGCAGCACCATAGTATACCACAATCTGTGTGGCACTAGGAGACTCCCCTCTAGTGGTTAGATTACACAGCACCATAGTATACCACTATCTGTGTGGCACTAGGAGACTCCCCTCTAGTGGTAGGATTACACAGCACCATAGTATTCCACAATCTGTGTGGCACTAGGAGACTCCCCTCTAGTGGTAGGATTACACAGCACCATTGTATACCCACAATCTAGTGGTAGGATTACACTAGCGGGGGAGACTCCCCACTAGTGGTAGGATTACACAGCACCATAGTATACCACAATCTGTGTGGCACTAGGAGACTCCCCTCTAGTGGTTAGATTACACAGCACCATAATATACCACTATCTGTGTGGCACTAGGAGACTCCCCTCTAGTGGTAGGATTACACAGCACCATAGTATTCCACAATCGGTGTGGCACTAGGAGACTCCCCTCTAGTGGTAGGATTACGCAGCACCATAGTATACCCACAATCTGTGTGGCACTAGGAGACTCCCCTCTAGTGGTAGGATTACACAGCACCATAGTATACCACAATCTGTGTGGCACTAGGAGACTCCCCTCTAGTAGTAGGATTTCACAGCACCATAGTATACCCACAATCTGTGTGGCACTAGGAGACTCCCCTCTAGTGGTAGGAGTACACAGCACCATAGTATACCCACAATCTGTGTGGCACTAGGAGACTCCCCTCTAGTGGTAGGATTACACAGCACCATAGTATACCCACAATCTGTGTGGCACTAGGAGACTCCCCTCTAGTGGTAGGATTTCACAGCACCATAGTATGCCCACAATCTGTGTGGCACTAGGAGACTCCCCTCTAGTGGAAGGAGTACACAGCACCATAGTATACCCACAATCTGTGTGGCACTAGGAGACTCCCCTCTAGTGGTAGGATTACACAGCACCATAGTATACCCACAATCTGTGTGGCACTAGGAGACTCCCCTCTAGTGGTAGGATTACGCAGCACCATAGTATACCACAATCTGTGTGGCACTAGGAGACTCCCCTCTAGTGGTAGGATTTCACAGCACCATAGTATGCCCACAATCTGTGTGGCACTAGGAGACTCCCCTCTAGTGGAAGGAGTACACAGCACCATAGTATACCCACAATCTGTGTGGCACTAGGAGACTCCCCTCTAGTGGTAGGATTACACAGCACCATAGTATACCCACAATCTGTGTGGCACTAGGAGACTCCCCTCTAGTGGTAGGATTACGCAGCACCATAGTATACCACAATCTGTGTGGCACTACGAGACTCCCCTCTAGTGGTAGGATTACACAGCACCATAGTATACCACAATCTGTGTGGCACTAGGAGACTCCCCTCTAGTGGTAGGATTACGCAGCACCATAGTATACCCACAATCTGTGTGGCACTAGGAGACTCCCCTCTAGTGGTAGGATTACGAAGCACCATAGTATACCCACAATCTGTGTGGCACTAGGAGACTCCCCTCTAGTGGTAGGATTACACAGCACCATAGTATACCCACAATCTGTGTGGCACTAGGAGACTCCCCTCTAGTGGTAGGATTACACAGCACCATAGTATACCCACAATCTGTGTGGCACTAGGAGACTCCCCTCTAGTGGTAGGAGTACACAGCACCATAGTATACCCACAATCTGTGTGGCACTAGGAGACTCCCCTCTAGTGGTAGGATTACACAGCACCATAGTATACCCACAATCTGTGTGGCACTAGGAGACTCCCCTCTAGTGGTAGGATTACACAGCACCATAGTATACCCACAATCTGTGTGGCACTAGGAGACTCCCCTCTAGTGGTAGGAGTACACAGCACCATAGTATACCCACAATCTGTGTGGCACTAGGAGACTCCCCTCTAGTGGTAGGATTACACAGCACCATACTATACCCACAATCTGTGTGGCACTAGGAGACTCCCCTCCAGTGATAGGATTACACAGCACCATAGTATTCCACAATCTGTGTGGCACTAGGAGACTCCCCTCTAGTGGTAGGATTACGCAGCACCATAGTATACCCACAATCTGTGTGGCACTAGGAGACTCCCCTCTAGTGGTAGGATTTCACAGCACCATAGTATACCCACAATCTGTGTGGCACTAGGAGACTCCCCTCCAGTGATAGGATTACACAGCACCATAGTATTCCACAATCTGTGTGGCACTAAGAGACTCCCCTCTAGTGGTAGGATTACACAGCACTATAGTATACCCACAATCTGTGTGGCACTAGGAGACTCCCCTCCAGTGATAGGATTACACAGCACCATAGTATTCCACAATCTGTGTGGCACTAGGAGACTCCCCTCTAGTGGTAGGATTATGCAGCACCATAGTATACCCACAATCTGTGTGGCACTAGGAGACTCCCCTCTAGTGGTAGGATTTCACAGCACCATAGTATACCCACAATCTGTGTGGCACTAAGAGACTCCCCTCTAGTGGTAGGATTACGCAGCACCATAGTATACCACAATCTGTGTGGCACTAGGAGACTCCCCTCTAGTGGTAGGATTACGCAGCACCATAGTATACCCACAATCTGTGTGGCACTAGGAGACTCCCCTCTAGTGGTAGGATTACGCAGCACCATAGTATACCCACAATCTGTGTGGCACTAGGAGACTCCTCTCTAGTGGTAGGATTACGCAGCACCATAGTATACCCACAATCTGTGTGGCACTAGGAGACTCCCCTCTAGTGGTAGGATTACGCAGCACCATAGTATACCACAATCTGTGTGGCACTAGGAGACTCCCCTCTAGTGGTAGGATTACGCAGCACCATAGTATACCACAATCTGTGTGGCACTAGGAGACTCCCCTCTAGTGGTAGGATTACACAGCACCATAGTATACCACAATCTGTGTGGCACTAGGAGACTCCCCTCTAGTGGTAGGATTACGCAGCACCATAGTATACCCACAATCTGTGTGGCACTAGGAGACTCCCCTCTAGTGGTAGGATTACGAAGCACCATAGTATACCCACAATCTGTGTGGCACTAGGAGACTCCCCTCTAGTGGTAGGATTACACAGCACCATAGTATACCCACAATCTGTGTGGCACTAGGAGACTCCCCTCTAGTGGTAGGATTACCCAGCACCATAGTATACCCACAATCTGTGTGGCACTAGGAGACTCCCCTCTAGTGGTAGGATTACGCAGCACCATAGTATACCACAATCTGTGTGGCACTAGGAGACTCCCCTCTAGTGGTAGGATTACGCAGCACCATAGTATACCACAATCTGTGTGGCACTAGGAGACTCCCCTCTAGTGGTAGGATTACGCAGCACCATAGTATACCCACAATCTGTGTGGCACTAGGAGACTCCCCTCTAGTGGTAGGATTACACAGCACCATAGTATACCCACAATCTGTGTGGCAGTAGGAGACTCCCCTCTAGTGGTAGGATTACACAGCACCATAGTATACCCACAATCTGTGTGGCACTAGGAGACTCCCCTCTAGTGGTAGGATTACGCAGCACCATAGTATACCCACAATCTGTGTGGCACTAGGAGACTCCCCTCTAGTGGTAGGATTACGAAGCACCATAGTATACCCACAATCTGTGTGGCACTAGGAGACTCCCCTCTAGTGGTAGGATTACACAGCACCATAGTATACCCACAATCTGTGTGGCACTAGGAGACTCCCCTCTAGTGGTAGGATTACCCAGCACCATAGTATACCCACAATCTGTGTGGCACTAGGAGACTCCCCTCTAGTGGTAGGATTACGCAGCACCATAGTATACCACAATCTGTGTGGCACTAGGAGACTCCCCTCTAGTGGTAGGATTACGCAGCACCATAGTATACCACAATCTGTGTGGCACTAGGAGACTCCCCTCTAGTGGTAGGATTACGCAGCACCATAGTATACCCACAATCTGTGTGGCACTAGGAGACTCCCCTCTAGTGGTAGGATTACACAGCACCATAGTATACCCACAATCTGTGTGGCAGTAGGAGACTCCCCTCTAGTGGTAGGATTACACAGCACCATAGTATACCCACAATCTGTGTGGCACTAGGAGACTCCCCTCTAGTGGTAGGATTACGCAGCACCATAGTATACCACAATCTGTGTGGCACTAGGAGACTCCCCTCTAGTGGTAGGATTACGCAGCACCATAGTATACCCACAATCTGTGTGGCACTAGGAGACTCCCCTCTAGTGGTAGGATTACGCAGCACCATAGTATACCCACAATCTGTGTGGCACTAGGAGACTCCCCTCTAGTGGTAGGATTACGCAGCACCATAGTATACCCACAATCTGTGTGGCACTAGGAGACTCCCCTCTAGTGGTAGGATTACGCAGCACCATAGTATACCCACAATCTGTGTGGCACTAGGAGACTCCCCTCTAGTGGTAGGATTACGCAGCACCATAGTATACCCACAATCTGTGTGGCACTAGGAGACTCCCCTCTAGTGGTAGGATTTCACAGCACCATAGTATACCCACAATCTGTGTGGCACTAGGAGACTCCCCTCTAGTGGTAGGATTACGCAGCACCATAGTATACCCACAATCTGTGTGGCACTAGGAGACTCCCCTCTAGTGGTAGGATTACACAGCACCATAGTATACCCACAATCTGTGTGGCACTAGGAGACTCCCCTCTAGTGGTAGGATTACGCAGCACCATAGTATACCCACAATCTGTGTGGCACTAGGAGACTCCCCTCTAGTGGTAGGATTACGCAGCACCATAGTATACCCACAATCTGTGTGGCACTAGGAGACTCCCCTCTAGTGGTAGGATTACACAGCACCATAGTATACCCACAATCTGTGTGGCACTAGGAGACTCCCCTCTAGTGGTAGGATTACGCAGCAGTAGACGCAAAATTCAGACGCAGTGTCAACACTGAGGTGCCGCCGAGTCACTACGCTGACAGGTCATTGTGGCGCCACAATGACCTGTCAGCGCACAGATGACAGTGTATCATTGCATTGCTGCTGGAGCATCTGAGACACTCCTGCGTATCACACAGATGGAGCGCCTCTCTGCCGGCGCCCGCATGATCCCCTCTCCACAGGAGAGAGGATATCATGCGGGCACAAGCGCTCACTTCACAGGAGGTTAGGTTGTAGCAGTGCTGGGCTGCCTTGGAGGAGTCCGCGTAGGACGCTGATAACGTACATGACAGAAGTAAGGCGCCAGGCGCTGCCACCCTGAAACTAAACAAGTAACCAGCTGGCAAGCAGCCAGAATTCAAACAGTCGCTACGCTGATAGCGCAGCTGAAGGCAGTCTGGCAAGCTGCCAATATGCAAGCTAGAGCGTCTCGCGCTGCCCCCGTGAAACTAAACAAGTACCATTCTTGCTCATCTCCAGGCTGTAAAATCAAAGACCGGACCAGGAGAGCAGCTGCGTAATGCCCTGTGGAACACAGGACACACCCCTGACCAGGTCCGGCTGCTGTGGAAAGACCCACGTAATGTTGGCTGGAAAGACAAAACCTCCTACCGCTGGCAGCTCATGCATCGGCCTCAGGTCGGCTACATTAGGTGAGACTGTAATGGAGCATGCCGTGGCTGGTTAACTGGCTGGGGGGGGGTTATGGCTTCTGAAATACCACTAGCACCATAATATAGCAATGGCAATGTAATATAGCACCATCACTGTAATATACCACTGGCACCGCAATATAGCACCGGCACAGTATATACCACCGGCACCACAATATAGCACCAACACTGTATATAGCACCGGCACAATATAGCACCAACACTGTATATAGAACCGGCACAGTATATACCACCGGCACCACAATATAGCACTGGCACAGTATATACCACCGGCACCATAATATAGCACCAACACTGTATATAGAACCGGCACAGTATATACCACCGGAACCACAATATAGCACCAACACTGTATATAGCACCGGCACAGTATATACCACCGGCACCACAATATAGCACCGGCACAGTATATACCACCGGCACCACAATATAGCACCAACACTGTATATAGAACCGGCACAGTATATACCACCGGCACCACAATATAGCACTGGCACAGTATATACCACCGGCACAGTATATACCATCGGCACAGCAATATAGCACCAACACTGTATATAGAACCGGCACAGTATATAGCACCGGCACCACAATATACCACTGACAACAACGTAATATACCACCAGCAGTGTATATAGCACCGACACCACAATATACCACTGACACCACAATATAGCACCGGCACCACAATATACCAATGACAACGTAAAATACCACCAGCAGTGTATATAGCATCGACACCACAATATACCACTGACACCACAATATAGCACCGGCACCACAATATACCACTGACAACGTAATATACCACCAGCAGTGTATATAGCACCGACACCACAATATACCACTGACAACGTAATATACCACCAGCAGTGTATATAGCACCGACACCACAATATACCACTGACAACTTAATATACCACAAGCAGTGTATATAGCACCGACACCACAATATACCACTGACAACGTAATATACCACCAGCAGTGTATATAGCACCGACACCACAATATACCACTGACAACGTAATATACCACAAGCAGTGTATATAGCACCGACACCACAATATACCACTGACAACTTAATATACCACAAGCAGTGTATATAGCACCGACACCAAAATATACCACTGACAACTTAATATACCACAAGCAGTGTATATAGCACCGACACCACAATATACCACTGACAACGATATATTCCACAAGCAGTGTATATAGCACCGACACCACAATATACCACTGATAACGTGTATAGCACCGACACCACAAGAAACCACTGACAACTTAATATACCACAAGCAGTGTATATAGCACCGACACCACAATATACCACTGACAACTTAATATACCACAAGCAGTGGATATAGCACCGACACCACAATATACCACTGACAACTTAATATACCACAAGCAGTGTATATAGCACCGACACCACAATATACCACTGACAATGTAATATAGCACCGACACCACAATATAGCACCGGCACCACAATATAGCACCGGCACCACAATATACCACTGACAACGTAATATACCACCAGCCGTGTATATAGCACCGACACCACAATATACCACTGACAACGTAATATACCACAAGCAGTGTATATAGCACCGGCACCACAATATACCACTGACAACTTAATATACCACAAGCAGTGTATATAGCACCGACACCACAATATACCACTGACAACTTAATATACCACAAGCAGTGTATATAGCACCGACACCACAATATACCACTGACAACGATATATTCCACAAGCAGTGTATATAGCACCGACACCACAATATACCACTGATAACGTGTATAGCACCGACACCACAATATACCACTGACAACTTAATATACCACAAGCAGTGGATATAGCACCGACACCACAATATACCACTGACAACTTAATATACCACAAGCAGTGTATATAGCACCGACACCACAATATACCACTGACAATGTAATATAGCACCGACACCACAATATACCACTGACACCACAATATAGCACCGGCACAATATACCACTGACAACGTAATATACCACCAGCCGTGTATATAGCACCGACACCACAATATACCACTGACAACGTAATATACCACAAGCAGTGTATATAGCACCGACACCACAATATACCACTGACAACGTAATGTATCACCAGCAGTGTATATAGCACCGACACCACAATATACCACTGACAACGTAATATACCACCAGCAGTGTATATAGCACCGACACCACAATATACCACTGACAACGTAATATACCACCAGCAGTGTATATAGCACCGACACCACAATATACCACTGACAACGTAATATACCACAAGCAGTGTATATAGCACCGACACCACAATATACCACTGACAACGTAATATACCACCAGCAGTGTATATAGCACCGACACCACAATATACCACTGACAACATAATATACCACAAGCAGTGTATATAGCACCGACACCACAATATACCACTGACAACGTAATATACCACAAGCAGTGTATATAGCACCGACACCACAATATACCACTGACAACGTAATATGCCACCAGCAGTGTATATAGCACCGACACCACAATATACCACTGACAACGTAATATACCACAAGCAGTGTGTATAGCACCGACACAACAATATACCACTGACAACTTAATATACCACAAGCAGTGTATATAGCACCGACACCACAATATACCACTGACAACTTAATATACCACAAGCAGTGTATATAGCACCGACACCACAATATACCACTGACAACTTAATATACCACAAGCAGTGTATATAGCACCGACACCACAATATACCACTGACAACTTAATATACCACAAGCAGTGTATATAGCACCGACACCACAATATACCACTGACAATGTAATATACCACCAGCAGTGTATATAGCACCGACACCACAATATACCACTGACAACGTAATATACCACAAGCAGTGTATATAGCACCGACACCACAATATGCCACTGACAACGTAATATACCACAAGCAGTGTATATAGCACCGGCACCACAATATACCACTGACAACGTAATATACCACAAGCAGTGTATATAGCACCGACACCACAATATACCACTGACAACGTAATATAGCACCAGCAGTGTATATAGCACTGACACCACAATATACCACTGACAACTTAATATACCACAAGCAGTGTATATAGCACCGACACCACAATATACCACTGACAACGTAATATACGACAAGCAGTGTATATAGCACTGACACCACAATATACCACTGACACCACAATATAGCATCGGCACCACAATATACCACTGACAACGTAATATACCACCAGCAGTGTATATAGCACCGACACCACAATATACCACTGACAACGTAATTTACCACAAGCAGTGTATATAGCACCGACACCACAATATACCACTGACAACGTAATATACCACAAGCAGTGTATATAGCACCGACACCACAATATACCACTGACAACATAATATACCACCAGCAGTGTATATAGCACCGACACCACAATATACCACTGACACCACAATATAGCACCGGCACCACAATATACCAATGACAACGTAAAATACCACCAGCAGTGTATATAGCATCGACACCACAATATACCACTGACACCACAATATAGCACCGGCACCACAATATACCACTGACAACGTAATATAGCACCGACACCACAATATACCACTGACAACGTAATATACCACCAGCAGTGTATATAGCACCGACACCACAATATACCACTGACAACTTAATATACCACAAGCAGTGTATATAGCACCGACACCACAATATACCACTGACAACGTAATATACCACCAGCAGTGTATATAGCACCGACACCACAATATACCACTGACAACGTAATATACCACAAGCAGTGTATATAGCACCGACACCACAATATACCACTGACAACTTAATATACCACAAGCAGTGTATATAGCACCGACACCACAATATACCACTGACAACTTAATATACCACAAGCAGTGTATATAGCACCGACACCACAATATACCACTGACAATGTAATATACCACCAGCAGTGTATATAGCACCGACACCACAATATACCACTGACAACGTAATATACCACCAGCAGTGTATATAGCACCGACACCACAATATGCCACTGACAACGTAATATACCACAAGCAGTGTATATAGTACCGGCACCACAATATACCACTGACAACGTAATATACCACAAGCAGTGTACATAGCACCGACACCACAATATACCACTGACAACGTAATATACCACAAGCAGTGTATATAGCACCGGCACCACAATATACCACTGACAACGTAATATACCACAAGCAGTGTATATAGCACCGACACAACAATATACCACTGACACCACAATATAGCACCGGCACCACAATATACCACTGACAACGTAATATACCACCAGCAGTGTATATAGCACCGACACCACAATATACCACTGACAACGTAATATACCACAAGCAGTGTATATAGCACCGACACCACAATATACCACTGACAACGTAATATACCACAAGCAGTGTATATAGCACCGACACCACAATATACCACTGACAACGTAATATACCACCAGCAGTGTATATAGCACCGACACCACAATATACCACTGACAACGTAATATACCACCAGCAGTGTATATAGCACCGACACCACAATATACCACTGACAACGTAATATATCACCAGCAGTGTATATAGCACGACACCACAATATACCACTGACAACGTAATATACCACCAGCAGTGTATATAGCACCGACACCACAATATACCACTGACAACGTAATATACCACAAGCAGTATGAAAAACAAAAAAGTGTAGAAAAGTCCCAAGGCGCTTATCTGTCCTTGCAGCCACCGACCCAAATGGAGGAACACTCGGAACTCCTCACTGGCAAGTACTGTAGAACGAAGAAGGGTCTCGACGGCGCTGAACAGGTGTGTCCCTCGAAAAGTGGGTTGCTCGTGATGTAGGGCAAAAAGATATATGAAAAAACGTGTTAGATTATTCAAAAAGGAAAACGGGGTGTTGAAAGACCCTTAGTGGAGGGATTCGTACCCAAACTCACAGGATAGGAGTATAGTATAGGTGTATAAAGGTATCTTTATTTAAGGGGTCCACCCGTGCAGATAGAAAAATAACTGGAGTACCAAGGTAATGGAACAATGTCCAAGATGGCGTACCGTACTCACTGTATATACAGGAGCTCAACGTATATAAAGGTGTCTTTGGTCACACACAATACAAGATTATATCCAGAAATAGCAGATGCCTACCGTACTCACTATGTGGGTAGGTGGGATACACATATAAAGGTTTCTTTTGAATGCAGCCGGGTCTCTCAGATCTTTCTCAACCCCATCCCAGGGGTATATAGTATAAAAAAGAAAGGAGGACCGGTCTCAATAAAAAGATTTATTATTGGTACATCTGATATGTGGCCAATTGGCCAATAGCCACACACAGAAAGTCCAATGCAATAAAAACAAAGATAAAGGATAAAAAAACTCACTTCTCTGCCAACATGTTTCGGCTGTCACAGCAGCCTTTTTCAAGGTAGAGAGTGAGTGAACAGGCAGTGGTTTAAATAGGGTATGGAGAAAGCACTTCCGGGTTACTGGGGTAAACATTAGAAAATTGAAAAAAATCCAATAACATACGTAAATATGGTCCAATACTGTCGCTATAATAGCGGACAGACTGGGGGGACCTATCGTGAGACGTATGGTGTTAAGCAGACTATAAACGGTAATTTTTCCCCGCAGTGGAACGCATACTAGCGTGGGGCTTCCGCCATTTGGAACGCAAAAGCCGGAAGTATCGTATAGACCACGTACCTCCCGGCTAATGCAGTCACTCAATGCCTCCAAACAAACCTCCGGTCTGTGAAACGCACAGCCGGAAGTCAGAAGGTGCCTTGGCGTCAGGATGCAATACTATGTAACGCCAATATCTCTAATGGCCGGGTCATATAAGCCGATGCACAAAATAACACTTCCGGTCTGTGAAACGCACAGCCGGAAGTAAGATAACGCTATGGAGCAAAAATAATATACAATATATGATCAAGATAGCGCATCATAAAATTAACCAAAAAATAGAAATATAGTGACTGATTGAGCATCCTGCAGCAGTATGAATAGATAAAAATAAAAAAATATATAAATATCTATAAAAAATAAAAAAATATATATATATGTATAATAGGAAAAAGTTTTGGTTTGGACTAGGATAGCGACTTATTTGCACGTTTTAAGTAAACATGGGACAATAATTGTAATAAAAGTGAACAATTTATTTAACACAGAGAGATGAGATAAAAAATAAGGAATATAAAAATATATAAAAAGACAGAAAAGAAAAATATAAATATATCTAAAAAGATGTTATTTTGTGCATCGGCTTATATGACCCGGCCATTAGAGATATTGGCGTTACATAGTATTGCATCCTGACGCCAAGGCACCTTCTGACTTCCGGCTGTGCGTTTCACAGACCGGAGGTTTGTTTGGAGGCATTGAGTGACTGCATTAGCCGGGAGGTACGTGGTCTATACGATACTTCCGGCTTTTGCGTTCCAAATGGCGGAAGCCCCACGCTAGTATGCGTTCCACTGCGGGGAAAAATTACCGTTTATAGTCTGCTTAACACCATACGTCTCACGATAGGTCCCCCCAGTCTGTCCGCTATTATAGCGACAGTATTGGACCATATTTACGTATGTTATTGGATTTTTTTCAATTTTCTAATGTTTACCCCAGTAACCCGGAAGTGCTTTCTCCATACCCTATTTAAACCACTGCCTGTTCACTCACTCTCTACCTTGAAAAAGGCTGCTGTGACAGCCGAAACATGTTGGCAGAGAAGTGAGTTTTTTTATCCTTTATCTTTGTCTTTATTGCATTGGACTTTCTGTGTGTGGCTATTGGCCAATTGGCCACATATCAGATGTACCAATAATAAATCTTTTTATTGAGACCGGTCCTCCTTTCTTTTTTATACTATATACCCCTGGGATGGGGTTGAGAAAGATCTGAGAGACCCGGCTGCATTCAAAAGAAACCTTTATATGTGTATCCCACCTACCCACATAGTGAGTACGGTAGGCATCTGCTATTTCTGGATATAATCTTGTATTGTGTGTGACCAAAGACACCTTTATATACGTTGAGCTCCTGTATATACAGTGAGTACGGTACGCCATCTTGGACATTGTTCCATTACCTTGGTACTCCAGTTATTTTTCTATCTGCACGGGTGGACCCCTTAAATAAAGATACCTTTATACACCTATACTATACTCCTATCCTGTGAGTTTGGGTACGAATCCCTCCACTAAGGGTCTTTCAACACCCCGTTTTCCTTTTTGAATAATCTAACACGTTTTTTCATATATCTTTTTGCCCTACATCACGAGCAACCCACTTTTCGAGGGACACACCTGTTCAGCGCCGTCGAGACCCTTCTTCGTTCTACAATACCACAAGCAGTGTGTATATAGCACCGACACCACAATATACCACTGACAACGTAATATACCACCAGCAGTGTATATAGCACCGACACCACAATATACCACTGACAACGTAATATACCACCAGCAGTGTATATAGCACCGACACCACAATATACCACTGACAACCTAATATACCACAAGCATTGTATATAGCACCGACAGCACAATATACCACTGACAACCTAATATACCACAAGCAGTGTATATAGCACCGACACCACAATATACCACTGACAACGTAATATATCACCAGCAGTGTATATAGCACCGACACCACAATATACCACTGACAACGTAATATACCACCAGCAGTGTATATAGCACCGACACCACAATATACCACTGACAACGTAATATACCACAAGCAGTGTATATAGCACCGACATCACAATATACCACTGACAACGTAATATACCACCAGCAGTGTATATAGCACCGACACCACAATATACCACTGACAATGTAATATACCACCAGCAGTGTATATAGCACCGACACCACAATATACCACTGACAATGTAATATACCACCAGCAGTGTATATAGCACTGACAACGTAATATACCACCAGCAGTGTATATAGCACCGACACCACAATATACCACTAACAATGTAATATACCACCAGCAGTGTATATAGCACCGACACCACAATATACCACTGACAATGTAATATACCACCAGCAGTGTATATAGCACCGACACCACAATATACCACTGACAATGTAATATACCACCAGCAGTGTATATAGCACTGACAACGTAATATACCACCAGCAGTGTATATAGCACCGACACCACAATATACCACTGACAATGTAATATACCACCAGCAGTGTATATAGCACCGACACCACAATATACCACTGACAATGTAATATACCACCAGCAGTGTATATAGCACCGACACCACAATATACCACTGACAACGTAATATACCACCAGCAGTGTATATAGCACCGACACCACAATATACCACTGACAACGTAATATACCACAAGCAGTGTATATAGCACCGACACCACAATATACCACTGACAACGTAATATACCACCAGCAGTGTATATAGCACCGACACCACAATATACCACTGACAACGTAATATACCACCAGCAGTGTATATAGCACTGACAACGTAATATACCACCAGCAGTGTATATAGCACCGACACCACAATATACCACTGACAACGTAATATACCACCAGCAGTGTATATAGCACCGACACCACAATATACCACTGACAACGTAATATACCACAAGCAGTGTATATAGCACCGACACCACAATATACCACTGACAACGTAATATACCACCAGCAGTTTATATAGCACCGACACCACAATATACCAATGACAACGTAATATACCACCAGCAGTGTATATAGCACCGACACCACAATATACCACTGACAACTTAATATACCACCAGCAGTGTATATAGCACTGACACCACAATATACCACTGACACCACAATATAGCACCGGCACCACAATATACCACTGACAACTTAATATACCACAAGCAGTGTATATAGCACCGACACCACAATATACCACTGACAACGTAATATACCACCAGCAGTGTATATAGCACCGACACCACAATATACCACTGACACCACAATATAGCACCGGCACCACAATATATATTTTTATTTATTACCAGTTATTATATAGCGCACACATATTCCGCAGCACTGTACAGAGAATATTATTACCAGTTATAATATAGCGCGCACATATTCCGCAGCTCTGTACAGAGAATATTATTACCAGTTATTTATATATCGCACAGATATCCCGCAGCTCTGTACAGAGAATATTATTACCAGTTATTTATATATCGCACACATATTCCACAGCACTGTACAGAGATTATTATTACCAGTTATAATATAGCGCACACATATTCCGCAGCGCTGTACCGAGAATATTATTACCAGTTATTATATAGCGCACACATATTCCGCAGCGCTGTACAGAGAATATTATTACCAGTTATTATATAGCGCACACATATTCCGCAGCTCTGTACAGAGAATGTTATTACCAGTTATTTATATAGCGCACACATATTCCGCAGCGCTGTACAGAGAATAGTATTACCAGTTATTATATAGCACACACATATTCCGCATCGCTGTACAAAGACTATTATCACAAGTTATATTATATAGCGCACACATATTCCGCAGCGCTGTACAGAGAATATTATTACCAGTTATTATATAGCGCACACATATTCCGCAGCGCTGTACAGAGAATATTATTACCAGTTATTATATAGCGCACACATATTCCACAGCACTGTACAGAGACTATTATTACCAGTTATTATATAGCGCACACATATCCTGCAGCGCTGTACAGAGACTATTATTACCAGTTATTTATATAGCGCACACATATTCCGCAGCTCTGTACAGAGAATGTTATTACCAGTTATTTATGTAGCGCACACATATTCCGCAGCACTGTACAGAGAATAGTATTACCAGTTATTATATAGCACACACATATTCCGCATCGCTGTACAAAGACTATTATCACAAGTTATATTATATAGCGCACACATATTCCGCAGCGCTGTACAGAGATTATTATTACCAGTTATTATATAGCGCACACATATTCCACAGCGCTGTACAGAGAATATTATTACCTGTTATTTATATAGTGCACACATATTCCGCAGCGCTGTACAGATATTACCAGTTATTTATATAGCGCACACATATGCCGCAGCGCTGTACAGAGAATATTATTACCAATTATTTGTATAGCGCACACACATTCCACAGCGCTGTACAGATAATATTATTACCAGTTATTTATATAGCGCACACATATTCCGCAGCTTTGTACAGGGAATATTATTACCAGTTGTTTATATAGCGCACACATGTTCTGCAGCGCTGTACAGAGAATATTATTACCAGTTATTTATATCGCGCACACATATTCCGCAGCGCTGTACAGAGATTATTACGCACACATATTCCACAGCGCTGTACAGAGAATATTATTACCAGTTATTTATATAGTGTACACATATTCTGCAGCACTGTACAGAGAATATTATTACCAGTTATTTATATAGCGCACACATATTCCACAGCGCTGTACAGAGAATATTATTACCAGTTATATTATATAGCGCACACATACACCGCAACGCTGTACAGAGAATATTATTACCAGTTATTTATATAGCGCACACATATTCCGCAGCGCTGTACAGAAAATATTATTACCAGTTATTTATATAGCACGCACATATTCCGCAGCGCTGTACTGAGAATATTATTACCAGTTATTTATATAGCGCACACATATTCCGCAGCGCTGTACAGAGACTATTATTACCAGTTACTTATATAGTGCACACATATTCGGGAGCGCTGTACAGAGAATATTACCAGTTATTATATAGCGCACACATATTCCTTAGTGCTGTACAGAGAATATTATTACCAGTTATTTGTATAGCGCACACATATTCCGCAGCGCTGTACAGAGAATATTATTATTAGTTACTTATATAGTGCACACATATTCCGCAGCGCTGTACAGAGAATATTATTACCAGTTATTATATAGCGCACACATATTCCGCAGTGCTGTACAGAGAATATTATTACCAGTTATTTATATAGCGCACACATATTCCGCAGCGCTGTACAGAGACTATTATTACCAGTTATTTATATAGTGCACACATATTCCACAGTGCTGTACAGAGACTATTATTACCAGTTATTTATATAGTGCACACATATTCCACAGTGCTGTACAGAGACTATTATTACCAGTTATTTATATAGCGCACACATATTCCGCAGCACTGTACAGAGACTATTATTACCAGTTATTATATAGCGCACACATATTCCGCAGCACTGTACAGAGACTATTATTACCAGTTATTATATAGCGCACACATATTCCGCAGCGCTGTACAGAGAATAGTATTACCAGTTGTTTATATAGCGCACACATGTTCCGCAGCGCTGTACAGAGAATAGTATTACCAGTTATTAATATAGCGCACACATATTCCGCAGCGCTGTACCGAGAATAGTATTACCAGTTATTTATATAGCGCACACATATTCCGCAGCGCTGTACCGAGAATATTATTACCAGTTATTTATTTAGCGCACACATATTCCGCAGTGCTGTACCGAGACTATTATTACCAGTTATATTATATAGCACACACATATTCCGCAGCGCTGTACAGAGAATATTATTACTAGTTATTATATAGCGCACACATACACAGCAGCGCTGTACAGAGAATATTATTACCAGTTATTTATAAAGCGCACACATATTCCACAGCGCTGTACAGAGAATATTATTACCAGTTATATTATATAGCGCACACATACACCGCAACGCTGTACAGAGAATATTATTACCAGTTATTTATATAGCGCACACATATTCCGCAGCGCTGTACAGAAAATATTATTACCAGTTATTTATATAGCACGCACATATTCCGCAGCGCTGTACTGAGAATATTATTACCAGTTATTTATATAGCGCACACATATTCCGCAGCGCTGTACAGAGACTATTATTACCAGTTACTTATATAGTGCACACATATTCCGGAGCGCTGTACAGAGAATATTACCAGTTATTATATAGCGCACACATATTCCTCAGTGCTGTACAGAGAATATTATTACCAGTTATTTGTATAGCGCACACATATTCCGCAGCGCTGTACAGAGAATATTATTATTAGTTACTTATATAGTGCACACATATTCCGCAGCGCTGTACAGAGAATATTATTACCAGTTATTATATAGCGCACACATATTCCGCAGTGCTGTACAGAGAATATTATTACCAGTTATTTATATAGCGCACACATATTCCGCAGCGCTGTACAGAGACTATTATTACCAGTTATTTATATAGTGCACACATATTCCACAGTGCTGTACAGAGACTATTATTACCAGTTATTTATATAGCGCACACATATTCCGCAGGGCTGTACAGAGAATATTATTACCAGTTATTTATATAGCGCACACATATTCCGCAGTGCTGTACAGAGAATAATATTACCAGTTACTTATATAGTGCACACATATTCCGCAGCGCTGTACAGAGAATATTATTACCAGTTACTATATAGCGCACACATATTCCGCAGTGCTGTACAGAGAATATTATTACCAGTTATTATATAGCGCACACATATTCCGCAGCGCTGTACAGAGAATATTATTACCAGTTATTTATATAGCGCACACATATTCCGCAGCTCTGTACAGAGAATGTTATTACCAGTTATTTATTTAGCGCACACATATTCCGCAGCGCTTTACAGAGAATAGTTGAACATTTACATCAGTCCCTGCCCCAGTGAAGCTTACAATCTATGTTTCCCTACCACATATATACATGCACACACAGACATTCTAGGGTTAATTTTGTTGGGAGCCAATTAGCCTACCAGTATATTTTTGGCCTGTGGGAGGAAACCGGAGTACCCGGAGGAAACCCACGCAAGTACGGGGAGAATATACAAACTCTGCACAGTTAATAAAATATAAAGTACATTAGCCATACCTCCCAACTGTCCCATTTACCGCAGGAACGTCTCTGTTTTTGGGGACGTTCCCGTGTCCTGCCCGGGGTCAGCAGTGTCTCATGGTGGGGGGGAGGGGAGCTCTGCAGTTGGGAGTCCTAACTGTCGCCGTGAATAGACGCTGTGAGAGTACCTCACAGCAGTGAAACAGGGGGCGTGGACACGCAGGAGCCGCACGTATATGAGTTTGAAAAAACTCAGGAGCCCGAGGTGTGCTCCCTACCACCAGTGCTGTGCCTAAACACGTGCAAAGGGGGCCGTGCGTTCGAGGTGGGTCCATCTCCCGAAGGAGATAGGGCCCCGTTTTTCCCCTAACCCCTCTCAACCATAAGGCCGAAGAGGGGAAAATAGGGAACGGTGGGTCCTCTTCGCCGAAGCTTAGAGAGACCCTCATTCCTCAACCCCCGGAAGGGTTAGGACGGTGGGTCCTCCGCACCCGAAGGTTTGGAGAGACCCTCGGTAGACTTCCCTCCGCGTTGCGGCTCGGGGTCGTCCTCGGGGGGCACGAAGCTCTCCCCAAAAGGCGAGAGCTTCGGCACATTGGGGAAATGGAAGGCCCGAAAGGGTCGACCACACAACCCAAAAAAAGTGACAAACTACAAAAAACAAGGAACGTGAAAAGTGACAAACGTGAGAGGGGGAAGAGAAATAAATAATAAAGGACCCTAGCCAGAAGGCCAGGGTGGGGGTGTGAAAAATTGTCCTACCCCATCCAAAAGGATGAGGTACCCCACAGCAGTGAAACAGGGGGCGTGGACACGCAGGAGCCGCACGTATATGCCACACCCCTTTTGTTAGCCCAAGCCCCCAAATTTTTCAGCGCATGTTACATCATCCCCCCTGCAGTGCATATGGTTTTGTCCATTTGAGAAGGAATTTGCCTTTGCGAGGGAACCAGAATAATGGCCATACTGCATGAATTGCAGTGTAATAATAAAGCAGCAAGTATTTACCTTGCACAGAAGCAAAATAACCCACCCAAATCTCTCTTTGCACATCTAACATCTCCCCCCTGCAGTGCAGCATGGTTTTGTTCATCTGCATAAATTGCAGCCTTGCTACCAGGTGTGAACAGGCTCCAAGTCAGAGATTTTGTGTATACACAGTCTGCCCACACATCCGCCATTGTTATACGTCTACGATCCTCTGGGCTGCAGAGCTTACAGTCTGATCCTGTATAAAATCAGTGTGGGGGGGATGTCCCCCTATTTCTGAAGCAATGATATCAGCTTCAGCTTACTCTCACCCCGGCAACACAATCCGTGTCAGGAATGTCTTTCATATGGAAAACTCAGAACAATAGCTGACTTCTGGGAACGGGATACTAATTATCACCCCATTCTCGTCCCTGCCAGGGGTGAGGTCATAGCTACCATCCCCCTACACAGCTGCCAGGGCTTATGTCATACTAGCCATAGATATATAGATATGAAGTTGTTCTCTCCTCTTTGCCATATACAATCTTACTGCCAGCCCAAGTCATTGATGTCATAGGTCATCATGGTGTGCAGAGTGTGGGATAATGGTGTGTGGTGATTCCTCTCCTCAGGATCACCCCCCCCCCCCAGCATCACATTATACCCCTATGGTGTGCAGGGAGAGGGATAATGGTGTGTGGTGATCCCTCTCCTCAGGGCCACCCCCAGCATCACATTATACCCCTATGGTGTGCAGGGAGAGGTATAATAATGTGTGTGGTGATCCCTCTCATCGGGTCACCTCCAGCATCACATTATACCTGTATGGTGTGCAGGGAGTGGGATAATGGTGTGTGGTGATCCCTCTCCTCAGGATCAGCCCCCCCCCCCCCCCCCCCCCCCCCGCATCACATAATACCCCTATGGTGTGCAGGGAGAGGGATAATGGTGTGTGGTGATCCCTCGCCTCAGGGTCATCCCCAGCATCACATTATACCCCTATGGTGTGCAGGGAGAGGGATAATGGTGTGTGGTGATCCCTCTCCTCAGGGCCACCCCCAGCATCACATTATACCCCTATGGTGTGCAGGGAGAGGTATAATAATGTGTGTGGTGATCCCTCTCATCGGGTCACCTCCAGCATCACATTATACCTGTATGGTGTGCAGGGAGTGGGATAATGGTGTGTGGTGATCCCTCTCCTCAGGATCAGCCCCCCCCCCCCCCCCCCCAGCATCACATAATACCCCTATGGTGTGCAGGGAGAGGGATAATGGTGTGTGGTGATCCCTCTCCTCAGGGTCACCCCCAGCATCACATTATACCCCTATGGTGTGCAGGGAGAGGGATAATGGTGTGTGGCGATCCCTCTCCTCAGGGTCACCCCCAGTATTACATTATACCCCTATGATGTGCAGGGAGATGGATAATGGTGTGTGGTGATCTCTCTCCTCAGGGTGAAGCTGTATGAGGGAGTGGACCTGGTGGCTGATTCCGGGGTGGTGATTGATACCACCATGCGTGGAGGACGTCTTGGAGTTTTCTGCTTCTCTCAGGAAAACATTATCTGGTCCAACTTGCAATACAGATGTAACGGTGAGTGTGAGCAGAGGTACTGTAACAGTGAGTGTGAGTCATGTAATGGTGTTTGTGTGTGTGTGTGTGTGTGTGTGTGGGGGGGGGGGGAACAAAGTGATGTAATAAGTGTGTAATCAGTGTGAGTTGGGTAATATTTGGTGTGAGTGAGGGTAACAGCGAGTGATGGTGTTGTTAGTGTGATCCTCATATACTCCGGATCATAGAGAGCTGTGCCATCAGGCATGGGGTAATGCAGCTTTCACTAGCCATTAGCAACTGAAGGACTTGGGGGTCCCCAGTGGAAACAATTAAGTAGAAAATCTGGAATTTGCCGAAAGACATGTGAAGTGGCCACCGGTCCTGGAAGAGATGACATTAGCCTCATGTTGGCATAATGATGGAGCACCTAGTACCATGGCAGTAGGCACGCCAACACATAATTGGAGATTGCCAGGTCATGTTGAAGATCATGGGTCTTACAACAAGGCAATGTTGCTATATACATAAACAATAATAATAATAAAAATAATAATAATAATAAAAAAGACTCATCCAATAATGTTTCAAGAAGAGACCATGGGCTGTTCAAAATAGCAGCAATGAGGACACAGATACATCCTGTAACCTGAGAAGACATCTAGAGACAATAGATGGAGTAGGCCCACTCCAAATCTGAGAGTGGTTTGCATGAGGAAAGAGGGCCAAAGAGCCAGTACAGGTAGATGTTCTGGAGATCCATCCGTGGCTGTAGGCCAGTACAGGTAGATGTTCTGGAGATCCATCCGTGTCTGTAGGAGGCAAGTACAGGTAGATGTGCTGGAGATATATCCGTGTCTGTAGGAGGCCAGTAGAGGTAGATGTTCTAGAGATCCATCCGTGGCTGTAGGAGGCCAGTACAGGTAGATGTTCTGGAGATCTATCCGTAGCTGTAGGAGGCCAGTACGGGTAGATGTTCTAGAGATACATCCGTGGCTGTAGGAGGCCAGTACAGGTAGATGTTCTGGAGATCCATCCGTGGCTGTAGGAGGCCAGTACAGGTAGATGTTCTGGAGATCCATCCGTGGCTGTAGGAGGCCAGTACAGGTAGATGTTCTGGAGATCCATCCGTGGCTGTAGGAGGCCAGTACAGGTAGATGTTCTGGAGATCCATCCGTGGCTGTAGGAGGCCAGTACAGGTAGATGTTCTGGAGATTCATCCGTGGCTGTAGGAGGCCAGTACAGGTAGATGTTTTGGAGATCCATCCGTGGCTGTAGGAGGCAAGTACAGGTAGATGTTCTGGAGATCCATCTGTGGCTGTAGGAGGCAGTAGACAACAGTTATTGATAAAAAATCTCTGTATTGCAAATACAGTACTCATGGCGTCAATAATTTGGCCACAATTGGGCAGTACTGGTATTAAGGTCACTGTTAGTGCTACGGTGTAATGGGGAGTGTGAGAAAGTGTGACAATGAGCGTTCCTTTCTATTCTCATGTACTCACTAGCTGTTCTACCCTACAGACACAATTCCCGAAGACTTTGAGCCTTACAGACGTATTCTCCTGGAGACAAGGGACTAGGACCCTAAGATGTCACAGGTCCAGCGCTTACATCTAACATTCCAGGGTCTGTAGAAGTCAGCACAACAGCTCCACAGGATTGCCCATGTGTGGAGATGGTAGGCCTCAAACCAAAGTAGAACATCTGCAGCCCTCTCTGGGTCCAGCCAGCGTGGTCAATAGCAAGGGACTATCACAAGGAAATTGTATCATCATGGGATGAAAATTCTCCATCTCAGGTGACACGGTTGCTTACCGGGAGCATTGTCCTTGTTCGGTGTTGTGGGAAAAGAAGAGTGGTATAACAGTAAGTGACAGCATACAGATGGTCATCATGTCTCCCCATACCATATCCCTGGAACTGCTCATAAAGTACAAGAGGTTTTCTAATGTCGTCTCTGTGCTTTCTCGCTGGTGCTCTGATCTCCATTTGTGTGGGTGCCTCTGATCTCCATTCGTGTGGGTGCCTCTGATCTCCATTCTGGTGGGGACCTGTGATCTGCATTCTGGGGGGGACTGTGAGCTCCATTTTGGAGTGGGCTCTGATCTCCATTCTGGTGGGCGCCTGTGGCGGGGGGTACTGATCTTCATTCTGGTGTGGTTATGGTGAGGAGTCATAAACTCACCTGGTGAGAAATAATACCTGCTTATAGGAGGTATAGGATGATGTGGTGAGGAATAATAGGATGACACGGTGAGATATAACACCCGTGTATAGGAGGTATAGGATGACACGGTGAGATATAACATCCGTGTATAGGATGACACGGTGAGCTATAACACCCGTGTATAGGAGGTATAGGATGACACGGTGAGCTATAACACCCGCGTATAGGAGGTATAGGATGATGTGGTGAGGAATAATACCTGTGTATAGGATGACACGGTGAGATATAACACCCGTGTATAGGATGACACGGTGAGCTATAACACCCGCGTATAGGATGACATGGTGAGATATAACACCCACGTATAGGAGGTATAGGATGACACCGTAAGATATAACACCCGTGCATAGGAGGTATAGGATGTCACGGTGAGATATAACACCCGCGCATAGGAGGTATAGGATGACACGGTGAGATATAACACCCGTGTATAGGATGACACAGTGAGATATAACACCCGTGTATAGGAGGTATAGGATGACACGGTGAGATATAACACCCGTGTATAGGAGGTATAGGATGACACGGTGAGATATAACACCTGCATATAGGAGGTATAGGATGACACGGTGAGATATAACACCCGCGCATAGGAGGTATAGGATGACACGGTGAGCTATAACACCCGCGTATAGGAGGTATAGGATGACACGGTAAGATATAAAACCCGTGCATAGGAGGTATAGGATGACACAGTGAGCTATAACAACCCGTGCATAGGAGGTATAGGATGACACGGTGAGCTATAACACCCGCGTATAGGAGGTATAGGATGACATGGTAAGATATAACACCCATGTATAGGATAGTGCGATGAGATATAATACCTGTGGTAATACACGGGGGTTGAGAGGACACTGGTGGGAGGTGCTGGAGGGATTGAGGGAAAGGGGACACTGACAAGTGCACCTCCTTCTCTTGGTCACAGCCACTTACAGAGAAAGAGTAGACGGACACTGCTGGTGATAGGCTGTTAGCCCCATCTGTCACTTTCTGACTCCGCCCAGCGTTATACACACAGAGTGACAGATCTGGCTAAATATATAAGAGATTACAAATTCCAAAACTCACAGGATTGCAGGGAGATATATTGGCGGGTGCCCTCCTAAGGTGCACCCGCAGGATGCCGATGTCCTAAGATACTTGCGGGGTGAGGTGGCACTACAGTCATATAAAAAATACTGAAAGCCAAATCTTGGTAGACAACATTTCAGCGCCTTTTATGTGGTCACCTACTATACCTGCGTATAGGAGGTATAGGATGATGTGGTGAGATATAACATCTGTGTATAGGATGATGTGGTGAGATATAACACCTGTGTATAGGAGGTATAGGATGATGTGGTGAGATATAACACCTGCGTATAGGAGGTATAGGATGATGTGGTGAGATATAACACCCGTGTATAGGAGGTATAGGATGACACGGTGAGATATAACACCCGTGTATAGGATGATACGGTGAGATACTGTATAACACCTGCATATAGGAGGTATAGGATGACACGGTGAGATATAACACCCGCGTATAGGAGGTATAGGATGACACGGTGAGATATAACACCCACGTAAAGGATGACACAGTGAGATATAACACCTACGTATAGGATGACACAGTGAGATATAACACCTGCGTATAGGAGGTATATGATGACACAGTGAGATATAACACCCACGTATAGGATGACACAGTGAGATATAACACCCGCGTATAGGATGACACAGTGAGATTTAACACCCACGTATAGGAGGTATAGGATGACACGGTGAGATATAACACCCGCGTATAGGAGGTATAGGATGACACAGTGAGATATAACACCCACGTATAGGAGGCATAGGATGACATGGTGAGATATAACACCCACGTATAGGAGGTATAGGATGACACGGTGAGATATAACACCCGCGTATAGGATGACACAGTGAGATATAACACCTACGTATAGAATGACACGGTGAGATATAACACCCGCGTATAGGAGGTATAGGATGACATGGTGAGATATCACACCCGCGTATAGGAGGTATAGGATGACACGGTGAGATATAACACCTACGTATAGGAGGTATAGGATGACGCGGTGAGATATAACACCCGCGTATAGGATGACATGGTGAGATATAACACCCGCATATAGGATGACACGGTGAGATATAACACCTGCATATAGGAGGTATAGGATGACACGGTGAGATATACCATCCGTGTATAGGAGGTATAGGATGACACGGTGAGATATAACACCTGCATATAGGAGGTATAGGATGACACGGTGAGATATAACACCTGCATATAGGAGGTATAGGATGACACGGTGAGATATAACACCTGCATATAGGAGGTATAGGATGACATACAGTACTGTTTATTTCTGTGGATTTTGCATTTGTCTTCATCATATCATTAAGAAAGTAACACAATAATAATAATATCAGTTTGCTGCGTAGCCCGGTGGTTAATGTTTGTTCCCTGTACTGGCAATGCTGGGGAGTCCCATAGTTCATAGTTTTACTGTTTAGTTCTGTGGACTTTGGCTCCATGATAACATTAAGGAATGAACTTATCAGTGTCAGTCGGCTGCGTAGCTTGGTGGTGAAGTACCTGTTCTCCTTACTGGCAGTGAGGGTGAGTCCGCTGGTTCGAGTCCTTTGTACATCACTATTGAATGCTGTGGATTTTGCCTTTGTCTCCATAATATAATTAAGAGATGAACACATTAGTATACGTTGGCTGCGTAGCTGAGTGGTTAAGTGTCCGCTTGTGTTATTGGTGAGTCCGCTGGTTCGAATCCCATGCGTATTACATTATAGTTCTGTGGATCTTGGCTCCATGACAACATTAAAGAACGAACGTGTCAGCGTCGTTTGGCTGCATAGCCCAATGGTTAGTGTTGGGTCCCTGTACTGGCAGTGATAAGAGTCCACCGGTTCGACTCTAATGCTGAGGATTTAGCATTTGTCTCCATGATTTTATTAAGAAATGAACATGTTATTACTAGTTGGCTGCGTGGCTCGGTGGTTAATTGCGTCCTCTCATTACTGGCAATGATCATCAATGTTCACAATAATAACAGAAAACACTTTATAACTTACCATGGGATTCGGATCCAGTCTATATTTCACTGCAGGGTTGGTGAATTTTGCACTGGGTGAGATTATATCATTGAGATACTAACAACTTGTCAATTATGGGATGCGTAGCCCAATGGTTAGTAACTGACAATGATGGTGAGTCCCCTGGTTTGAATCCCATATACTGTAAGTTACTATTTAGTTCTGTGGATTTTACACCGGCCTAGACAATAACATTTAGAAACGAAGACTTGAGTATCAGTTGGCTGCGTAGCCCAGTGGTAAGGTACCTGCTCTCGGTACTGGCAATGATGGAGAGTCCCCCGGATCGAATCCCATGAAGGTCACTATTTAGTTCTGTGGATTTTACACCAGCCTAGACAATAACATTTAGAAACGAAGACTTGTGTATCAGTCGGCTGCGTAGCCCAGTGGTTAAGTATCTGCTCTCGTTACTGGCAATGATGGTGAGTCCCCCGGTTCGAATCCCTCTAGTACAGGCCTGGCCTGCCTGTGGCTCTCCAGCCGCTGTGTAACCACAAGTCTCAGCATGCTGGGACTTGTGGTTTCGCAGCGGCTGGAGAGTCACAGGTGGGCCAGACCTGCTTTAGCACCCGGATAATGATCCCGCTGGATGATGGACAATCGCTGTGCTTCTGGGAGGATGACGTAAGATGTCGGACCACAAGCACAGCCCCTTCCCTGACAGCTCTATGGTGAATCCCAATAGTTAGGTGTGTAGCTAGAGATGTGTGCCAGGGCACCGCCATCATTGCCAGTAGAGAGGGTAGGTACAGGGCAAGATACGCAGCCGAATTTTGATGAACTTTACAAAATCATTTAAATAAAAATCCTTTATAACCTACCATGGGATTCGAACCCTGGTCTCCATATCCTCACAACACAGGTTACCTGCCGATATAACCACTGAGCTACGGAAGATCTTATAGAGAAGGTGTAGATTTGATTCCCATGTAGTTTCCATGTGGTTCTGTGGATTCCGCACTGGGTAGATGATAGATACCATTGAGAAATTAACAAGAGATGTTACTATTGGCTGCGTAGCCTGATGGGTTAGTGGTTGCTTTCTATGATGGTGAGGTCCCAGGTTCGATTCCCATGTGGGTTACTATTTGGGTCTGTAGATAGATTTAGGAATATCCCCATAGATCGCTGCACTTACTCATTATTATGTATTAATCCTTTCCTATTATTATATTATTCCGGTGAATTGAATTGTGTTCACCAAGCACCTTGGAGGTTCTCTTAGGAATATTAAATACGAATGCAAGAGAAAAGTATTCCTAATACAGGGCCCTCATAGGATTAATAATTAATAAATTTCTGATTTATTTATCTTCTTAGGGATTGGTTGCAAACAAAGACACAACTAAAATGTACCATATATACTCGAGTATAAGCCTACTTTTTCAGAACATTTTTTGGGCTGAAAAAGCCCCCCTCGGCTCATACTCGAGTGAGGGTCCTATAATATATGATATATATATATGATATAACCACTGAGCTATGGAAGAGCTTATAGTAACATGGTGATAGTTCTCATTGTTATCAATTCACCTCAGTGCAATGGCCGACACACAGAGAGCACAAGGTCATGTGGGATTTGTATCACAGACTCCACTGCTATGAGGTAGTAAGTTCTTTCCTACACACACAGTGAGTGACAGCAGGTTTCTAGCAATCAGAGTTCCCCAATTACAATCAATTAAACCAGTCAAAAGAGCAAAATATTATATATATGTATATAAACGAAACAAGCTTACCATAGGATTCGCACCACAGACTCTAACATTGCTGTCAGTCTCCCAGCCACTTGTGACATCACATACCTGGAGCACAGACTTATCATGAGCCATTCACATTTTAACATGTAATATATATGTACTAGGTGATTCTTTGCTCTTCACACCATCGTAAGAGCCTTCGTCGCCTTAATATGTGAAGTGTTTGATAGTGTAAAACGTGAAACAATATGGGGGTACTGCAGCCTGATACTGCCAGCCACAAGTCAGGCACAGGATATTTCGTGGCTGGCAGGAGTATGCACTGTCCCTAGTGCCGCATGCATACTTCCTGGCAGGGCCGGCGTCACCAATAGGCAGCTCTAGGCATTTGCCTAGGGCGCCGGCACCTGGAGGGTGGCAGTTCGCCCCTCACCCCCAGCATGGAGGGTTAGCGAACTGTGGTACCTGTGTAAAAAACTTGCATCCCCGGCGTCCCTGCAGTGCTGGAGCGTGCAGGGATATCCGTACCGCCGGGGGAACCTGCGGCGCTGTCATTGTGTATAAGCTGGCCGCGGCCGGCGGGGTCCCTACAGTGAATAGAAAATAACTAGCGCTAGTTATTTTCTATTCACTGTAGGGACCCCGCCGGCCGCAGCCAGCTTATACACAATGACAGCGCCGCAGGTTCCCCCGGCGGCACGGACACCCCTGCATGCTCCAGCACTGCAGGGACGCAAGTTTTTTACACAGGTACCCCCCCCCCCCCCCCCAGCGCGCCCCCACCCCGACTCGCTCCGGAAGCCCTGCTTCCTGGCTGACTCACCTGTACACCCGGTCCGCAGCTCAGTAGAGTAGGAGGTTGCTGGTGCCACATTGGAAAAGAGGTTGTGACCACCCCATCGCAGCCGCGGAGGAGAGAGAGAGAAGGGGTGGCCAGCAGAGCACCCTGTAACGTGCAAGGCTCCTGGTGCACTACACCGCTCACGCTGCACCCTGCCACAGACTGACTGGGACTCCTGATACCGCTCGCACCCTGCCCTCTCCAGCTGTTGCTTGCTAGTGATGCCCATCGATGTTTGCTATCGATGGCAAACATGCAACTGACCATTGATGGTGCATAACTATACAATGGATGACCATCAATGTTTTTACATATCAATGGTCATCTATTTTCTTTGACTAATTGTCTTGTAAGCCAGTCACACTATGGGGGCGGGGCTTCATGGATCTACTGGGCGGAGTTATGCTCCGTGTCCCAGGAAAAAGCGAAACGATAATTTGTTACAGCTGTGTTTGAAAAAGACAGTTGGGAGCTGATTGGCTGCTGCTTTATCTCCTTTTACCTTTTCTCCGCTTTATCTCCAGTTTATCGCTTCTCCAAGCTTAATAAATCTGCCCCTCAATCTCCACTGACTTTCAGAGCTCACCTGCTTTGTTTAGCTGCTCAGTTTGCGCACCCGCCCGGTTCTGGCTCCCCGCTGGCTCAGGGCGCTCACCCCTGGCCCTTTCTCCTGCAGCTGCTGACATCCCTTCAATTGCTCAGTCCCCGCTGCTGAACCCTGCTCCCTCCCTGCACTTAATCCCCGCTGGCACTTAGAGCTCACCTCCGTCTTCTGCCGCGGCTTACTTTGCGCACCCGTCCAGTGCTGGCTACCCGCTGGCTCAGGCCGGAGCGCTCGCCACTGCCCCCTGCAGCAACTCTCATCCTTGTAATCGTTTACTCCCTGCTGCTTAACCCCACCCCCTCCCAGCGTTAAATCCCCCCTGCCTCTACGTACACTTGGCACAGGGGGCAGCACCCCAGGGAGAGTTTGGGAATCACTGGTGCGGGGAGTGAAGGTTGTGCAAATTGTTGTTTGTAAGGCTGTGTGTTGGTCCCTGGTATCAGTCGTGGCGCCCTGGTGTCCCTGCTCTGATGGGCCACTGTGTGAGTGGGTACATGACCCCGCCCAGTGTTATACACACACTCACAGATTGGCAGTTCTGGGTTATTATATAAGAAAATATTCCTCTTGCCCTGGGCTAGCAGGTGACAGCTGTGTCTTGAGTTGGATATTGGACCTGTATTTAATTCTGAGGTGCAACTGATCTGCCACCTACTGCAGGGTTATGTACCTTGTATATGATCGCCCCCTTATATAACACCCGAGTTCTGCCAGCATCCACAGGGCCGCTGTCCGTGGACGTCATTACTGCCGACCCCAAGTGCGCACGGGAAGCGAGGCTGGGAAACACTCCTGGGGCTTATTTTCGATTGAACGATTTAGGTTTTTTCTTACGAAAAATAAAGATATTTAGCAAATCATAAATTTTTTTAGGATTAATTTGCATGGAAGTTGTGTATCAAATGCGGCAATTCACTAACGGCCAAATAATATTGGTATTATTAGAGATCACTAATTTAGTAAGACGAGTTGTCAAGTCACACCATGATGGCACATCAATGTACTGAGTGTTCTGAGCACATTCACATGGAACAACTGGGGGCAGCAGGAGGCCACAGACTGAGAGTTATATAGCGGGAGGAGCAGGGTCCCCAGCAGCACAGAGTATATCAGGAGATGAGTGATGTGTCAGTGAGGACAGGGCTGCATGTGACAGGGGCAGTGATATGATGTGAGGAGGGGAATGGGGCAGCAGGTAGCCACAGACTGAGAGTTATATAGTGGGAGGAGCAGGGTCCCCAGCAGCACAGAGTATATCAGGAGATGGGGGATGTGTCAGTGAGGACAGGGCTGCATGTGACAGGGGCAGTGATATGATGTGAGGAGGGGAATGGGGGCAGCAGGAAGCCACAGACTGAGAGGTATATAGTGGGAGGAGCAGGGTCCCCAGCAGCACAGAGTATATCAGGAGATGAGTGATGTGTCAGTGAGGACAGGGCTGCATGTGACAGGGGCAGTGATATGATGTGAGGAGGGGAATGGGGCAGCAGGTAGCCACAGACTGAGAGTTATATAGTGGGATGAGCAGGGTCCCCAGCAGCACAGAGTATATCAGGAGATGGGGGATGTGTCAGTGAGGACAGGGCTGCATGTGACAGGGGCAGTGATATGATGTGAGGAGGGGAATGGGGCAGCAGGTAGCCACAGACTGAGAGTTATATAGTGGGAGGAGCAGGGTGCCCAGCAGCACAGAGTATATTAGGAGATGGGGGATGTGTCAGTGAGGACAGTGCTGTGTGTGACAGGGGCAGTGATATGATGTGAGGAGGGGAATGGGGCAGCAGGAAGCCACAGACTGAGAGTTATATAGTGGGAGGAGCAGGGTGCCCAGCAGCACAGAGTATATTAGGAGATGGGGGATGTGTCAGTGAGGACAGTGCTGTGTGTGACAGGGGCAGTGATATGATGTGAGGAGGGGAATGGGGCAGCAGGAAGCCACAGACTGAGAGTTATATAGTGGGAGGAGCAGGGTGCCCAGCAGCACAGAGTATATCAGGAGATGAGTGATGTGTCAGTGAGGAGAGGGCTGCATGTGACAGGGGCAGTGACATGATGTGAGGAGGGGAATGGAGGCTTCAGGAAGCCACAGACTGAGCATTATATAGTGGGAGGAGCAGGGTCCCCAGCAGCACAGAGTATGGGCGGGATGTACTAACACGAAAATGTGGTAAAACCACCGTTTTACCGCAATTTCCTATGTATTAAAACCCCGCCGCCTCGTTAACGCAGGGAAGGGTATCGCCACATTTGGGTGGCAATATCCTATAGAAGCCTATGGGCTTCTTTTCGATGCCCGATGCCTCCGCCGCAAACCCCCCTCTCCTTCTCCCACTGGGTTGCCTGGTCCAGGTCCTCCTGGACCCGGAAGGTAAACCCTGCCTCCCCCTAGTAACACAGCCGGACGTCCTTCCGGCTGCAGGGGGAGGCGCAGGGGACAGCCTGCTTAGCTGTCCACGGCGTGAGGGGAGAGCCAGGCGGCAGGGAGGTGACGGAGACCCCCCGCACACCAGAGGACAGGTATCGCGGGAGGGCTCCGTCACCGCATCGCGATGCCAGCCGCATATGTTAGTACATATGCGATAGTATATTAATACATCCCGCCCTATATCTGGAGATAAGTGATGTATCAGTGAGGACAGAGCTGCATGTGACAGGGGCAGTGTCATGATGTGAGGAGGGGAATGGGGGCAGCGGGAAGCCACAGAGTTATATAGTGGGAGAAGCAGGGTGCCCAGCAGCACAGAGGATATCAGGAGATGAGTGATGTGTCAGTGAGGACAGGGCTGCATGTGACAGGGGCAGTGACATGATGTGAGGAGGGGAATGGGGGCAGCGGGAAGCCACAGTTATATAATGGGAGAAGCAGGGTGCCCAGCAGCACAGAGTATATCAGGAGATGAGTGATGTGTCAGTGAGGACAGGGCTGCATGTGACATGATGTGAGGAGGGGAATGGGGGCAGCAGGAAGCCACAGACTGAGAGTTATATAGTGGGAGGAGCAGGGTCCCCAGCAGCACAGAGTATATCAGGAGATAAGGATTGTGTCAGTGAGGACAGGGCTGCATGTGACAGGGGCAGTGACATGATGTGAGGAGTGGATTGGGGGCAGCAGGAAGTCTCAGACAGAGTTATATAGTGGGAGAAGCAGGGTGCCCAGCAGCACAGAGTATATCAGGAGATGTGTGATTTGTCAGAGGACAGGTCTTACTGAAGTACTGGTGTGTGTGGGTTAGTGAGTAAACTCTTAGTATACCCTGCCTACTTCCCCAATGTACTTTACCAAGCTGGGGCCTTCAGAGGACCCCACTTTTTTGTCTAAGTTCTCAACTGTTTGATGCGAGAAATTGCTAAAATTATGTTTTTTGGGGTTTCTGAAGGGATCTGTTCTAGTAAGAGTATGACAGTTACCATAAAATATTTTGTCGATTTACTTCAAGAGTAATTAGCCAAAAAAGCCCTATATTCTCCTTCATTCGTGTGTACATTTTTACATCTGATTGGATACTGTATATTCTTGTATGCAGATGTTACGCTGGCAACGTCACTTCCGTCAGAATTCACTACAAAGATAGTCATCTGATTCATCTCCTTGCGGAATAAATTCGTCATCAGATTCCTTCAAGTGATCTTCCTGGTCACTCATCCTTCAGAAGCTGCACAGAACAAGAACAATCTTCGGCATTTGTAATGTAGTATACCAAGTGGGGTGTCCCCCCAGTTGTGTTTATTTTATTTATTTTTTAATGACACTTTATAAGTCTAATTACACAATATTTACCGATAATGACACAAAAACCAGGAGAAAAATAGTTGTAATAGATACGGCAGGATCACACAAAATGTACATTCTAGGGTTCTTGGAAGCCCCTCCTTGGTATACTAAGGGTTAATACATACTATCCTAGTAAGTAGGTTATGACTTTGTTGAGAAGCCCAGCAACGCAGGAGGCCGGGACGAGTGCAATATTGGAGTAGATAAGACAACAATGCACAACATCCCGATCCTTCTGCATCCCTAGAGAGGCTCAGGACAATGCCTGCATTGTGTGGCCAACCAGCAGCACCCTCCTAGGGCACTGCCAGCATACTGGGACATGCAATGACAACCATATACTACTGTGCAGCCATAATGTATTGCGGACATTTAACATTACTGGAGAATTTTGTATTCGATCATTTGGAAAATGAAAAAAAAAAAAAGTACAGGTATTTAACTGCAGTAAGTGCGCGGCCAGACCTCCTTCTGCCCCCGGTATGGGCTACGCATCCTGCTCAGACTCCTCATCCTTGGTCATCAGAATCTCCTCCATGTGCTGGTCCTGAGGCCTTCTCTATGTGCTGGAAGATTCCATTAGATCACATAGACATAACCAGAGACATGTCAGGTACACAGTAAGTGCACGGCCAGACCTCCTTCTGCCCCTGGTATGGGCTCTCTGCTATGTGAGGTAATGGATTCCGGAGGTAAGCAAAGGAAGGCCAACAAGTAGGCTGATGGCCTGCAATAGTGAGGTTTACTGCTGAAAAGGTAGCTGGGACTCTGCAATGATGAGGACTCCTGCTACCAAAGATGCTGGGACCCTGCAATGAGGACTACTGCTACCAAGGATGCTTGGACCCTGGCATGATCGGCACAGCTGCTACCCAGGATGCTGGGACCCTGCAGTGAGGAGGACTACTGCTTCCAAGGACGCTTGGACCCTGCCATGATCGGGACTACTGCTAACAAGGACACTGGGACCTGCAGTGATGAGGACTACTGCCACCAAGGACACTTGGACCCTGCAATGATCAGGACTACTGCTACCAAGGACACTGGGACCCTGCAATGATCAGGACTATTGCAACCATGGATGCTGGGACCAGCAGTAGTGAGGACTAGTGACACCAAGGAGGCTGGGACCCTGCAGTGATGGGGGATTACTGCCACTAAGGACGTTGAGACCTATAGTAATGAGGACTACTGACACCATGGACGCTGAGACCTACAGTAATGAGGACTACTGACACCATGGACGCTGAGACCTACAGTAATGAGGACTACTGACACCATGGACACTGAGACCTACAGTAATGAGGACTACTGACACCATGGACACTGAGACCTACAGTAATGAGGACTACTGCCACCATGGATGCTGAGACCTACAGTAATGAGGAGTACTGCCACCATGGATGCTGGGACCCGCAGTAATGAGGACTACTGCCACCATGGATGCTGTAACCCGCAGTAATGAGGAGTACCATGGACGCTGAGGGAAGCAGTATGAAATCCCGGCGGTCGGGATTCCGGCGTTCAAAAATCCAGACGCCGGAATCCCGACCGCCGAAATCCCGACTAGGGGGGGACGTGGATCGCCCCCCCTTGCGGGCTCGCTGCGCTCGCCACACAGCGGGCCCGGTGCCTCGCTACGCTCGGCACACTAATTTATTCTCCCTCCAGGGGTGTCGTGGACACCCCAGGAGGGAGAAAGTGTCGGGATTTCGGCGGTCGGGATTCTGAACGCCGGGATCCCGACCGCCGGGATTTTAACTGCATCCCACAGTAATGAGGACTACTGCCACCATGGACGCTCAGACCTACACTAATAAAGACTACTGCCACCATGGACGCTGGGACCTACAGTAATGAGGACTACTGCCACAATGGATGCTGAGACCTACAGCAATAAAGACTACTGCCACCATGGACCCTGGGACCTACAGTAATAAGGACTACTGCCACCATGGAGGCTAGGACCTATAGTAATGAGGACTACTGCCACCATGGACGCTGGGACCTACAGTAATAAAGACTACTGCCACCATGGACGCTGTGACCCACAGTAATGAGGAGTACTGCCACCATGGACGCTGAGACCCACAGTAATGAGGAGTACTGCCACCATGGACGCTGAGACCCACAGTAATGAGGAGTACTGCCACCATGGACGCTGAGACCCACAGTAATGAGGACTACTGCCAACATGGACGCTGAGACCTACAGATATGAGGACTACTGCCACCATGGACGCTGGGACCTACAGTAATAAAGACTACTGCCACCATGGACGCTGGGACCTACAATAATGAGGACTACTGCCACCATGGACGCTGGGACCTACAGTAATGAGGACTTCTGCCACCATGGACGCTGGAACCTACAGTAATGACGACTACTGCCACCATGGACGCTTGGACCTACAGTAATGACGATTACTGCCACCATGGATGCTGGGACCTACAGTAATGACGACTACTGCCACCATGGACGCTGGGACCTACAGTAATGACGACTACTGCAACCATGGACGCTGGGACCTACAGTAATGACGACTACTGCCACCATGGACGCTGGGACCTACAGTAATAAAGACTACTGCCACCATGGACGCTGGGACCTACAGTAATGAGGAATACTGCCACCATGGACGCTGGGACCTACAGTAGTGATGACTGTGAAGGAATTGCATTGGCGATAAGTGAATTGTGACATCCTCTACTCCACAGTAATTAATGTACATTTTAGCCCTATTGTTCCCTATGTATGTCTATTTCCCAGGACTTTATTCATGTAAGCATTATACCATTGATACCATTTGCCCGTGCCCTGACAGGAAAAGGGTTATCATAAACTGTCCTCCCAAAAGGCAATCTCCACAGGGGGTGATCCAATTACCCTGCTATTTTGCTGCTATTTACAGGAAAGAGATAGCAGAGGAACCATCTCCACAGGGGGGTTTACAATTCTTTGTAAACCTCTGGGCTCTAGCAGACTTTGTGGAACCAGACACAGCAGGGGTTGGGAGCAGCAGTTGGACAACTGTGGATTGAAGGTGGGATATACCTTATGTTTGAATCCACCAATCAGGAACTTGGGCAACCCCACAGATGATGCGATCACCGTGGGAATTTGAAATGTTTTAAAAAGTGTTTTTTGGTCAGACCAGGGAGAGCTGAAGGAGAAGAGAGGAGGAAGGAGGTTAGTCGCAGTCTTAAGGTTCAGAGGTATGCTCTACCTGTGTCTTGTGGAACGCCTCATCCTCGCTTCTGTGGAGTTGCCAGTGTTTTGTGGACTTATACAGTTTTCTGCTAACACAGCTGTGTGGACAAGTGATAGTTTGCCCTGTGGAACTGATCTGGGACTGTGACTATACAAGGACTGTCTGTTTGGGCCTGCTACCTGAATATCTTTCTACTCTGCAATTTACCTTTGCCACTGTTTATTGTCTATTTGTGCGTGCTGTGGAAAATAAACCATTCTTCTGGTTTCATCTGCTCGGTGTCTGAGTGATTGAGGAACTCGTACCCTCACATTGACTACTGCCACTATGGATGCTGGGACCTACAGTAATGACGACTACTGCCCCTATGGATGCTGGGACCTACAGTAATGATGACTACTGCCACTATGGATGCTGGGACCTACAGTAATGAGGACTACTGCCACCATGGACGCTGGGACCTACAGTAATGACGACTACTGCCACTATGGACGCTGGGACCTACAGTAATGACGACTACTGCCACTATGGACACTGGGACCTACAGTAATGAGGACTACTGCCACTATGGACGCTGGGACCTACAGTAATGACGACTACTGCCAATATGGATGCTGGGACCTACAGTAATGACGACTACTGCCACCATGGACGCTGGGACCTACAGTAATGATGACTACTGCCACTATGGATGCTGGGACCTACAGTAATGATGACTACTGCCACTATGGATGCTGGGACCTACAGTAATGATGACTACTGCCACTATGGATGCTGGGACCTACAGTAATGAGGACTACTGCCACCATGGACGCTGGGACCTACAGTAATAACGACTACTGCCACTATGGATGCTGGGACCTACAGTAATGATGACTACTGCCCCTATGGACGCTGGGACCTACAGTAATGACGACTACTGCCACTATGGACGCTGGGACCTACAGTAATGAGGACTACTGCCACTATGGACGCTGGGACCTACAGTAATGACGACTACTGCCACTATGGATGCTGGGACCTACAGTAATGATGACTACTGCCACTATGGATGCTGGGACCTACAGTAATGAGGACTACTGCCACCATGGACGCTGGGACCTACAGTAATGACGACTACTGCCACTATGGACGCTGGGACCTACAGTAATGACGACTACTGCCACCATGGACGCTGGGACCTACAGTAATGACGACTACTGCCAATATGGATGCTGGGACCTACAGTAATGACGACTACTGCCACCATGGACGCTGGGACCTACAGTAATGACGACTACTGCCACTATGGATGCTGGGACCTACAGTAATGAGGACTACTGCCACTATGGACGTTGGGACCTACAGTAATGAGGACTACTGCCACCATGGAAGCTGGGACCTACAGTAATGATGACTACTGCCACCATGGAAGCTGGGACCTACAGTAATGATGACTACTGCCACTATGGATGCTTGGACCTACAGTAATGATGACTACTGCCACCATGGAAGCTGGGACCTACAGTAATGATGACTACTGCCACCATGGAAGCTGGGACCTACAGTAATGACGACTACTGCCACCATGAACGCTGGGACCTACAGTAATGACGACTACTGCCACTATGGATGCTGGGACCTATAGTAATGAGGACTACTGCCACCATTGATGCTGGAACCTACAGTAATGACGACTACTGCCACTATGGATGCTGGGACCTACAGTAATGAGGACTACTGCCACTATGGACGTTGGGACCTACAGTAATGAGGACTACTGCCACCATGGATGCTGGGACCTACAGTAATGACGACTACTGCCACCATGGATGCTGGGACCTACAGTAATGAGGACTACTGCCACTATGGACGTTGGGACCTACAGTAATGAGGACTACTGCCACCATTGATGCTGGAACCTACAGTAATGACGACTACTGCCACCATGGATGCTGGGACCTACAGTAATGATGACTACTGCCACCATGGATGCTGGGACCTACAGTAATGACGACTACTGCCACCATGGATGCTGGGACCTACAGTAATGATGACTACTGCCACCATGAACGCTGGGACCTACAGTAATGACGACTACTGCCACTATGGATGCTGGGACCTATAGTAATGAGGACTACTGCCACCATGGACGCTGGGACCTACAGTAATGAGGACTACTGCCACCATGGACGCTGGGACCTACAGTAATGATGACTACTGCCACCATGAACGCTGGGACCTACAGTAATGACGAATACTGCCACCATGAACGCTGGGACCTACAGTAATGACGAATACTGCCACCATGGACGCTGGGACCTACAGTAATGAGGACTACTGCCACTATGGATGCTGGGACCTACAGTAATGATGACTACTGCCACCATGGACGCTGGGACCTACAGTAATGACGAATACTGCCACCATGGACGCTAGGACCTACAGTAATGAGGACTACTGCCCCTATGGATGCTGGGACCTACAGTAATGACGAATACTGCCACCATGGACGCTGGGACCTACAGTAATGAGGACTACTGCCACTATGGACGCTGGGACCTACAGTAATGACGACTACTGCCACTATGGATGCTGGGACCTATAGTAATGACGACTACTGCCACTATGGATGCTGGAACCTACAGTAATGACGACTACTGCCACTATGGATGCTGGGACCTACAGTAATGAGGACTACTGCCACTATGGATGCTGGGAGCTACAGTAATGACGACTACTGCCACCATGGACGCTGGGACCTACAGTAATGAGGACTACTGCCACTATGGATGCTGGGACCTACAGTAATGAGGACTACTGCCACTATGGATGCTGGGACCTATAGTAATGAGTATTGGTAAATTCGATGAAGATATTTCAATTCTATAGAGATTAGTAGAACATTTCCCTTATTTTCCATTATCAGATATACAGATGTAGCCGCACCAAGATCTGCCACCAGCATCCTAATCGCCACAAACTACGTAGCTTTACTGCTTTGTTATATGTGTGCATCTTAGAAATGTAAAATAAAAGAGAAGGCAACAGATTATACTTACGAAAAGTCCTTTTCTTTGGGATACTTCATGGCAGCCAGGACAATGGGTTTACCCCTCTCCCTTGTGTATTAGACAGGCAGTTTTCCCCTAGGATGCTCTATATAATCCAGCTCCTCCCCTCAGCCTCTAGTCTTTGAATGTCACCGCCATAGATCCTAGGGAAAAAAATATACAGGGAGGGATAAATATGGGCTGCCATGAAGAAAAGGAATGATCGTCTTCCTACTTCATTGCAGCCTTTACAATGGGAAATACCAAAGCAGTAGGGAGGGTAATACAATACCTTACGTCAAAGCTTGCCGCAAGACTTCCCGTCCAAATTGTTCTCTGGACACATCCAGAGCATAATGGGCCTTATTCTAGTTCACTCTGACAAAATCCTTCTTAGATGGACAAAACCATGTGCGCTGCAGGTGGGGCAGATGTTACTTGTGCAGAGAGAATTAGATTTGGGTGGGGTTTTACTTCAAAGTGAGATCTATATTGCAGTGTAAAAATAAAGCAGTCAGTATTTACCCTGCACAGAAACTCTCTGCACATGTTACATCTGCTCCCTGCAATGCACATGGTTTTGTCCATCTATGCAGGATTTTGTCAGAAAGAGTGAACCAGAATAAGGCCCAATGTTTGGTAAACGTGTGCACTGAAGACCATGTAGCTGCCTGGCATAGATCTTTAATAGAAACATTGGCCTCTCTCACCAGGAAACGGCCATCGCTGTAGCCGAGTGTGCCCACTTTCTTGTAAGTAAAGCTGATCACTTCCTTGAGCCATCTTGAAATTAGGGATGTGCACCGGCCACTTTTTGGGTTCTGATTACCTTGAGGTTTTGGGTTCTAATGGGTTTTGGCATAACACCTCCTAAGTGTTTTGTGTTTGGATTTTTTGGTTTCTGATTTTTTTTGTTAAAAAAGCATAAATACTGCTAAAATCGCAGAATTTGGGGGATTCTTTGCTCCTACGCTATATTAACCTCAATAACATTCATTTCCACTCATTTCCAGTCTATTCTGAACACATCACACCTCACAATATTGTTTTTATGGCAAAAGGTTGCACCGAGGTAGCTGGATAACTATGCTAAGCCACACAAGTGTGCGGCACAAACACGTGGCTCATGTAAGAGTGGCACTGCAGCGGTAGATACGGCAGTAATAGGCACCAGACAGGTAGATAAGACAGTACTAGGCACAAGACCGGTAGATACGGCAGTACTAGGCACTAGACCGGTAGATACGGCAGTACTAGGCACCAGACAGGTAGATACGGCAGTACTAGGCACAAGACAGGTAGATACGGCAGTACTAGGCACTAGACCGGTAGATACGACACTACTAGGCACCAGACAGGTAGATACGACACTACTAGGCACCAGACAGGTAGATAAGGCAGTACTAGGCACCAGACAGGTAGATACGGCAGTACTAGGCACAAGACCGGTAGATTAGGCAGTACTAGGCACCAGACAGGTAGATAAGGCAGTACTAGGCACCAGACAGGTAGATTAGGCAGTACTAGGCACCAGACAGGTAGATAAGGCAGTACTAGGCACCAGACAGGTAGATAAGGCAGTACTAGGCACCAGATAGGTAGATACGACACTACTAGGCACAAGACAGGTAGATACATCAGCAATACTAGTATTGTGCACCAGCAGAATTTATAACAATTAATTTTATTATTAGGTACTGCTTGGCAGTGGCACTCAGTGGCACACGACAGTGCACCAGCAGCATGGAATTATTTTTCACAGTCCCACATAGCACAAGTATTATTTTTTAATTAAATTAGATATAGCAGCCTAGTAGGTACACTAGGTAGGCAGTAGCACTGCCAGTGGCAACAGTGGACTGAGTAACTAAATAATACTGGCAGATTCAGTGCAGGCAGCACCAGTGGACTATATATAATATAATTAATTATTCATATAATATATATTACAGCACAGCACCATAGGTAGGCCCCAGCACAGAGGAGACAGTGGTACTACAGGTACACAGTTAAGACTGTCCTCCTTGCTAGGGAGAGCCCACCCTAAGCAGAGAGGAGAACAGAGTACACAGCAGCACTGAGGGAGACAGCCCCAGCGAATAAAATAATTACAGCACAGCACACCAGAGGTAGACCGCACAGAGGAGACAGTAGTACTACAAGTACACAGTTAGACTACACAGCAGCACTGAGGCTGTCTCAGCCCCAGCGAATGAAATAATTACAGAACAGCACACCAGAGGTAGACAGCACAGAGGAGACATTAGTACTACAAGTACACAGTTAGACTACACAGCAGCACTGAGAGACAGCCCCAGCGAATAAAAAATATTGCGTTCAAGGTCAAGCTCAAGTTTAGACCCCAGCAGCAGCAGCAGCACCAACACACCCTCTTCCAACCCACTACTAGACTGGAGTGAAGATGGCGGGCGCAGCAGCTGCTATTTAAAGCCTCGCGAAATCTGGCGCCGGGAGATGATGTTCTGACCACGCGGACGGACCCGCGTCAGGTGGGAATCTCCAAGCGCTGCTCGGAACCGGGCTCGGAATGATGACGTTTGTGGGGGCTCGGGTCTCTGGAATCCGAGTCTGCACATCTCTACTTGAAATCATTTGTTTTGATGGAGCAAATCCTTTCTTTGCTCCTTGAGGAATTACAAACAAGGATTTCGTTTTCCTGAAACTGTTAGTCCTATCCAAATAAATGTTAACATCCCTAACCACATCCAATGTATGGAGGTTTTCTTCCCTTCTGCTGGAATGGTTAGGATAAAAACAAGGTAACACAACCTCCTGATTGATATGGAAAGAGGATACAACTTTAGGCAAAAAAGCTGGTTTGGTTCTGAGCTTCACTCTTTCTGACAACAACTTTAGATACGGCTCCTGTAACCATAAAGCATGTAGCTCTTCTACTCTCCTGGCAGAAGTAATGGCCACCAGAAAAATGATCTTCCATGTCAGGAATTTTAACTTAGCCCTGTCCAGCGGCTGAAAAGGAGAGGACATTAAACCATTCAAAACTAAATTTGGTACTTGTCTCCTAGCACGGCCACAATCTTGGGCATCGTGTACCTTTATGTTAAGGTACACGATGCCCACGATGGACCCGATTTCCTTTTAAATCAGGTCCATTTTGCCGGCAAAGGAAAAATTGCGGGCATCACGTCGGTCGGGACCATTAACATTGGCCCCGACGCGACCGACGCGATGCCCCCGATTTTGCCATAGGCTTCAATGTTAAAATAATTTTTAACATTGAAATCGGGAGCATCGCGTCGGTCTTGTGCCATTATAATGGCACAAGATGAGATGGACTTGATTAAGTCCATCTCACACAGTAAAAAATGTGAAATGGGCCAATATGACCCATTTCACATTATATATGGCCCCGTCGTCACCCCACAATTGACGTGAACCCGAAGCGCGGCGAGCGCAGCGAGCCCGCGAGGGTCGGCGGTGTGCGTCCTCCGACCTTTTCATTCCCCTACTATCCACGTCGGCGTGGAGTTGAGAAAATAAAGTGTGGCGAGCGCAGCGAGCCACCGAGCTCGAAGCGTGGCGAGCCCCGCGAGGGGCCGCGTATACCTGTGAAGTTATATGCGTCCCCTCGTGGGGCTCGCTACGCTTGCCACGCTTCGGGCTCGGTGGCTCGCTGCGCTCGCCACACTTTATATTCTCAACTCCACGCCGATGTGGATAGTAGGGGAATGAAAAGGTCGGAGGACGCGCACCGCCACGCTTTGGGTTGGCGTCAACCGTGGGGTGGGGTTTACGGTGTTAAATTTGGGGGTCTAGGGAATATTTTACATTGAATCCAATGTAAAATCGGGTCCCAGGGACCCTATTCACATTTGATTAAATTAAAAAATCGGGTCGGTCGCATCGCATGCGATGCGACTGACGCGATTTTTCCGACACGACCACCCCGATGGAAATCGGTGTGGCCGTGCTAGGAAACAAGTACCCTAAATTTAGATACCACCGTGGAACCACCGACCTAATCTTCGGTCAAATTATTTTAATAGCTTTGTTCCGCCAGCCTCTCGTTCAGTAAAGCACTCAATGCAGAAATATGTACCTTCAGCGTTGCTACCGCCAGACCTTTGTTAAAACCTTCACAAACAAACTGTAGTAGAAGCGAAATGTCGGCATTTGGAAACTCAAACTTGTCCTTTGACCATTCTTCGAAAATTTTCAAAATTCTGTAGTAAATGTTCGAGGAAACCTTCTTCCATGCCTTAAGAAGAATATCAATTACTATTGGAGAGAGCCCTTTATCTTTCCAATGTTGCCTTTCAATTTCCAGGTGGCTAATCGTAACTTTTGTTGGTCTTGACAGAATGCAGGGCCTTGACTCAACAGATTGTGAGACACAGGAAAAAACCATGGCTCTTCCACCACTTGTACTTGCTCTGTCCGGATTTTCCACAATACCCTGTGAATGAGAGCGAATGGTGGAAAAATGGGTACTTTTGTAGTTTCACGGCAGCAGCCTAAGCTACGTTTGAGCAGGAAGTTTTTTCACATGGAAAAAACGCTGCTCAAAAATGGGGGGGTAGTCAATCCCCACCTAAAGATAAAAAGGCACAAGCAGTCATGCACAAGGCATGTGAGCAGCGCTTAATAATTTTAAACCAGTGAAATGAATAATGAAAATATTTTACTATAATAAAAAACAGATATATAAACCGTATACAATAGATGCACAATACAATATAAAAATATGTTAAAATCACGCCACAGGAGAATATATGGATTGTAGATTGGCCCAGGGGAACAAGGGGCAATGGGGTACAGTGGGTCACAGGTAAGTGCACTTTACCGGTATTTGGGTGACCTTTTTGATCCAGGGAAGTCCACTTTTGTAACAAACGGTGTTTATCCTCACTATTGATCGCGGTATTTTATGAGCCGTTTGGAGGTAGGAGTGAACCATAGGCTTCCGCTATTCTACTGGTAATCTGCCCTAGTGGACTATATTGGACTATAGCCACCAGGGTGGTCCAGGATGCGGTGTCCGCCAGGAGATGGAAAGTCACTGGAAGGGGCTTCTGCTCAGAAGGTCATTCCCACTTGGTTGGCTAGATGGTGTTGGCCACCGGGGGACTTGTAGAGCAGTGTCCGCCACACGGTTTTACTAAGTGACAAGGGGGTACCTGGTATCTGAAAGTCCACACTGGGCAAGATGGTACACTTTTTAGGGTCCTGGGCGTGAAGTATAGAGGTGTCCACCTCTATAGAAATTCAGACTCCTCCTCCGTCTGCGGCAGGTTAAATATTGTTCACTTTTCAGGAGCCATAACTGACAATGTGACTCTGCTCACTGTGTACCGCTGACTGACTGTCAGACAAGACACTGACTCTTCCAGCTCCCACTCCCCTGGCACAACACAATTCCGATTCAGGAAATCTGCCAACTGCCGCACGAGCAGCCTGTGGACGGAGTGGCGCACACAGGGGGGGTGGTGTCTGAGTACCCAGAAACCCCCCCCAGGAGTCTAATGGCCCTAGGCTGAAAGCTGAGGGTCCCCTCTTTCCTCTTGATGAAGTCACACTGACGAAACCGACCTCCTACCATCTCATAAGCTAAGCACTTTATTGAACTTTTGTTATTACAACTCATATTGTTTTTTATGTATACTTTTACCGTCCACCCATTGTAATAAGTAACCTTTTACTATATGTCCATTTGTATACACCTTTTGTGTTTTATTATTGTCAATTCTTTTATTGTCCACTGGGGTGCATTTCTCAGGCTGAAGTCCAAGGGGTACAGCCAAATATAGTAGTAGTCCAAATAAGAGCACTCACCAGACTTCCAGCTCTTCTGCAGTAAGATAGTTGAATACATCACCACTTGTTTACATGTCATGTTGACGTTGCGAGCCACACCGGCTCATACTCACCAACTAAGCCATGTATATCCCGGGGATATACATGGCTTAGTTGGTGAGTATGAGCATAACTGATGGATTTAACCTAATATGTTGCTGCACGCCACTTAGTATACTGTGGGACGTATACCGTTTTAGTAGTGTTATGGGAACTAGGTGTAATTAGAATATCTCCGGTAATAACCGGGTGATACATAGCACTTCCTGGCATCAGGGTAGTTAAGGAGTACGGCTGATCACTGTGATAGATCTTTTGATGCTGTGAACCATCTGTGAATGTGGTCTTGACAAAGAGCCCAGTGTGGCTTAAAACGTCGACATGACATGTAAACGAGTGGTGATGTATTATACTATGTATACATATATATTTTTTATTATTATTATTTATATACATTTGGTCTATCTATAATACTGTAACTGACACCTAAGTGTCCATCTCCGTGCTTTGCTCCGCCCCTCTGGAAATCCTGCGTTTGCCCCTGCTACTGTGTGGTATAATAAGAAGCACTACTATTATATGGCATAAGAGATACTATTGTGTGGCATAATGGAATAAAGGGCTCTACCGGGTGGCATAACATGAATAAGAGTCGCTACTGTGTGGTGTAATACAATTCCTTTATTCGTCTCACAATGTGACTAAGGGTCACTGCTGTGTAGCATAATTTGATTAGGGGTACTATTGTGGGACCACACCACTTCCTTGTGGGACCACATCCCTTTGGAACATGCTGTTCTTTTTTAGAATATGGGAGGTAGGGCGCAAATTTATATTTTGCAGAGAGAGGGGGGGGGGGGGGGGGGGGGGGCGGCGAACACCCTAGCACCAACCCTGGAAATGCTAGCCCATTTTGAGAACTCATCATCATCAATGGGGTACTTACAATCAATATGTTTATCTGCATTAAGCCATTCTTTGCTTAGAATATCCCTAACCACTTTATGCACCGGAAAACACCTCAACTTTCTGGACCTGTCTTCAAACAGGGAGGAGCCATAATGTGATATCGCTGCTTGTTTGTAATTCAGTCTGCTACATATCCTTCAGAACTATCTCAACAAGCTCCAAATTAAATAAGCGTTCATCCTCAGCTAGCCCACCAGATCCTGCACCAGAGATAAAAGAACCTTCGTTCTCCGAACAGACATCCCGAGTTCCGAGTTCCAAGTCCCAGTCCAGACTAGTCTGTGATTTCGTATAAAAAAAAAGAAGAGGGGGAGTGCCAGCGCTGGCTCTCCCAATAATTAGACAACACGGTTCTCTGTGTACATTTAAACACAATTTTATTAAAAATAAAATAAGTGAATCGTTTTGACATTTAAAAAGGGGCTAATATCACAGGGACACTTTTGCATAATGAATAAAGGATTTTGTCGGTAAACAAGGCTGACAAGTCAGGTGTTTTGAATAAGCTCAGCGCGTTTCTCCGGAATATACATCTCCGGCTTCCTTAGCAGCAAGTGACATTGCAGGTGTATATTCCGGGGAAACGCGTTGAGCTTATTCTTACTCTGACGTCCCCCACAATATCTGGATACAAATCATTTTTGGGTTATCTACATTATCCCTAATTATTCCAGGAAAGAGGAAGATCGTCAAATGGGAAGCTTGAGCCCTTGAAAATATAGGGCAATCCACGATTCCGGAGTCACATAATCCTGGACAAATATCCTACCAGAAGAAAACGGATGGTAATATATCCACCTTACTTGTCAGCCTGGTTTACCGACAAAATACTTCATTCATTACGCACAAGTGCCCCTGTGATAGTATTAAGTATTGCACAATTACTTTTTAAATGTCAAATGGATTCACTTATTTTATTTTTAATAAAAGTGTGTTTAAATGTACATAGAGAACCGTGTTGTCTAATTTTTGGGACAGCCAGTGCTGGCACTCATCCTCTTTATTATACATTTAATAACCTATTAGGGTTTGACAACCCTGTGCCAGCAGCTGTTGATTGCGCACCACACCCCACCTACTACTACTGCTACTCCTTAGAAACAAAAATGTCTCTTCATCCAAACCATAAGGTCACTTACCTGCGAATAAATACTAGCACCGCCTGCGGTATCCTTACCACAGTCCTGACACAAAGGATCTGTCACACGAAGGGCATGAATTAGCGCCATGCTTCTTCTTACAAATGTTCTTTGGTGCAGAAGGCCCACTACAAGAAAGAAGAGAAAATCCCTAACTATCCATCTAGCAAAACTAAAATAATAATAACCAGAACTCAGAGAGGACCGACCTGGGCAGCGATGCGGTTGCTTGCTGAGAGCCCTCCTCCATAGTGCAGACTGGTTTGAGCTGGCCAGGCTGAGACAAGAACCAGCATAAGCTTATTTGGAGGCCCAGTGCCTGTAACACCGGCCAGGCACTTGGAACACATAAGCCCCGCCCAGTGGTGTAACTAGATACATGTGGGCCCCATAGCAAAAGTTTGTAAGGGCCCCTATTCATCAACTAATGCTGAAAAATGTATATAGAACATGATACTTTGACAGGCTTCTGACAGGAGGTGTCCTTGCCGCGCGGGTACCTGTGGCCCTGTGTATAAAGCTGGTGGCGGTGGGGGGTCCCTGCAGTGAATAAGAAATAACAAGCGCTATCCGCCAGGCTATGCGGCGGCGTGGGAAGCGCTGCCGGCAGTGTTCCCTCTAAGCTGTGCGCACGCACACACCTTGACGAGCGTGCGCACAGACATTACAACTGAGCGCACAAAGCAGCAGTGGTCCCTTTTTGCAGTTGTGGACTCAATGAATGTGTGTTTCACCCATTAACTACATTGTGTGCTGTGTTTTGAATGTTTAATATCATTTTGAAGTAAAGTTAACACAAATGCTGAACGTCATTTTCCAGTTATATATGTGACGCACAAAATGTAAATTTCATTCCAAAGTTGCACAGCCAAAATCTTTATCCGCACACAGGCTTCGTACAATTCGAGGGAACATTGGCTGCTGGGTTTGAAAACACTGGCCGCACGCTGATTGGCTGAGATTCAGCCTATCAGCGTGCGGCCAGTGTTTTCAAAACAGAAGCGCTTTCCGTCCGCCGCATAGCGCTAGTTATTTCTTATTCACTGCAGGGACCCCCCGCCGCCGCCAGCTTTATACACAGCGCTGCAGGTACCCGCGCGGCAAGGACACCACTGCAGGCTCCTGTCAGACGCCAGCATGGACCCCCTGCCCGCTCCCCAGAAGGCACAACAGGTTAACCCCCACCACCACCCCCTGGCACCGGGGCACCCCCACCCCGACTTGCCTGGGACGCTCCGGTGCCTTGCACCGGCCCTGGGTAAGCTAACAAACAAAGAAAAACCTGCACTACCTGACTGCAAGGAGACAGGAAAAAGACTAAAGGCTGAGGGGAGGAGCTGGATTATATAGAGGGGAAAACTACCTGTCGGGGTAAAGCCTCACAGCACCCTAGGAAAAACTTCAATCTACTGCACTAACCCCCCCCCCCCATACTGCCACCATTACCCACTTACCAACTCCTCAAGTCCTACTTGAGTAACACTCCAGAATGGCAGGGAGGTTCCCAAAAAATCAGATGGTCCTCCCAGCCCCACCCCGGGAAGGTGGGCAAGTCCCCTGCTTTCCCTGGAGGCCTCCCTTTGCCACCCAGACACGGTCTTAAAAGTTTTACAGCAGCCACCTGCATTAAGTAAAACAAATATCCTCATAGACATTCTTTAATTTTTGATAGGCAGACTTGGTGGCGCCCTCCTCACAGTCCCCCTCTATCCCAGCATGCACCATACCCTCCTCACAGTCCCCCTCTATCCCAGCATGCACCATACCTTCCCCACAGTCCCCAACTATCCCAGCACGCACCATACCGTGCAGGCGCACTCCCCACACTCCACCGCGCACCGTTCCCTCCTAGCGCATTCCCCACAGTCCCCCCTATCCCAGCGTGCATCATACCCTCCTGGCGCTCTCCCCCGCAATTCCAGCGCACACTATACCCTCTTGGCGCACTCCCAACAATCCTCAGCTATCCCAGCATGTAACTTACCCTCCTTGCGCACTCCCCACCGTACCCCTCTATCCCATCGCACACCTTACCCTCCAGGCGCACTACCCACAGTCTCCCACTATCCCAGCATGCACTGTACCCTCCAGGCGCACTACCCACAGTCTCCCACTATCCCAGCATGCACTGTACCCTCCAGGCGCACTACCCACAGTCTCCCACTATCCCAGCATGCACCGTACCCTCCACGCACACTACCCACAGTCTCCCACTATCCCAGCATGCACCGTACCCTTCTGACACACTACCCACAGTCTCCCACTATCCCAGCATGCACCGTACCCTCCAGGCGCACTACCCACAGTCTCCCACTACCCCAGCATGCACCGTACCCTTCTGACACACTACCCACAGTCTCCCACTATCCCAGCATGCACCGTACCCTCCAGGCGCACTACCCACAGTCTCCCACTATCCCAGCATGCACCGTACCCTTCTGATACACTACCCACAGTCTCCCACTATCCCAGCATGCACCGTACCCTCCAGGCGCACTACCCACAGTCTCCCACTATCCCAGCATGCACTGTACCCTCCAGGCGTACTACCCACAGTCTCCCACTATCCCAGCATGCACCGTACCCTCCACGCACACTACCCACAGTCTCCCACTATCCCAGCATGCACCGTACCCTTCTGACACACTCCCTACAGTCCCCCCTCTATCCCAGCGTGCACCGTACCCTCCTGACGCACTCCCCAAAGCCCCCCACTATCCCAGCATGCACCATACCCTCCCCACAGTCCCCCACTATCTCAGCGCATGGCATACCATCCCAACAGTCCCCCGCAATCCCAGTGCACTCCATACTCTGCTGGCGCACTCCCCACAGTCGCCCGCTATCCCAGCATGCACCGTATACTTCTGGTGCACACCCCACAGCCCCCCTCTATCCCAGGGGGCACCGTACCCTCCTAATGCACTCCCCAATGTCCCCCGCTATCCTAGTGCGCACCGTACCCTTCTGGCGCATTCCGCACAGTACCTCGCTATGCCAGTGTGCACCATACCCTCCTGGTGCACTCCCTACTGCCCCCCCGCTATCCCAGCATGCACCGTACCCTTCCCACAGTCCCCAACTATCCCAGTGCGCACCGAACCCTTTCCACAGTCCCTAACTATTCCAGCACGCAAAATACCATCCAGGCGAACTCCACACACTCCAATGCTATCCCAGAGTGCACTGTTCCCTCCTGGCACACTCCCCTGCTATTCCACTGTGAACCGTACCCTCCTAGTACATTCCCCACAGTCCCCCACTATATGGTGCACGATGGGACAGCTCCTCGCTATCCCAGCATGCACTGTACCCTCCTGGTGCACTCCCTATTGCCCCCTGCTATCCCAGCATGCACTGTACCCTCCTGGTGCACTTTCCTCTATTGCAGTGGGCACCATACCCTCCTGGAGCACTCCTCACTGTCCCCCACTATCCCATCATGCACCGTACCCTCCCCACAGTCTCCCGCTATCCCAGCGCGCAATGTACCCTACTGGTGCACTCCCACAGTCCCCCTCTATCCCAGCGTGCACCGTACCCTCCCACAGTCCCCCTCTATCCCAGCGGACACCGTACCCTCCTGGTGCACTCCCCACTGTCCCCCGCTATCCCAGCACTCATTGTACCCTCCTGGTGCACTCCCCACTCTCCCCCACTATCCCAGCACGTACCGTACCCTCCCCACAGTCTCCCGCTATCCCAGCATGCACCATACCGTCCTGGCGCACTCCCCACTGTCCCCCGCTATCCCAGTGCGCACTGCAACCTACTGCTGCACTCCCACAGTCCCCCTCTATCCCAGCATGCACCGTACCCTCCCCACGGTCCCCCGCTATTCCAGCATGCACCGTACCCTCCCCACAGTCCCCCTCTATCCCAGCATGCACCGTACCCTCCTGTGCACAAACTACAGTAACTGGAAGTAAAGATTCAGCGCACACTATGTGACAGGAAAGTGGTATGAAGTATGTGGGCAGGGATTGAAGTTAATGAATAATGAATCATTTCCACACACACTACATACGCTAATACCCATTAGTGACCACAAGGGTAAGATGTAGAGGACTAGAGATAAAGAGATATGCTACAGAGAGAGATAAAGTACCATTTAATCAGCTCCTACCTGTCCTTTTTAAAACATAGGATGTACCTTGGCAGGATCTGATACTTTATCTCTCCCCGAGGCCTAGCACACAGCAGGAGCCGATAGACTGACACTTTATCTCACTCCTCGAAGATTAGCACATCTGCTGGGATATAAGATGGAGCAGGAGGGAGACTCACCGCGTGTGCTGTCGCTGTCCGGGGTTCTCACATCTGACATGGGCAGCGCAGCGTTTTACAGCCGGGGATAAGGGGGGCGTTTCCCCCTTGTGGGCCCCATAAGTTTGTATTGTGGACTCTCTTTGAATATTGAGTCTTTAAGGGACAGGGAATGGCTGCCATGACAACCGGCGCCCCGGCAACAGGGCCAGAATGTCGCTGACAATAACTCTGGGCGTTGCACTGTATGTCCGTGCTGGGAACGCAGAGCGCACTGAAATGGGCACAGTATGGTGAGCACAGGGACCCATAGGAGGGCTCTGCAGTGCCAGGTGGCGGCCATGACGCTCTATACATAACATGCAAGCGTGTATACCGCCTGCAGTGCTACATATAACACACGTGCGTATACCGTCTGCAGTGCTACATATAACACATGTTCGTATACCGTCTGCAGTGCTGCTTATAACACATGTTCGTATACCGTCTGCAGTGCTACATACAGTATAACACATGTTCGTATACCGTCTGCAGTGCTGCATATAACACATGTGCGTATACCGCCTGCAGTGCTACATACAGTATAACACATGTTCGTATACCGTCTGCAGTGCTACATACAGTATAACACATGTTCGTATACCGTCTGCAGTGCTGTTTATAACACATGTGCGTATACCGCCTGCAGTGCTACTTATAACACACGTGCGTATACCGTCTGCAGTGCTGCTTATAACACATGTTCGTATACCGTCTGCAGTGCTGCATATAACACACGTGCGTATACTGTCTGCCGTGCTACATATAACACATGTGCGTATACTGTCTGCAGTGCTGCTTATAACACACGTGCGTATACCGCCTGCAGTGCTACATAGATATAACACATGTGCATATACCGCCTGCAGTGCTGCATATAACACACGTGTGTATACCGCCTGCAGTGCTACATATAACACACGTGCGTATACCGTCTGCAGTGCTGCTTATAACACATGTTCGTATACCGCCTGCAGTGCTACTTATAACACACGTGCGTATACCGCCTGCAGTGCTGCTTATAACACATGTGCGTATACCGCCTGCAGTGCTACTTATAACACACGTGCGTATACCGCCTGCAGTGCTACATACAGTATAACACACATGCGTATACCGCCTGCAGTGCTACATACAGTATAACACACGTGCGTATACCGCCTGCAGTGCTACATATAACACATGTTCGTATACCGTCTGCAGTGCTGCTTATAACACACGTGCGTATACCGTCTGCAGTGCTACATACAGTATAACACATGTGCGTATACCGTCTGCAGTGCAACATACAGTATAACACACATGCGTATACCGCCTGCAGTGCTACATATAACACATGTTCGTATACCGTCTGCAGTGCTGCTTATAACACACGTGTGTATACCGTCTGCCGTGCTACATATAACACATGTTCGTATACCGTCTGCAGTGCTGCATATAACACACGTGCGTATACCGTCTGCAGTGCTACATATAACACATGTTCGTATACCATCTGCAGTGCTGCTTATAACACATGTGCGTATACCGTCTGCAGTGCTGCATATAACACACGTGCGTATACCGTCTGCAGTGCTGCATATAACACACGTGCGTATACCGTCTGCAGTGCTGCTTATAACACATGTGCGTATACCGTCTGCAGTGCTACATACAGTATAACACATGTTCGTATACCGTCTGCAGTGCTGCATATAACACATGTTCATATACCGTCTGCAGTGCTGCATATAACACATGTGCGTATACCGTCTGCAGTGCTGCATATAACACATGTGCGTATACCGTCTGCAGTGCTGCTTATAACACACGTGCGTATACAGTCTGCAGTGCTGCTTATAACACACGTGCGTATACCGTCTACATATAACACATGTGCGTATACCGTCTGCAGTGCTGCTTATAACACACGTGCGTATACCGTCTGCAGTGCTACATATAACACACGTGTGTATACCATCTACATATAACACACGTGCGTATACCGTCTGCAGTGCTACATATAACACACGTGCGTATACCGTATGCAGTGCTACATATAACACACGTGCGTATACCGTCTGCAGTGCTACATATAACACACGTGCATATACCATCTGCAGTGCTACATATAACACGTGCATTTACCGTCTACAGTGCTACATATAACACACGTGCATATACCATCTACAGTGCTACATATAACACATGTTCGTATACCGTCTGCAGTGCTGCTTATTGCACACGTGCGTATACCGTCTGCAGTGCTGCTTATAACACACGTGCGTATACCGTCTGCAGTGCTGCTTATAACACGCGTGCGTATACGTCTGCAGTGCTACATATAACACGCGTGCGTATACCGTCTGCAGTGCTACATATAACACGCGTGCATATACCATCTGCAGTGCTACATATAACACACGTGCATATACCATCTGCAGTGCTACATATAACACGTGCGTATACCGTATGCAGTGCTACATTAACACACGTGCGTATACCGTCTGCAGTGCTACATATAAAACACGTGCGTATACCGTCTGCAGTGCTACATATAACACGTGCATATACCGTCTGCAGTGCTACATATAACACGTGCATATACCGTCTGCAGTGCTACATATAACACACACGTGCGTATACCGTCTGCAGTGCTACATATAACACGTGCATATACCGTCTGCAGTGCTACATATAACACACACGTGCATATACCATCTGCAGTGCTACATATAACACGTGCATTTACCATCTACAGTGCTACATATAACACACGTGCGTATACCGTCTGCAGTGCTACATATAACACACGTGCGTATACCGCCTGCAGTGCTACATATAACACACGTGCGTATACCGTCTGCAGTGCTACATATAACACACGTGCGTATACCATCTACAGTGCTACATATAACACACGTGCATATACAGTCTACAGTGCTACATATAACACACGTGCATATACCGTCTACAGTGCTACATATAACACACGTGCATATACCGTCTACAGTGCTACATATAACACACGTGCGTATAACGTCTACAGTGCTACATATAACACACGTGCGTATAACGTCTACAGTGCTACATATAACACACATGCGTATACCGTCTACAGTGCTACATATAAACACACGTGCATATAACAACTGCAGTGCTACATATAACACGTGCATATACCGTCTACAGTGCTACACAACACACGTGCATATACCGTCTGCAGTGCTACATATAACACACGTGCTTATACCGTCTGCAGTGCTACATATAACACACGTGCATATACCGTCTGCAGTGCTACATATAACACACGTGCGTATATCGTCTACAGTGCTACATATAACACACGTGATTATACCGTCTGCAGTGCTACATATAACACACTTGCATATACCGTCTGCAGTGCTAAATATAACACACGTTCGTATACCGTCTGCAGTGCTGCTTATAACACACGTGCGTATACCGTCTGCAGTGCTGCTTATAACACACGTGCGTATACCGTCTGCAGTGCTGCTTATAACACACGTGCGTATACCGTCTGCAATGCTACATATAACACACGTGCGTATACCGTCTGCAGTGCTGCTTATAACACACGTGCGTATACCGTATGCAGTGCTACATATAACACACGTGCGTATACCGTATGCAGTGCTACATATAACACACGTGCGTATACCGTCTGCAGTGCTACATATAACACGTGCATATACCGTCTGCAGTGCTACATATAACACACGTGCGTATACCGTCTGCAGTGCTACATATAACACGTGCATATACCGTCTACAGTGCTACATATAACACACATGCGTATACCGTCTGCAGTGCTACATATAACACATGTGCATATAACGTCTACAGTGCTACATATAACACACGTGCGTATACCGTCTGCAGTGCTACACATAACACACGTGCATATACCGTCTGCAGTGCTACATATAACACATGTGCGTATAACAACTGCAGTGCTACATATAACACACGTGCATATACCGTCTACAGTGCTACACATAACACACGTGCATATACCGTCTGCAGTGCTATATAGAACACACGAGCTTATACCGTATGCACTACTACATATAACACACATGCGTATACCGTATGCACTACTACATATAACACACGTGCATATACCGTCTGCAGTGCTACATATAACATGCGTGCTTATACCGTATGCACTACTACATATAACACATGTGCATATACCGTCTGCAGTGCTACATATAACATGCGTGCGTATACCGTATGCACTACTACATATAACACACGTGCATATACTGCTCTGACAGTGATCTACCACATAGACAGGAACAGCACCATTACTACACAGATAGGGATAGCAGTCACCTGTGATCACTTACACAGCAATGCACCTGAAATCATACACACGCGTGTCACGGTGATGTAAAAGCAGCATACTGCAGGACTGGGGACATGGGCATGTGCTAGAGTTGGAGTTTAGAGCAGCTGTATAGTCACCAGCAGCCAGCAGGGGGCAAACTGCCCATATCTACAGAAATCCCTGTTTACTGTACACATCACATGGGACCTGGCGTCCATACATGTGCCAAACCGTGTAACAGCCACATGCCTCTCGCAGGCAACACATCTAGGAATGCTAATCCTGCAGCAACCCCCCCCCCCCCCATTACACCAGCTGCCCTGCACATTACTTACATGGGTGGGCAGTACGGGCAGAAGTGGGCAGGCAGAGCTGACAGAAGCGGCGGTGCACAGTGTGACCTCGTCAGTGTGACCTAGTCACGCTGTGCAGAGCCGTACACCGGGGTTGGAAGTGCATTCTAATTCCAAAATCCGGCATCCGAAACTGAAATCCTGGCAATATTGGGGACAATTCCTGGGAACGGCCACCATAAACACGTCCCCCAGAACTAGGGGTTATTCTGGTTCACTGGCAAAGGAAAATACCTTTTCAAATGGACAAATGGGGGGGGGGGGGGGGGGCAGATATAACAGGGCTCACACACCATTGGGCACTTTATGTGCCAAGTTTTGCATGGGATAAATGGCATGCGATTTATCACATGCAACTCCCGGGGATCTGCAGGCGGAGGGAGCTGGGAGCAAAGCCGGGTACGTGAAGCCGGGAGCTGGGTGGCATAGGGAAGCCGGGCAGCGGGCGCACATAGAAAAAAACTCCCCATACAAATGAATGGGCAGCCAATGATTGTCCGAGAGCTCTCGGTCAACACCTTTGGGTCGACAAGTGTTAGGTCGACATGGGTTAGGTCGACAGTCAAAAGGTCGACATGGTTTTTTTGACCCGAATATCAACACAGTCGACATGGACACAACTTTAAGTGTACTGCATCCCCTCGCGTGGTGCGCCGCATCCCCCCCGCGTGGTGCGCCGCATCCCCTCGCGTGGTGCGCGGCGTCTCGCTACGCTCGGCACACTATTATATTATCCCACCTCGCCCTACTGGATGGCAGGGCATGTAATACCGCCTGTCGGCACATTTCGGCTCAAAAAACTGTGAAAAACCCCATGTCGACCTTTTGACTGTCAACCTAACACATGTGTCTACCTAGCCAGTTGTCGACTTAGCCCATGTCGACCTTCCTGTATGTTGACCCAATGGTGTTGACCTAATGACAGTCGACCATCTTATGGTGGACCCATCGACCGTATCCCATTTTATATCCTGCGTGCGCCCGCCGCCCAGCTTCACATCCCCAGCTCTCTGGTCCCCTCGCAGCGTTCACCGCCCACTGCTGCCCCTGCCCGCCTTCAGGCTGCACCAATCTTATGTGCAGCCCGTCCGACCTCCCGACCCCCCCCCCCCCCCCCCCCCCCCCACTGCACCCGGGATCACGCGTCGGGTCGGAAGAGAGTGTTTGCACATGTGATTTGGGCAGAATTCACAGCCCGATCCACCTGAATCAGGTGAAAGTCGGGCCCAAAGTGTATGGGGGCATTTAGATTTGGGCGAGTTATTTTGCTTCTGTGCAGGGTAAAAACTGGCTGCTTTATATTTACACTGCAATATAGATCTCACTGAAGTAAAACCCCACCCAAATTTAATTCTCTCTGCACAAGTTACATCTGCCCCACCTGCAGTTCACATGGTTTAATCCATTTGAGAAGGAATTTCCTTTGTGAGTGACCCAGAATAAGGGCCACACTGTATACACAATAGAGAACAGATATAACGGAGGCTGTATACTGGCGAGAGGTCGTATAATAACGGAGGCTGTATACTGGTCAGAGGCCGGATATGTCAGAGGCTGTACACTGGTCAGAGGCCCGATATATCGGAGGCTGTACACTGGTCAGAGGCCCGATATATCGGAGGCTGTACACTGGTCAGAGGCCGGATATATCGGAGGCTGTAAACTGGTCAGAGGCCGGATATATCGGAGGCTGTACACTGGTCAGGGGCCGGATATATTGGAGGCTGTACACTGGTCAGAGGCCCGATATATTGGAGGCTGTACACTGGTCAGAGGCCCGATATATCGGAGGCTGTACACTGGTCAGAGGCCCGATATATCGGAGGCTGAACACTGGTCAGAGGCCCGATATATCGGAGGCTGTACACTGGTCGGAGGCTGTACACTGGTCAGAGGCCCGATATATCGGAGGCTGTACACTGGTCAGGGGCCGGATATATCGGAGGCTGTACACTAGTCAGAGGCCCGATATATCGGAGGCTGTACACTGGTCAGAGGCCCGATATATCGGAGGCTGAACACTGGTCAGAGGCCCGATATATCGGAGGCTGTACACTGGTCAGAGGCCCGATATATCGGAGGCTGAACACTGGTCAGAGGCCCGATATATCGGAGGCTGTACACTGGTCAGAGGCCGGATATATCGGAGGCTGTACACTGGTCAGAGGCCGGATATATCGGAGGCTGTACACTGGTCAGAGGCCGGATATATTGGAGGCTGAACACTGGTCAGAGGCCCGATATATATCGGAGGCTGTACACTGGTCAGAGGCCCGATATATTGGAGGCTGGTTACTGAATACAATGTTGGGGGAGGGATGTGTGTACACAGGACAGGAATCTGCTTTGTGAGGGATATAAACATTCTATCACATTCCTCATTTATATGGTGTCACCTGGAGACGATCACATGCGTCATCACATTGTTCCAGTCTTATCTGGGAGATCGATCAGAGTATTTATTTACCTGCAATACAGGTCCTGTAACGGGGGTCTGACAGCGGCTGTGTGTCCTGGGAATCCGTGAGACGGGTACAGGGGGTCCGACCTGGGCGTGACGCGGCAGCTGCGTGTCCTGGGAATCCGCGAGACAGGTACAGGGGGTCCGACCTGGGCGTGACGCGGCAGCTGCGTGTCCTGGGAATCCGCGAGACGGGTACAGGGGGTCCGACCTGGGCGTGACGCGGCAGCTGAGAGAGGGAATGAATGAGGGAAAAAATCAGGAGCTTATTTATAAAAATATGTGTGACATAAATATACTTCTATTCTGCATAATGCACACACACATATGTACAGCTGTGCTGATAAGGTTACATACCCCAGCAGCAGAATGTGTGGTTTTCTGGCCATTTGTCAGAGAATATGAATGATAACTCTCACACTTCTCTGTCACTCATGGTTAGTGGTTGGGTGACGCCATTTATTGTCACACATCTGTGTTTAATCATAATGACAACAGAAACTTCCCAAATGACCCTGATCAAAAGTTTACATACCCCAGGTCTTATCTTAATACCAAGTATTGCCCCCTTTAACATCAGTGACAGTTTGAAGTCCTTTATGGCAGCTGCCCGTTCTTCTTGGCACAAAGCCTCCAGTTCCGGTAAATTCTTGGGCTGTGTTGCATGAGCTGCACGTTTGAGGTCTCCCCAGAGTGGCGCAATGATATTGAGGTCAGGAGACGGAGATCAATTTTGACCATGTTTCCAGTGCCTTTGTAATCACACATCCCCAAACCTTAGCGATCCACCTCCGTGTTTTGCAGTAGGAATGGTGTACCTTTCGTCATAGGCCTCTCCAAATGTAACGTTTATGGCTGTGGCCAAAAAGTAAAATTTTGGTCTCATTTATTTATTTATTTATTAGCAGTTTCTTATATAGCGCACACAGATTCCGCAGCGCTTTACAGAGAATATTTGACCATTCACATCAGTCCCTGCCCCAGTGGAGCTTACAATCTATATTCCCTACCACATGTACACGCACACACAGACATTCTAGGGTTAATTTTGTTGGGAGCCAAATTAGCCTAGCAGTATATTTTTGGATTGTGGGAGGAAACCGGAGTACCCGGAGGAAACCCACGCAAGTACGGGGAGAATATACAAACTCCGCACAGTTAGGGCCATGGTGGGTATTGAACCCATGACCTCAGTGCTGTGAGGCAGTAATGCTAACCATTACACCATCCGTACTGCCCCCACTCCAAATGACTTGATTCCAGAAGTTTTGAGGTTTGCTCTGTGCTGTTTGGAGTATTGTAAGCTGGATGCTTTGTGCAGGCTTGCCTACCCTCCAGGAGTCGCCGGGAGGCTCCCGAAAATCGGGTCCCCCTCCCGGCCCCCCGGGAACGTGGGCAATCCTCCCGCATTGGTCATGCAGCCCTGCCCCCCCCCCGTTCTGCCCAAAGAAACCGTTTTCATCAGGTCCACGGTGATGGGCGGGTCTAAAGTGACGCGAACCGCATCATTTTAGCCCCTCCCCCAATCCGTGGACCAGCGAATTGCTGTGTTTGCCTGCCATGGGGGCGGGGCTTGATGACGTCCTCCTCGCCCCGCCCCCTGATGGGTGCTTATAATGTTAAATGCACCCCCATTTTCAACACCACCCCCACTATAAACGCAAACCCGAAGCTTGGCAAGCGCTGCGAGCCCGCGAGGGGTGGAGGTACGCGTCCACCGACCGTTTTTAATTCCCCCTCTATCCAGGTTGGCGTGTAGTCGACTTTAGATAATGTGGCGAGCGCAGCAAGCCACCGAGCCTGAAGCGTGGCGAGCCCCACGAGGGGCCACGGAATACGAGCCCGGAGCGTGGCGAGCCCCGCAAGGGGACGGGGAATATATGTAAAGTAATACGTGTGCGCTCGTCGAGCTTCGGGCTCGTCACACTATCTAAAATCAACTCTACACCGACGTGGATAGTGGGGTATGAAAAGGTCAGAGGACGTGTACCGCCGCCGCTCGCCACGTTTCGGGTTGGCATTGATAGTGGGGGTGGCGTTGACAATGGGGATGCATTTAACATTGTAAACACCCATTAGTTTACTTGTACAATTAAAAATCGATTGTATAAGATGCACTACGATCAAAATCGGGGGCGCTGTGCTAGGAAACAAGTACCAATTTTTCTTTGCATCCCGAACAATTTTCCTGGCAGTTTTTTGTTGTTTTACCTGACCCAGTGGCGTGCGGTGGGGTGAGGCAGGTGAGGCATAGCCTTTCCTGTCATACTAGGGTATATGTCGGCATTTTGAATTTTATAAAACAATTTTTATTATTCTAATTATTTTTATAGTCAAAACGCTGGAGTAAAAAGTCTATGGCAGGTGAGGCAGTGCCTCAACTGGCTACCTTTTCTGCACATCTCTTATCAAAACTCAGTGAATCTCCAGCAGTGTATACTGCTTCGCATGTGTATAATGCTGGCATGTACTCCGTGGCTCATATAGTGTGTGCAACTCTGGCTCTGGTACTTGCCAGGGACTCAAGCCATTTGCCTCACCGCACGTCCCTGACCGAGATTTGGTTTCCACAGAATCCCTTATTTTCCACTTCTTAATTAGAGTTTGAACACTGCCGATTGGCATTCTCAATTGCTTGGATATGTTTTTATATCCCTTTCCTGTTTTATACAGTTCAACTGCCTTTTCCCGCAGATCCTTTGACAATTCTTTTGCTTTCCCCATGACTCAGAATCCAGACACGTCAGTTCAGCACTGGATGAAAAGATGCAAGGGTCTTTCAGGAGACCAGAAACTCACTGACCTTTTATACACACACACTAATTACAAGCAAACAGATCACAGGTGAGGATGGTTACCTTCAGTAGCTATTCAAACCCATTTGTATCAACTTGTGTGCATGTTATGAGGCCAAAATCTCCAGGGTATGTAAACTTTTGATCAGGGTCATTTGGGTAGTTTCTGTTGTCATTAGAATTTAAAAAGAGTAAACACAGATGTTTGACAATAAATGGCTTCACCCAACCACTAACCCCGAGTGACAGAAACGTTTGTGAGTTATCATTTATATTCTCTGACATGGCCAGAAAATCACAGATTCTGATTACTGATACATGGTAAGGGTGGGTATGACATCAAAGCATTTTAAATCCTATGGTCATGATGCTGACAGCAACAATCCAACGGCACCTGTTAATTATTGCAACCCCTATCCATTCCCCCACCCACAGCCTACCTCTAACTACCCCCCAGCCTAACTCTCCCCTCCCACAGCCTTACCCTAACTAACCCCCAGCCTAACTCTCCCCTCCCACAGCCTTACCCTAACTACCCCCCAGCCTAACTCTCCCCTCCCACAGCCTTACCCTAACTACCCCCCCCAGCCTAACTCCCCTCCCACAGCCTAACCCTAACTACCCCCCAGCCTCACCCTCCCACAGCCTAAACCAGTGGTAGCCAACCCTAGCCCTCGAGAGCTACCAACAGTTCACATTTTCCAGACAACCTAGCTGCTGCACAGCTGCACTCATTAATCACTGACACGTTTTAAAAGATACACAGATGGAGCTAATTAGCTCACTTGTGATTCTGTGAGGAGACCTGCAAAACATGCACTGTTGGTAGCTCTCGAGGACTAGGGTTGGCTACCCCAGGCCTAAACCCAACCACCGCCAAGCCTAACCCTATCAAACTACCCCCCCAGCCTCACCCTCCCCTCCCACAGCCTAACCCCAACCACCGCCAAGCCTAACCCTAACAAACTACCCCCCCCATCCTCCCCCTCACCCACAGTCTAACCCTTACTACCTCCCAGCCTCACCCTCCAACAGCCTAACCACAACCACCACCAAGCCTAACAAACAACCCCCCAGCCTCAACCTCCCCTCCCACAGCCTAACACTAACTACCTCCCAGTCTAACTCTCCCCTCCCACAGCCGAACCCTAAATACACCCCAGCCTGACCCTCCCCTCCCACAGCCTAACCAACTACCCCCCAGCCTCACCCTCCCCTCCCCTCCCACAGCCTAACCCAAACTAACTACCCCCCCCCCCCCAGCCTCACCCTCCCCTCCCACAGCTTAACCCTAACTACCCCCCCAGCCTCACCCTCCCCTCCCACAGCCTAACTCTCCTAGGACCCTGAGGAGACTGGCATACAGACCTAACATGGCATTACTCCTGGCTGGTGCCCGCTGGTAACATGGCACACACACCTCACGTACAGCCACCCAGCAGAGGCCAGGCAGGACCTCAGCTGCTTGGCATCCCATAGAGTCTGGACATATTCTTGCCGTGTGGCACCCCCAGCCAGTGCCCATGTATATGGATGGAGCCTTGGCTCACTGGAAATACTCTTCTGCAAATATAAAACCTTGCAAACAGAGTGGCACGGCTGGCAGACACTGCCTCAGGATAGCCCTGTTTGGTACTGTGCTGGGAGAATGCACAGAGCCTGGATGGGAGCCCGGGGAGCCTGATCCGGTTACACAGCCAGCACCAATGTTACTGTGCCAATCCTCAGGGAAGCTGGGAGTAGCCTCCATCTGAGGGGGGCAGCATGCAGCCCCCACCGCAGGGCCCAGCAGCCATCCGGGTCCGGGACATGCAGGGCAAGGAATGGGTTAAGGCAAAGTACTGACAGGTTTCTAAGAATAGAGCTGAGCAAATTTGCTTTGTGACCTCACTGTGCGTTCTGCTCCTGAATGACACGGGGGCTGAGCCTATGGCCCAGGTCTCAGTACAGTGGGTGGGGATAGATCCACCTGTTACAGGTGACCTAGTCATAAGCCCCAAGCAGCTGCATCACTGCATCAGACTTCTAGCAGGAGGGGAGATGGATCACAGCAGGATTACTGTGCTGCTCCTGGCCCTGGTGTTTGCGGCTCATGTCCACAGTAAGTGCCACATTGCTGGATGGATAGCAGTTCTGGGAGTGGGCACCGGGAGACGGACCACGTTTAGGGCATTCTACTCAGGAAATTTACAGAAAGGATGGTGTCCCGCAAGGCGGCCCCCGGGGAGAGAGAGTGTCCCGCAAGGCGGCCCCCGGGGAGAGAGAGTGTCCCGCAAGGCGGCCCCCGGGGAGAGAGAGTGTCCCGCAAGGCGGCCCCCGGGGAGAGAGAGTGCCCCGCAAGGCGGCCCCCGGGGAGAGAGAGTGCCCCGCAAGGCGGCCCCCGGGGAGAGAGAGTGCCCCACAAGGCGGCCCCCGGGGAGAGACAGTGTCCCGCAAGGCGGCCCCCAGGGAGAGACAGTGTCCCGCAAGGCGCCCCCCAGGGAGAGAGAGTGCCCCGCAAGGCGGCCCCCGGGGAGAGACAGTGTCCCGCAAGGCGGCCCCCAGGGAGAGACAGTGTCCCGCAAGGCGCCCCCCAGGGAGAGAGAGTGCCCCGCAAGGCGGCCCCCGGGGAGAGACAGTGTCCCGCAAGGTGGCCCCCCAGGGAGAGACAGTGTCCCGCAAGGCGGCCTCTGGGGAGAATGTTCTATAACGTAATTCCTGGGGAGAATGTTCTCTGACGTGATTCCTGGGGAGAATGTTCTATGACGTGATTCCTGGGGAGAATGTTCTAGAACGTGATTTCTGGGGAGAATGTTCTATAACGTGATTTCTGGGGAGAATGTTCTATAACGTGATTTCTGGGGAGAATGTTCTATAACGTGATTTCTGGGGACAATGTTCTATAACTTGATTCCTGGGGAGAATGTTCTGTAATGTGATTTCTGGGGAGAATGTTCAGTAACGTGATTTCTGGGGAGAATGTTCTATAACGTGATTTCTGGGGACAATGTTCTATAACGTGATTTCTGGGGACAATGTTCTATAACTTGATTCCTGGGGAGAATGTTCTGTAATGTGATTTCTGGGGAGAATGTTCAGTAACGTGATTTCTGGGGAGAATATTCAGTAACGTGATTTCTGGGGACAATGTTCTATAACGTGATTTCTGGGGACAATGTTCTATAACGTGATTTCTGGGGACAATGTTCTATAACGTGATTTCTGGGGAGAATGTTCTAGAACGTGATATATGGGGAGAATGTTCTAGAACGTGATATATGGGGGGAATGTTCTGTAACGTGATTTCTGGGGAGAATTTTCTATGATGTGATTTCTGGGGAGAATGTTCTATGACGTGATTCCTGGGGAGAATGTTCTGTAACGTGATTCCTGGGGAGAATGTTCTATGATGTGATTACTGGGGAGAATGTTCTGTAACGTGATTCCTGGGGAGAATGTAGCTTTCTCTCCGGAAGTTTCCGTTTGGTGGAGTCGGCAGATAACCGAGGCTGGCTGCGTATGTGCTAGTCTACTCCCTTATTTACCTGGCAGGAGGTATTTACATTATACGGCCTCCCCGGCCGTGTCCCTGTAATTACCCTTCCCCCGGCCGTGTTCCTGTAATTACCCCTCCCCCGCCTGGTCACTGATTATCTGCTAATTACAGAGTAACAATCACATCTTCCTCTGTGACGTTATGATGGTCTGTGCGACACTTATCGCCGTGTGGTGACGGCTTAGAGATTTATCGTCATGCTTCTCTGATATCCGCACATTTACGCCATACACCCCGATCTGCAGAAGCGCGGTCTAATCAGCTGCCAAACGCCTGAACATCACATTGAGATGTTTATGCCAATTTAGAGCATTCCTGTGCTGTACATAATATGCCGAGCCATAATACCACAGAGCAGGTGCAATGTGGATCGGTCCAGAGTGGGGGGCTCAGCCGGACAATGGGGTCCTGGGAGATCTGCGAAATACAGTTGTTATTATAATTTTAGTTATAAGGCGCCACAAGTGTTTCGCAGCACCGTACAAAAGGAACAATACAATACATAACATTGAATAAATAACAAAAATAGAGTATAAATAAAGAGCGCCACAGTACAATACACATTACAGCTTAAATATACAGTAAGTAGTGAGGACTCAATCAACATGCAACTAGAGGCTAGATGCCAATGATGGAGAGGAGTATGCGGACGAAGATCGTCACTGAGTGTTTGAGTATAGGAGAGCTGTGAGTGACATGTGAAGAGAAGAGGGCTTTGACAACAGGAGGGAAGAGGGCCCTGCTCGGAGGAGCTTACAATCTAGTAGGAAGGGGAGACAGACAGATTACATGAGGTGCAAGCAAGTGGGTGGTGGCTAGATAGCAGGATGTAAACAGGCAAGGGGTCGGAGAACCAGCTGGTTTATGCAGTGGAAGGGTACGCTTCCTCTCTCTCCCCCCACCCCTGGGATATCCTAGTCCACTCTCTCCCCCTGGGATATACTGCCCCCCCTCTCTCCCACTGGGATACACTGCTCTCTCCCCCTGCGATATACTGCCCCCCGCCTCTCTCCCCCTTAGAAATTCTGCCCCCCCCCCGCTCTCTCCCCCTGGGATATACTGCCCCCCTCTCTCTCTCCCCCTGGGATATACTGCCCCCCCCATCGATGTACTGTCCCCCCTCTCTCTCCCCCTGCGATATACTGTCCCCCCTTTCTCTCCCCCTGCGATATACTGTCCCCCCTTTCTCTCCCCCTGCGATATACTGTCCCCCTCTCTCTCTCCCTGAGATATACTGTCTTTCCCTCTGCGATATACTGTCCCCTCTCTCTCTCTCTCTCCTGCGATATACTGTCCCCTCTCTCTCTCTTGCGATATACTGTCCCCTCTCTCTCCCCCCTGCGATATACTGTCCCCCCTCTATCTCTCTCTCTTGCGATATACTGTCCCCTCTATCTCTCTCTCTCCCCTGCGATATACTGTCCCCCCTCTCATCTGCGATATACTGTCCCCTCTCTCTCTCTCCCCTGCGATATGCTGTCCCCCCTCTCTCTCTCCCCTGCGATATACTGTCCCCTCTCTCCCCCCTGCGATATACTGTCCCCCCTCTATCTCTCTCTCTTGCGATACTGTCCCCTCTATCTCTCTCCCCTGCGATATACTGTCCCCCCTCTCCCTCTCCCCTGCGATATACTGTCTCCCCCCTGCGATATACTGTCCCCCCTCTCTCTCTTCCCTGCAATATACTGTCCCCCCTCTCTCTCTCCCGAGATATACTGCCTTTCCCCCTGCAATATACTGTCCCCCCTCTCTCTTGCTCCCCCTGCGATATACTGTCCCCTCTCTCTCCCCTGCGATATACTGTCCCCTCCCTCTCTCCCCTGCGATATACTGTCCCCTCCCTCTCTCCCCTGCGATACTGTCCCCTCTCTCTCTCTCCCCTGCGATATACTGTCCCCTCTCTCCCTCTACGATATACTGTCCCCTCTCTCTCTCCCCTGCGATATACTGTCCCCTCTCTCCCTCTGCGATATACTGTCCCCTCTCTCCCTCTACGATATACTGTCCCCTCTCTCTCTCCCCTGCGATATACTGTCCCCTCTCTCCCTCTGCGATATACTGTCCCCTCTCTCCCTCTGCGATATACTGTCCCCTCTCTCCCTCTGCGATATACTGTCCCCCCTCTCTCCCCCTGCGATATACTGTCCCCCCTCTCTCCCCCTGCGATATACTGTCCCCCCTCTCTCCCCCTGCGATATACTGTCCCCTCTCTCTCCCCTGCGATATACTGTCCCCTCTCTCTCCCCTGCGATATACTGTCCCCTCTCTCTCTCCCCTGCGATATACTGTCCCCTCTCTCTCTCCCCTGCGATATACTGTCCCCTCTCTCCCTCTGCGATATACTGTCCCCTCTCTCCCTCTGCGATATACTGTCCCCCCTCTCTCCCCTGCGATATACTGTCCCCCCCTCTCTCTCCCCCCTGCGATATACTGTCCCCCCTCTTTCTCTCCCCTGCGATATACTGTCCCCCCTCTCTCTCCCCTGCAATATACTGTCTCCCCTCTCTCTCTCCCCTGCAATATACTGTCCCCCCTCTCTCTCCCCCTGAGATATACTGCCTTTCCCCCTGCGATATACTGTCCCCCCTCTCTCTCGCTCCCCCTGCGATATACTGTCCCCTCTCTCCCCTGCGATTTACTGTCCCCTCTCTCTCTCCCCTGCGATATACTGTCCCCTCGCTCTCCCTCTGCGATATACTGTCCCCTCGCTCTCCCTCTGCGATATACTGTCCCCTCGCTCTCCCTCTGCGATATACTGTCCCCTCGCTCTCCCTCTGCGATATACTGTCCCCTCTCTCCCTCTGCGATATACTGTCCCCTCTCTCCCTCTGCGATATACTGTACCCTCTCTCCCTCTGCGATATACTGTCCCCCCTCTCTCTCTCCCCTGCGATATACTGTCCCCTCGCTCTCCCTCTGCGATATACTGTCCCCTCTCTCCCTCTGCGATATACTGTACCCTCTCTCCCTCTGCGATATACTGTACCCTCTCTCCCTCTGCGATATACTGTACCCTCTCTCCCTCTGCTATATACTGTCCCCCCTTCTCTCTCACCCCCTGCGATATACTGTCTCCCCTCTCTCCCTCTGCAATATACTGTCCCCTCTCTCTCTCCCCCTGCGATATACTGTCCCCCCTCTCTCTCACCCTCTGCTATATACTGTCCCCCCTCTCTCTCACCCTCTGCTATATACTGTCCCCCCTCTCTCTCACCCTCTGCTATATACTGTCCCCCCTCTCTCTCACCCTCTGCTATATACTGTCCCCCCTCTCTCTCACCCTCTGCTATATACTGTCCCCCCTCTCTCTCACCCTCTGCTATATACTGTCCCCCCTCTCTCTCACCCTCTGCTATATACTGTCCCCCCTCTCTCTCCCTCTGCGATATACTGTCCCTCCTCTCTCTCATCCCCTGCGATATACTGTCCCCCCTCTCTCTCTCCCCCTGCGATATACTGTCCCCCCTCTCTCTCTCCCCCCTGCGATATACTGTCTCCCCCCCCCCAGGTTATACTGTACTTTCTCTCTGCCCCCTGGGATGTTCTGTCCACTCCCTGGCCTCCCACAGGACCTCTGGAAGCACAGGTAACTCTGCGTTTAAGCAGGAGACAGAGCCAGGCCTGACTGCTGAAGTGAAAGCCGCTGTCTAAAGCCACAAAGCATAAATTACCACTGCCAGCAATGGAGACCCAGCAGCATCAAAGCATTCCAGGCACCACCGAGTCCCCGACGGGTGCAAGTGTCTATGGCATGCACAATGGCCACTATACCCATCATTGGTAGCGGTAGGCTGCCAGCAACAGCATGGGGAAGACGGTAACAGGGACTGTTCCATGGGGTACAAAATCTCAAACCACATAGATAGTCGGAGACAGGATCTGCCTTACATGTCCAGCGGCCAGCCCAGAGGTACAGTATGTGCCCAGAGGGGATGTTGGTCCTCCCCGGGGTCACCAGAGACCCAGGACATAGTGCCCGGAGCAGGTTAGCATCAGACACTCAGACTAAACACTGTCACGGACTGTCAGCTTTTCGGTCTTCTCTGGGATTGTAATGAACTCTCTGTCCCCCATTCTCGCTGCTTTGGGGGACCGACTGAAGAAGCGCAGCAGTCCTACAGTGGTCCCCAGCCAAGGTGGTCTGTACTGTATATTAGCCGCTAGGGGCGGGGATCAGAACGTTTCACCATGTAGATGGTGGAGATAAATGCTTGGTACCAGTGGAGGGGATAAACTCTGTTCTGTGCAGAATGGGTGACACCGCAGGTGTAGCACAAGTGTCCTGGGTTCTCCATCTGGCAGAAAACGTGACATACATCTTAGTCTCACACCGACAGCACAATAAGGGCATCTATTAGCAGGTGCAAAATTCTGGAAACACTATGTCACCCACTCGCCATCTTGTCGTCCCAGGAGACGTGAAACGCGCCACCCAGGCAGTCTCGGGAGACGTGGGACGCGCCGTCCATGCAGTCTCAGGAGACGTGGGACGCGCCGCCCAGGCAGTCTCGGGAGACGTGGGACGCGCCGCCCACGCAGTCTCGGGAGACGTGGGACACGCCATCCAAGAAATTTTTTGAAGAGTTTTGTTCCGTTACATACGGAAGGGGAACAGGATACAGAATAAAGGAGGGGGTGGGGAGGGGTAGGGGGTACAATCCAACATACAACAGCTTATACATATACAACCATAGGTGCAGGCACATACAGTAATTACACTGAGAATACAGATAAGAGCAATATCAATACTAGGATTAGGTTGGCGATATAGTGGAGCAGGCTAAATGGGTTCTGCAATAGATTAGGCCGTGTCAAATAGTAGTGTCGCCCCTTCAGGTGTTGTAGCATACTCCTTCCAACAGGACCAGGTCACCAGGGGAGAGGAGGATGAGCTCATTGTTTCCATTTGGAACGAATGGTGGAGTTTCCTGACTATTTTGCTGAGAGAAGGGGGAGAAGGTTTATTCCATTCTTGGGCTATTGCTGCACGAGTGGCTATGAACAAATGGGCTAAGACGTAACATTTGGCCTGTGGGACAGCCGGAGGGTAGAGATGCAACAGCGCAGGGAGGGGCCCTCTCCATCAAAGCTCCAAGAACTTTGGAGACAAAGTTAAAAAACCTCCCCCCACAGTTGTCTAATTTTCGGGCAGGACCAGAAGATGTGATAGGTATCTCCGATCTCGCCACAATCTCTCCTGCACAAGTCAGAAGTTGAGGGCCAGATTTTGTGCAGTTTGGCCGGGTGACGTGTAGCTCGTGTAGGAGTTTAAAGTGCATTTCGAGATGTTACTACATTCAGATATTTTATGTGATGCGAGAAATTATTTCCCATTAATGTTGGGAAAAGGAGCACTCTAGGGCACCCTCCCATTTGATTTGAGTGGTGGATTTCGGTGTTTGCTTATTTTATATTCCATATATACTCGAGTATAAGCCTACTTTTTCAGAACATTTTTTATACTGAACAAGCCCCCCCTCGGTTTATACTCGAGTGAGGGTCCCACTGGAGTCAATACGTTTTCCCAGTTTTTCTGTTGTAAAATTAGGTGCCTCGGCTTATATTCGGGTCGCCTTATACTCGAGTATATACGGTAATGGTTTAAAATGTTCTTTGTATTTCATTGACAGGTGCCACAGAAGAGACCACTTCAAGTGTAACTAGTTCACAGAACATTACGGGATCCACAGCAGTGACTGCTGGTGGTCAGGATGCCACAAATCCACAGAATAACACGGGGACCACAGTAGATTCTAATACCACATCTACCACACATCCACAGAATAACACGGGACCACAGTAGATTATAATACCACAGCTACCACACATCCACAGAATAACACGGGGACCACAGTAGATTATAATACCACAGCTACCACACATCCGCAGAATAACACAGGGACCACAGTAGCTTATAATACCACAGCTACCACACCTCCACAGAATAACACGGGGACCACAGTAGCTTATAATACCACAGCTACCACACCTCCACAGAATAACACGGGGACCACAGTAGATTCGAATACCACAGCTACCACACATCCACAGAATAACACAGGGACCACAGTAGATTCTAATACCACAGCCACCACACATCCACAGAATAACACGGGGACCACAGTAGATTATAATACTACAGCCACCACACATCTACAGAATAACACAGGGACCACAGTAGATTACAATACCACAGCTACCACACATCCACAGAATAACACAGGGACCACAGTAGATTATAATACCACAGCTACCACACATCCACAGAATAACACGGGGACCACAGTAGATTATAATACCACAGCTACCACACATCCACAGAATAACACAGGGACCACAGTAGATTCTAATACCACAGCCACCACACATCCACAGAATAACACGGGAACCACAGTAGATTATAATACCACAGCTACCACACATCCACAGAATAACACAGGGACCACAGTAGATTATAATACCACAGCTATCACACATCCACAGAATAACACGGGGACCACAGTAGATTATAATACCACAGCTACCACACATCCACAGAATAACACAGGGACCACAGTAGATTATAATACCACAGCCACCACACATCCACAGAATAACACGGGGACCACAGTAGATTATAATACCACAGCTACCACACATCCACAGAATAACACGGGGACCACAGTAGATTATAATACCACAGCTACCACACATCCACAGAATAACACGGGGACCACAGTAGATTATAATACCACAGCTACCACACATCCACAGAATAACACAGGGACCACAGCAACTACCCCTTCAGTAACCACAAGCCCCGCACCCGTTTCAATCGATATGCAGCTACATATTACTAATGAGAATTTCTCTACGTCTCTGAATGATTCCAACTCTACAGATTACAAGGCTCTGGAGACACGAGTCCAGCAACTGGTGAGTGGTGCCACATCCTCCGTGCCCGGTTACAGCAGCAGGACACTAATCCACGTTTCCAATCCTATTCTATTCTTATTCTTTGCAGTACAATGACGTCTACAACTGTTCCACCTGTAGCACAAACGCCACATACCGCGGTGTCACCATCCTGTCATTCAGGTGAGTCCTGGCCAAACACAAACCAGAGCTAGAGGTACCTCAGATATGCGAGTTCTTTACGACAGCTCACCGGACGGTCTCCAGGTTAGTGTACTCACGCTCAGTCCTCCCATTGCAGGAACGGGTCGGTTATCGCCAACACCAGGGCAGAGTTTGCAGGATCTCCCACAGCGACCGAGGTGCAGGACATCATGGTGAGCAGATTGAATAGCAGCAACAGCGTGATTAATGGACTAACCATATCTAGCGTACAAGGTGAGTGCGAAACGCGCCGTAAACCGCCACCGCTGCCCTGGGAAACACTGCAATCCTCACCACCGCTAACTTAGGAGTAATAATTAGCCATCTTCTCATCCCAACTCAAGCAAACCCCCCTCTACTAATACGACCCTTTCCATCCATCATATTGTGGTCCCTTTCCACAATACTACACTCACCGTAGTCCTACATGAGGGGTCTGCCCAACGGCTCCATTACCCCAAAGGCACCTATTCAAACCAGCCTCTCTTCTCCACTACGGAGGTTTCTGTTCCTATTAATACCAGTCCCTATCCCTCACACAACTCAACTACACTAATGAGCTCCTGAACATGCATCAGCCTCTGGTGCATCCTTCTCTCCATCCTTTTACTAGTCAGGCTTCCTCATGGATGTTCTGAAGGACCTCTGCGTTCTTCTCCTCTAATACAGTTCCATATGTCTGCCTCTTCCCAGCCATCTCTAGTGTTGTAGTCCATCTCTATCTTGAACATCCACCTCTGGCTGTGTCAACGCTAGCCAACTCCAAACCATTTCTCCTACTACTGTACTGTGGCGATCTGCTCTAATCTCCTCACCAGTGACAATATAACACTCTCTCACTTCCCCCACAGTCATGGTGGATTGCACTCTAAACTTTACCACACCCCCAGTCCCATACAGCTTCAACATTCTAGTAGAATCGGATGACTAATATCCTCAGTGTAGTCTATCCTCATCAATATTGTCTTCTTGTGTAAGCATTTCCCTCACACTCTGCTTCTAGGGGCAGTGTCCTGTCTAGCCTGTACCTCATATCTGTGCCTTCAACAACAACTGAAATATCTGATTGTCTATTACAGCTAGTCAGAGTACACCAGAAACCACCACAGCAAGTCCCCAGAATAACACAGGGTCCACAGCAGCTACAACGGGTGGTCAGAATGCCACAGCAGCCACCACAGCAAGTCCCCAGAATAACACAGGGTCCACAGCAGCTACAACGGGTGGTCAGAATGCCACAGCAGCCACCACAGCAAGTCCCCAGAATAACACAGGGTCCACAGCAGCTACAACGGTGGTCAGAATGCCACAGCAGCCACCACAGCAAGTCCCCAGAATAACACAGGGTCCACAGCAGCTACAACGGGTGGTCAGAATGCCACAGCAGCCACCACAGCAAGTCCCCAGAATAACACAGGGTCCACAGCAGCTACAACGGGTGGTCAGAATGCCACAGCAGCAAGTCCCCAGAATAACACAGGGTTCCACAGCAGCTACAACGGGTGGTCAGAATGCCACAGCAGCCAGCACAGCAAGTCCCCAGAATAACACAGGGTCCACAGCAGCTACAACGGGTGGTCAGAATGCCACAGCAGCCAGCACAGCAAGTCCCCAGAATAACACAGGGTCCACAGCAGCTACAACGGTGTGGCAGAATGCCACAGCCAGCACCACAGCAAGTCCCCAGAATAACACAGGGTCCACAGATGCTACAACGGGTGGTCAGAATGCCACAGCAGCCACCACAAGTCCCCAGAATAACACTACATCTACTCAAGTAGTAACCACCACAAGTCCCCCAATCACTTTCATCTATATGCAGCTGCATATTACTAATGAGGACTACGCTACATCTCTGAATGATGCCACGTCTGCATATTATAAGAAGTTGGAAACACAAGTCCAGCAACTGGTGAGTGGTGCCACGTCCTCCGTGCTCGGTTACAGCTGCAGGACACTAATCCACGTTTCCAATACTATTCTATTCTTATTCTTTGCAGTACAATGACGTCTACAACTGCTCCACCTGTAGCACAAACACCACATACCGCGGTGTCACCATCCTGTCATTCAGGTGAGTCCAGGCCCTAGGTACACCTCACCTAGACACGTGCAGAGCAATTAGTGGCGCCTTAGACATGGCAGCAGATACGCTGAATCTTTATAACCAGCGTCCAGGTTAATGATTGCAAAAGAACAGTGGCCACGTTCCTGGCCACGTGTCATCCTCCAACATGCTCATGGCATCCAGCCGTGGAGCATCAGAGAACCGTTATGGCAACAATGAGGGCCTCTGTGCTTTTGCAGTCTATGACGGATACTTAGGATAATTATCAGCTGTAAATGGTATTAGGCGGGCTCAGTGGTCATTCATTCAGGAAACAGCAACTAGCTGCTGAGGCTGTTAGGTTATGTTGGCACTTGTAGTTCTACAACAGCTAGAGGAGCCCAGTCTCTAGCTGTACACTAGAAGTATGACACAAAAGCGTATTCACGCACAATCTTCCTACAGTGCCGGATCCGTGGTCACCAATACTAAAGCGGAGTTTGCTGGACCTCAGACACCAGCCACTGTGCAGAGCATCATGGAGAAGAGTTTGCAGAGCAACAGCAACACCATCAATGGACTAACCATATCTAGTGTCCAAGGTGAGGGTGCGGCCGGTATCTAGTGTCCAAGGTGAGGGTGCGGCCGGTATCTAGGGCCCAAGCGCAGGGGGCGGCCGCTGTCTAGGGCCCAAGCGCAGGGGGCGGCCGCTGTCTAGGGCCCAAGCGCAGGGGGCGGCCGGTGTCTAGGGCCCAAGCGCAGGGGGCGGCCGCTGTCTAGGGCACAAGCGCAGGGGGCGGCCGCTGTCTAGGGCACAAGCGCAGGGGTGCGGCCGGTGTCTAGGGCACAAGCGCAGGGGTGCGGCCGGTGTCTAGGGCACAAGCGCAGGGGTGCGGCCGGTGTCTAGGGCACAAGCGCAGGGGTGCGGCCGGTGTCTAGGGCACAAGCGCAGGGGGCGGCCGGTGTCTAGGGCACAAGCGCAGGGGGCGGCCGGTGTCTAGGGCACAAGCGCAGGGGGCGGCCGGTGTCTAGGGCACAAGCGCAGGGGGCGGCCGGTGTCTAGGGCACAAGCGCAGGGGGCGGCCGGTGTCTAGGGCACAAGCGCAGGGGGCGGCCGGTGTCTAGGGCACAAGCGCAGGGGGCGGCCGGTGTCTAGGGCACAAGGCGGCCGGTGTCTAGGGCACAAGGCGGCCGGTGTCTAGGGCACAAGGCGGCCGGTGTCTAGGGCACAAGGCGGCCGGTGTCTAGGGCACAAGCGCAGGGGGCGGCCGGTGTCTAGGGCACAAGCGCAGGGGGCGGCCGGTGTCTAGGGCACAAGCGCAGGGGGCGGCCGGTGTCTAGGGCACAAGCGCAGGGGGCGGCCGGTGTCTAGGGCACAAGCGCAGGGGGCGGCCGGTGTCTAGGGCACAAGCGCAGGGGGCGGCCGGTGTCTAGGGCACAAGCGCAGGGGGCGGCCGGTGTCTAGGGCACAAGCGCAGGGGGCGGCCGGTGTCTAGGGCACAAGCGCAGGGGGCGGCCGGTGTCTAGGGCACAAGGCGGCCGGTGTCTAGGGCACAAGCGCAGGGGGCGGCCGGTGTCTAGGGCACAAGCGCAGGGGGCGGCCGCTGTCTAGGGCACAAGCGCAGGGGGCGGCCGGTGTCTAGGGCACAAGCGCAGGGGGCGGCCGGTGTCTAGGGCACAAGCGCAGGGGGCGGCTGGTGTCTAGGGCACAAGCGCAGGGGGCGGCCGGTGTCTAGGGCACAAGCGCAGGGGGCGGCCGGTGTCTAGGGCACAAGCGCAGGGGGCGGCCGGTATCTAGGTAACAAGCGCAGGGGGCGGCCGGTATCTAGGGCACAAGCGCAGGGGGCGGCCGGTATCTAGGGCACAAGCGCAGGGGGCGGCCGGTATCTAGGGCACAAGCGCAGGGGGCTACCGGTATCTAGGGTCCAAGCGCCGGGCTGGTTACTCCCTCTACAACATCTTGTCTTGTTCCATATTTCAGCCTCAGACTCACAGATCACGCTCAGCACCAATACAGGGTCCGTGCCAGGCTGGGGCATCGCGCTGCTTGTTCTGGTGTCCATTACCCTTCTGTTTGCCATCATCTTCATCATTGTCATGGTATGGTCAGCTGTATTCTCTCAGACTATATATGGTGTACTGTTCTCCTATAGCTGGGCACAGTGGTAATTACACTCCTAATTTATCAACCCCCCTCCTCAGGCCGTCATGCTATGTCGCAGAAGAAGCAGCGGGCACATGGATGTTTTCGCGAGTCGTGGATCGTACCACTCTATGAACGACTACACATCCTACCAAACCCATGGACGCTATATTGCTCAAAACAAAAATGAGGTAAGCGTCCGGCCCTCACCAAATTCTGTGTCTGTGTGTATATATATAGTAAAGACAACTGCTGATAAAAACAATGTCATTATGTTTAATCACAGGAGAGCGAGGGGGGAGCAAGGCCGGGGAGGAGGGTCAGGAGAGCGAGGGGGGAGCAAGGCCAGGAGGAGGGTCAGGAGAGCGAGGGGGGAGCAAAGCCGGGAGGAGGGTCAGGAGAGCGAGGGGGGAGCAAGGCCGGGAGGAGGGTCAGGAGAGCGAGGGGGAGCAAGGCCGGGAGGAGGGTCAGGAGAGCGAGGGGGGAGCAAGGCCGGGAGGAGGGTCAGGAGAGCGAGGGGGGAGCAAGGCCGGGAGGAGGGTCAGGAGAGCGAGGGGGGAGCAAGGCCGGGAGGAGGGTCAGGAGAGCAAGGCCGGGAGGAGGGTCAGGAGAGCGAGGAGGGAGCAAGGCCGGGAGGAGGGTCAGGAGAGAGAGGGGGGAGCAAGGCCGGGAGGAGGGTCAGGAGAGAGAGAGGGGGGAGCAAGGCCGGGAAGAGGGTCAGGAGAGAGAGAGGGGGGAGCAAGGCCGGGAAGAGGGTCAGGAGAGAGAGGGGGGAGCAAGGCCTGGAGGAGGGTCAGGAGAGCGAGGGGGGAGCAAGGCCAGGAGGAGGGTCAGGAGAGGAGAGCACGGCCGGGAGGAGGGTCAGGAGAGTGAGAGGGGGGGAGGAGCAAGGCCGGGAGGAGGGTCAGGAGAGCGAGGGGGGAGCAAGGCCGGGAGGAGGGTCAGGAGAGCGAGGGGGGAGCAAGGCCGGGAGGAGGGTCAGGAGAGCGAGGGGGAGCAAGGCCGGGAGGAGGGTCAGGAGAGCGAGGGGGGAGCAAGGCCGGGAGGAGGGTCAGGAGAGCAAGGCCGGGAGGAGGGTCAGGAGAGCGAGGAGGGAGCAAGGCCGGGAGGAGGGTCAGGAGAGAGAGGGGGGAGCAAGGCCGGGAGGAGGGTCAGGAGAGAGAGGGGGAAGCAAGGCCGGGAGGAGGGTCAGGAGAGAGAGGGGGGAGCAAGGCCTGGAGGAGGGTCAGGAGAGCGAGGGGGGAGCAAGGCCAGGAGGAGGGTCAGGAGAGGAGAGCACGGCGGGAGGAGGGTCAGGAGAGTGAGAGGAGGGGGGGGGGGAGCAAGGCCGGGAAGAGGGTCAGGAAAGTGACGTCGGGAGGAGGGTCAGGAGAGCGAGGGGGGAGCAAGGCTGGGAGGAGGGGTCAGGAGAGCGAGGGGGGAGCAAGGCTGGGAGGAGGGGTCAGGAGAGCGAGGGGGGAGCAAGGCTGGGAGGAGGGGTCAGGAGATTGAGAGGAGGGGGGGGGGGGAAGAGCAAGGCCGGGAGGAGGGTCAGGAGAGCCAGGAGGGAGCAAGACCGGGAGGAGGGTTCAGGAGGGAGCAAGGCCGGGAGGAGGGTCAGGAGAGCCAGGAGGGAGCAAGGCCGGAAGGAGGAGGATCAGGAGAGCCAGGGAGAGGGGGGGCAAGGTTGGGAGGAGGGTCAGGAAAGCGAGGTCGGGAGGAGGGTCAGGAGAGCAAGGCTGGAGGAGGGTCAGGAGAGCGAGGGGGGAGCAAGGCCGGGAGGAGGGTCAGGAGAGCAAGGGCCGGGGAGGAGGGTCAGGAGAGAGAGGAGGGAGCAAGGCCGGGAGGAGGGTCAGGAGAGAGAGGGGGGAGCAAGGCCTGGAGGAGGGTCAGGAGAGCGAGGGGGGAGCAAGGCCAGGAGGAGGGTCAGGAGAGGAGAGCACGGCCGGGAGGAGGGTCAGGAGAGTGAGAGGAGGGGGGACAAGGCCGGAAGAGGGTCAGGAAAGTGATTCCGGGGAGGAGGGTCAGGAGAGGCGGAGGGGGGAGCAAGGCTGGGAGGAGGGGTCAGGAGAGCGAGGGGGGAGCAAGGCTGGGAGGAGGGGTCAGGAGAGCGAGGGGGGAGCAAGGCCGGGAGGAGGGTCAGGAGATTGAGAGGAGGGGGGGGGGGGGGGGGGGGGGGGGGAAGAGCAAGGCCGGGAGGAGGGTCAGGAGAGCCAGGAGGGAGCAAGGCCGGGAGGAGCGTCAGGAGAGCCAGGAGGGAGCAAGGCTGGGAGGAGGGTCAGGAGAGCCAGGAGGGAGCAAGGCCGGGAGGAGGGTCAGGAGGAGCAAGGCGGGGAGGAGGGTCAGGAGAGCCAGGAGGGAGCAAGGCCGGAAGGTGAGGATCAGGAGAGCCAGGGGGGGGGGGGGGGGGGGGGGGCAAGGTTGGGAGGAGGGTCAGGAAAGCGAGGTCGGGAGGAGGGTCAGGAGAGCAAGGCTGGGAGGAGGGTCAGGAGAGCAGGGGGGAGCAAGGCGGGAGAGGGGTCAAGAGAGGGTGTGTGTCAAGGAGCCCTTGCAGTATCCATTCCTCTGACTTCTGTCACCGCACACGATTAATGATTCTGTCCAGTACCAGACATGTCCTGCACAGGTGAGAGGGAGCAGCTATCTGCCCCCATGTCTCCCTCCCCGTATTATGGAGAGCCCTACACACATGGCGGTCGTATCCCCATGTCATGTGTAATGTGTTATAGTATATAGCCTGACTGCCATCACCTGTGCAGCTACACACAGCACCAAGACAGTGTTACACTATTAGTATAAGGTCATATACACAATCCCTACCTCACACCACCACCACACATCCCAGGAGAGACACCATGCTCTGTGCCTGCCTCATAGCTGACTGCCATCACCTGTGCAGCTGCACACAGCGTTACACTATTAGTATAATGTCATATACAGAATCCCTACCTCACACCACCACACATCCCAGGAGGGACACCATGCTCTGTGCCTGCCTCCATAGCCTGACTGCCATCACCTGTGCAGCTGTACACAGCACCCAGACAGTGTTACACTATTAGTATAATGTCATATACACACAATCCCTACTCTCACACCACCACACATCTCAGGAGGGACACCATGCTCTGTGCCTGCCTCATAGCCTGACTGCCATCACCTGTGCAGCCACACAGCACCCAGACAGTGTTACACTATTAGTATAATGTCATATACACACAATCCCTACCTCACATCACCACACATGCCAGGAGGGACACCATGCTCTGTGCCTGCCTCACAGCTGACTGCCATCACCTGTGCACCTACACACAGCACCCCAGACAGTGTTACACTATTAGTATAATGTCATATACACACAATCCCTACCTCACACCAAAACACATCTCAGGAGGGACACCATGCTCTGTGCCTGCCTCACACCACCACACATCCCAGGAGGGACACCATGCTCTGTGCCTGCCTCATAGCCTGACTGCCATCACCTGTGCAGTCACACAGCACCCAGACAGTGTTACACTATTAGTATAATGTCATATACACACAATCCCTACCTCACACCACCACACATCTCAGGAGGGACACCATGCTCTGTGCCTGCCTCATAGCCTGACTGCCATCACCTGTGCAGCCACACAGCACCCAGACAGTGTTACACTATTAGTATAATGTCATATACACACAATCCCTACCTCACATCACCACACATGCCAGGAGGGACACCATGCTCTGTGCCTGCCTCACAGCCTGACTGCATCACCTGTGCACCTACACACAGCACCCAGACAGTGTTACACTATTAGTATAATGTCATATACACACAATCCCTACCTCACACCACCACACATCTCAGGAGGGACACCATGCTCTGTGCCTGCCTCACACCACCACACATCCCAGGAGGGACACCATGCTCTGTGCCTGCCTCATAGCCTGACTGCCATCACCTGTGCAGTCACACAGCACCCAGACAGTGTTACACTATTAGTATAATGTCATATACACACAATCCCTACCTCACATCACCACACATCCCAGGAGGGACACCATGCTCTGTGCCTGCCTCATAGCCTGACTGACATCACCTGTGCAGCACACAGCACCCAGACAGTGTTACACTATTAGTATAATGTCATATACACACAAATCCCACCTCACATCACCACACATGCCAGGAGGGACACCATGCTCTGTGCCTGCCTCACAGCCTGACTGCCATCACCTGTGCAGCTGTACACAGCACCCAGACAGTGTTACACTATTAGTATAATGTCATATACACACAATCCCTACCTCACATCACCACACATGCCAGGAGGGACACCATGCTCTGTGCCTGCCTCATAGCCTGACTGCCATCACCTGTGCACCTACACACAGCACCCAGACCATGTTACACTATTAGTATAATGTCATATACACACAATCCCTACCTCACACCACCAACATCTCAGGAGGGACACCATGCTCTGTGCCTGCCTCACACCACCACACATCCCAGGAGGGACACCATGCTCTGTGCCTGCCTCATAGCCTGACTGCCATCACCTGTGCAGCCACACAGCACCAGACAGTGTTACACTATTAGTATAATGTCATATACACACAATCCCTACCTCACATCACCACACATCCCAGGAGGGACACCATGCTCTGTGCCTGCCTCAAAGCCTGACTGCCATCACCTGTGCACCTACACACAGCACCCAGACAGTGTTACACTATTAGTATAATGTCATTTACACACACAATCCTACCTCACACCACCACACATCCCAGGAGGGACACCATGCTCTGTGCTGCCTCACACCACCACACATCCCAGGAGGGACACCATGCTCTGTGCCTGCCTCATAGCCTGACTGCCATCACCTGTGCAGCTGAACACAGCACACAGACAGTGTTACACTATTAGTATAATGTCATATACACACAATCCCTACCTCACACCACCACACATCCCAGGAGGGACACCATGCTCTGTGCCTGCCTCACAGCCTGACTGCCATCACCTGTGCACCTACACACAGCACCCAGACAGTGTTACACTATTAGTATAATGTCATATACACACAATCCCTACCTCACACCACCACACATCTCAGGAGGACACCATGCTCTGTGCCTGCCTCACATCACCACACATCCCAGGAGGGACACCATGCTCTGTGCCTGGCCTCATAGCCTGACTGCCATCACCTGTGCAGCCACACACAGTGTTACACTATTAGTATAATGTCATATACACACAATCCCTACCTCACACCACCACACATCCCAGGAGGGACACCATGCTCTGTGCCTGCCTCACACCACACATCTCAGGAGGGACACCATGCTCTGTGCCTGCCTCATAGCCTGACTGCCATCACCTGTGCAGCCACACACAGCACCCAGACAGTGTTACACTATTAGTATAAGGTCATATACACAATCCTACCTCACACCACCACACATCCCAGGAGGGACACCATGCTCTGTGCCTGACTGCCATCACCTGTGCAGCCACACACAGCACCAGACAGTGTTACACTATTAGTATAATGTCATATACACAATCCCTACCTCACACCACCACACATCCCAGGAGGGACACCATGCTCTGTGCCTGACTGCCATCACCTGTGCAGCTGCACACAGACAGTGTTACACTATTAGTATAATGTCATATACACAATCCCTACCTCACACCACCACACATCCCAGGAGGGACACCATGCTCTGTGCCTGACTGCTATCACCTGTGCAGCTGCACACAGACAGTGTTACACTATTAGTATAATGTCATATACACAATCCCTACCTCACACCACCACCACACATCCCAGGAGGGACACCATGCTCTGTGCCTGCCATCACCTGTGCAGCCACACACAGCACACAGACAGTGTTACACTATTAGTATAATGTCATATACACAATCCCTACCTCACACCACCACACATGCCAGGAGGGACACCATGCTCTGTGTCTGACTGCTATCACCTGTGCAGCTGCACACAGCACACAGACAGTGTTACACTATTAGTATAATGTCATATACACAATCCCTACCTCACACCACCACACATGCCAGGAGGGACACCATGCTCTGTGCCTGCCTCATAGCCTGACTGCCATCACCTGTGCAGCTGCACACAGCACCCAGACAGTGTTACACTATTAGTATAAGGTCAAATACACACAATCCCTACCTCACATCACCACACATCCCAGGAGGGACACCATGCTCTGTGCCTGCCTCACAGCCTGACTGCTATCACCTGTGCACCTACACACAGCACCCAGACAGTGTTACACTATTAGTATAATGTCATATACACACACAATCCCTACCTCACACCACCACACATCCCAGGAGGGACACCATGCTCTGTGCCTGCCTCACACCACCACACATCCCAGGAGGGACACCATGCTCTGTACCTGCCTCATAGCCTGACTGCCATCACCTGTGCAGCCACACACAGCACACAGACAGTGTTACACTATTAGTATAATGTCATATACACACAATCCCTACCTCACACCACCACACATCCCAGGAGGGACACCATGCTCTGTGCCTGCCTCACAGCCTGACTGCCATCACCTGTGCACCTACACACAGCACCCAGACAGTGTTACACTATTAGTATAATGTCATATACACACAATCCCTACCTCACACCACCACACATCTCAGGAGGGACACCATGCTCTGTGCCTGCCTCACATCACCACACATCCCAGGAGGGACACCATGCTCTGTGCCTGCCTCATAGCCTGACTGCCATCACCTGTGCAGCCACACACAGTGTTACACTATTAGTATAATGTCATATACACACAATCCCTACCTCACACCACCACACATCCCAGGAGGGACACCATGCTCTGTGCCTGCCTCACACCACCACACATCTCAGGAGGGACACCATGCTCTGTGCCTGCCTCATAGCCTGACTGCCATCACCTGTGCAGCCACACACAGCACCCAGACAGTGTTACACTATTAGTATAAGGTCATATACACAATCCCTACCTCACACCACCACACATCCCAGGAGGGACACCATGCTCTGTGCCTGACTGCCATCACCTGTGCAGCCACACACAGCACCCAGACAGTGTTACACTATTAGTATAATGTCATATACACAATCCCTACCTCACACCACCACACATCCCAGGAGGGACACCATGCTCTGTGCCTGACTGCCATCACCTGTGCAGCTGCACACAGCACAAAGACAGTGTTACACTATTAGTATAATGTCATATACACAATCCCTACCTCACACCACCACACATCCCAGGAGGGACACCATGCTCTGTGCCTGACTGCTATCACCTGTGCAGCTGCACACAGCACACAGACAGTGTTACACTATTAGTATAATGTCATATACACAATCCCTACCTCACACCACCACCACACATCCCAGGAGGGACACCATGCTCTGTGCCTGCCTCATAGCCTGACTGCCATCACCTGTGCAGCCACACACAGCACACAGACAGTGTTACACTATTAGTATAATGTCATATACACACAATCCCTACCTCACACCACCACACATCCCAGGAGGGACACCATGCTCTGTGTCTGACTGCTATCACCTGTGCAGCTGCACACAGCACACAGACAGTGTTACACTATTAGTATAATGTCATATACACAATCCCTACCTCACACCACCACACATGCCAGGAGGGACACCATGCTCTGTGCCTGCCTCATAGCCTGACTGCCATCACCTGTGCAGCTGCACACAGCACCCAGACAGTGTTACACTATTAGTATAATTTCATATACACACACACAATCCCTACCTCACACCACCACACATCCCAGGAGGGACACCATGCTCTGTGCCTGCCTCATAGCCTGACTGCCATCACCTGTGCAGCCACACACAGTGTTACACTATTAGTATAATGTCATATACACACAATCCCTACCTCACACCACCACACATCCCAGGAGTGACACCATGCTCTGTGCCTGCCTCACACCACAACACATCTCAGGAGGGACACCATGCTCTGTGCCTGCCTCATAGCCTGACTGACATCACCTGTGCAGCCACACACAGCACCCAGACAGTGTTACACTATTAGTATAAGGTCATATACACAATCCCTACCTCACACCACCACACATCCCAGGAGGGACACCATGCTCTGTGCCTGACTGCCATCACCTGTGCAGCCACACACAGCACCCAGACAGTGTTACACTATTAGTATAATGTCATATACACAATCCCTAACTCACACCACCACACATCCCAGGAGGGACACCATGCTCTGTGCCTGACTGCCATCACCTGTGCAGCTGCACACAGCACACAGACAGTGTTACACTATTAGTATAATGTCATATACACAATCCCTACCTCACATCACAACACATCCCAGGAGGGACACCATGCTCTGTGCCTGACTGCCATCACCTGTGCAGCTGCACACAGACATTGTTACACTATTAGTATAATGTCATATACACAATCCCTACCTCACAACACATCCCAGGAGGGACACCATGCTCTGTGCCTGACTGCCATCACCTGTGCAGCTGCACACAGACAGTGTTACACTATTAGTATAATGTCATATACACAATCCCTACCTCACATCACAACACATCCCAGGAGGGACACCATGCTCTGTGCCTGACTGCCATCACCTGTGCAGCTGCACACAGCACACAGACATCGTTACACTATTAGTATAACGTCATATACACAATCCCTACCTCACACCACCACACATCCCAGGAGGGACACCATGCTCTGTGCCTGCCTCATAGCCTGACTGACATCACCTGTGCAGCCACACACAGCACCCAGACAGTGTTACACTATTAGTATAAGGTCATATACACAATCCCTACCTCACACCACCACACATCCCAGGAGGGACACCATGCTCTGTGCCTGACTGCCATCACCTGTGCAGCCACACACAGCACCCAGACAGTGTTACACTATTAGTATAATGTCATATACACAATCCCTACCTCACATCACAACACATCCCAGGAGGGACACCATGCTCTGTGCCTGACTGCCATCACCTGTGCAGCTGCACACAGCACACAGACATTGTTACACTATTAGTATAATGTCATATACACAATCCCTACCTCACAACACATCCCAGGAGGGACACCATGCTCTGTGCCTGACTGCCATCACCTGTGCAGCTGCACACAGCACACAGACATCGTTACACTATTAGTATAACGTCATATACACAATCCCTACCTCACACCACCACACATCCCAGGAGGGACACCATGCTCTGTGCCTGCCTCATAGCCTGACTGACATCACCTGTGCAGCCACACACAGCACCCAGACAGTGTTACACTATTAGTATAAGGTCATATACACAATCCCTACCTCACACCACCACACATCCCAGGAGGGACACCATGCTCTGTGCCTGACTGCCATCACCTGTGCAGCCACACACAGCACCCAGACAGTGTTACACTATTAGTATAATGTCATATACACAATCCCTACCTCACATCACAACACATCCCAGGAGGGACACCATGCTCTGTGCCTGACTGCCATCACCTGTGCAGCTGCACACAGCACACAGACAGTGTTACACTATTAGTATAATGTCATATACACAATCCCTACCTCACATCACAACACATCCCAGGAGGGACACCATGCTCTGTGCCTGCCTCACAGCCTGACTGCCATCACCTGTGCAGCCACACACAGCACACAGACAGTGTTACACTATTAGTATAACGTCATATACACAATCCCTAACTCACATCACAACACATCCCAGGAGGGACACCATGCTCTGTGCCTGCCTCATAGCCTGACTGCCATCACCTGTGCAGCCACACAGCACACAGACAGTGTTACACTATTAGTATAATGTCGTATACACAATCCATACCTCACACCACCACACATCCCAGGAGGGACACCATGCTCTGTGCCTGACTGCTATCACCTGTGCAGCTGAACACAGCACACAGACAGTGTTACACTATAAGTATAATGTAATATACACAATCCCTACCTCACACCACCACACATCCCAGGAGGGACACCAAGCTCTGTGCCTGGGCTGTCTAATTGCCGTCACCTGTGGTGGAATTCCTTCATTAGAAATGAAATAGGGCAGCACAGGTGAGGCCAATCATGTATTAAGGGGAATGTCCAGGTGCAGAGCATGGTGTATCTCCTGGAATAGGACATGTGGGAAATATGCAAAATCTACACTGTTCTTACCCTGCCTCCCCCGCCGCGTCTAAATTCAGCCGGGAGTTGGGACTGAATCTCCCGCCTGGCTCCTTGAGTGAAATGTCCATTACAAAATGGCCACCTCCTTACAGCAGTCCGTTTGTAAGGATGCTAGAGGAGGCCGCCGCTGCCTCCTCTAGCATCTTAAAAAACGGTCTGCTGTAAGGAGGCGGCCATTTTGTTATGTACATTTGACTCTAAGGAGCCAGGCGCCGGGACGCATATTAGTAGATATGCGGTCCCAACTCCCGGCGATACAGACACGGCGGGGGAGGCAGGGGCACAGTAAGTAGATGGTCGGAGGGCAGTGGCTGGTGCCAGCACCCGGCGCACACGCAGCCCCCACTCCCCCAAGCAGCAGCGGGGGCTGCCTCACGATAGCTACGCCCCTGTAGGTCGACATGGATCTATGTCCACAGGTCATTAGGTCGACACAAGCATTAGGTCGACATGGGGCTAGGTCGACAGTCAAAAGTTGGACATGGGGTTTTTCACAGTTTTTTGACCCGACATGTGCCGACAGGTGGTTTTTTATGCCCTACCATCCACTAGGGCGTGGTGGGAGAATAACACAGTGTGCCCGAAGCATTGCGAGCAAAGGGGATACGGTGCACTTCAAACTGTGTCCATGTCGACTGTGTTGACATTCAGGCAAAAAAACGGTGAAAAACCCCATGTCGACCTTTTGACTGTCGACCTTGCCCATGTCAACCTAATGCTTGTGTTGACATAATGTCCTGTCGACCTTGACCCATGTCGACCTTGACCCATGTCGACCTAGACCCATGTCGACCTTGCTGTCTGTCGACCTACTTGGTGTAGACCTACCAACCTACACCCTATAAACACTGTATACACTAACAGCACCCTGCCCCCGCTCTGCCCTTGGTGTCTTTCCTGTGTCCTGTTCCAGCAGGATAACTGAGCACACAACATGGTAGAGAATAACATTTGCATGCTGGTGTTTGCATAATAAAGGTGGCAGTCATCTGGTGTCACTGTAATACAGCGTAACAGGGGCATTATCCCAGGTGTCTGCTACACACACCTGTACACCCCCGACGCCTCTGCTACACACACCTGTACAACCCGACGCCTCTGCTACGCACACCTGTACACCCCGACGCCTCTGCTACACACACCTGTACACCCCGACGCCTCTGCTACACACACCTGTACTCCCCGACGCCTCTGCTACACACACCTGTACACCCCGACGCCTCTGCTACACACACCTGTACACCCGACGCCTTTACTACACACACCAGTACACCCCCGAACGACGCCTCTGCTACACACACCTGTACACCCCGACGCCTCTGCCACACACCAGTACACCCCCGACCGACGCCTCTGCTACACACACCTGTACACCCCGATGCCTCTGCTACACACACCTGTACACCCCGACGCCTCTACTACACACCTGTACACCCCCGACCGACGCCTCTGCTACACACACCTGTACACCCCGACGCCTCTGCTACACACACCTGTACACCCCGACGTCTCTGCTACACAAACCTGTACTCCCCGACGCCTCTGCTACACACACCTGTACACCCCGACGCCTCTGTTACACACACCTGTACACCCCGACGCCTCTACTACACACACCTGTACACCCTGACGCCTCTGATACACACACCTGTACACCCCCGACCGACGCCTCTGTTACACACACCTGTACACCCCGACGCCTCTGCTACACACACCTGTACACCCCAACGCCTCTGCTACACACACCTGTACACCCCCGACGACGCCTCTGCTACACACACCTGTACACCCCGATGCCTCTGCTATGCACACCTGTACACCCTGACTCCTCTGCTACACACACCTGTACACCCCCGACGACGCCTCTGCTACACACACCTGTACACCCCGATGCCTCTGCTACACACACCTGTACACCCGACGCCTCTGCTACACACACCTGTACACCCCGACGCCTCTGCTACACACACCTGTACACCCCGACGCCTCTGCTACACACACCTGTACACCCCCGATGCAGAGACCTGCAGGTAATGTGACCTACAGGAATTACTGCTGCACCTGGGTTATACATTAATGTCCCCAGAGGCAGCAAACATTCCATGACTGTGACACTGGCAGGTAGCGGGCACGTACCCATTCCTCAGTAATCATGTCAGGCAGGTTGTGAAAGCAGCAGGTATAAGCACGTTGCTGCAGAGAGAAGCGCTGTCACCCTGACCCACGTCCTGCAGGGAATGAGCACCACAGCAGTTACTGTGTATGGCACCCCCAATAATGCGGGAGCCTGCACACACCCCCCCCCCCCCCCCCCCCCCGTAAAGCGGAGCAAGCATCCCCTGGAATGTGGAGGGGAATGTTTCCAGCCGCTGCGCATCTGTCAGATTGGGGGACTCCCAACTGCCCCCCCGGCCGCGGGGAGGGATGCGGAACTTCCCCATAACCCGGGACGTTCCTGCGTTTAGCGGGACAGTTGGGAGGTATGACCCCTGTAATGCAGAGCAAACACCCCCCTGTAATGCGGAGCCTGCACCCCCCAGTAATGCGGAGCAACCAACCCCTTGTAGACACCGCGCAGTTGGCACCTGTGGATGGTATACACCGCGCAGTTGGCACCTGTGAATGGTATACACCGCGCAGTTGGCACCTGTGGATGGTATACACCGCGCAGTTGGCACCTGTGGATGGTATACACCGCGCAGTTGGCACTTGTGGATGGTATACACACGGCGCAGGCAGCACCTGGGGATGGTATACACCTCACAGGCGGATGGAATACTTTGCGTAGGCGGGATCTGGGGATGGTATACACCGCGCAGGCGGATGGTATACACTGCGTAGGCGGGATCTGGGATGGTATACACCGCGCAGGCGGCACCTGTGGATGGTATACACTGCGTACCTGTACCTGTACACCCCGACGCCTCTGCTACACACACCTGTACACCCCCCGACGCCTCTGCTACACACACCTGTACACCCCGACGCCTCTGCTACAAACACCTGTACACCCCGATTCCTCTGCTACACACACCTGTACACCCCCGACCGACGCCTCTGCTACACACTCCTGTACACCCCAACGCCTCTGCTACACACACCTGTACACCCCTAGGCGGGATCTGGGGATGGTATACACCGCGCAGGCGGCACCTGTGGATGGTATACACTGCGCAGGCGGCACCTGTGGATGGTATACACCGTGTTACCGGTGGAATGTCAGCTATTTGTCTCAGTCAGTCCTGTAAGCCGATACCAGATTCTCGGCCTGGTTCTGTGTGTTCCTCCTTGTCAGTGGAGTGGCACATACTCACAGGGGTCTCCAGCATTAACTCTTTCTTTCTCTCCTCAGCCATCAGGGAACGGAACCAAGAACCAGTACTCCTACAGCAACCAGGGCCTGGAGACCAACGACTTATAGTCCTCTATCTCCAATATGGACATTATTACACGGCCAATCAGAGGCCGCCCTGCACCTTCTGGGGTACGCCGGGCCTTTATGCCCATCTCATGGACCTGCTGTATGGATACATAGACACAACTCGCTGATTTACCGCTGATTGGGAGGACGGCGACCAACCGTATATCCAGACTTATCTATGTGCTTCATATGTGGAATAACCCAGCTACTGCCTTCAGGCTGAAATACGTCACCCTCCAGCACCTGCGCTGTCCTAGGACACATCCATCCTGCGCTGTTATATCCATAGGACGAGCGTGGAGTCATTATAGCATGGTCAGAGGCCTGCAGGAATGTCGGAGCTTGGTGCGGGCCCTGGGGCACTAATCTGCCCGCTGAGCTGTCAACCACTGGGTGAGCGGGCAATGTGAATGCTTTCTGTGATGACAGTAAACATGACCCGCCCTGAGACATGCCAGGACTCGTCAGCGTACCTGCAGCATCCATCCCACACCAATGTGTGCAAGATAAAGCCTACCATTTATAATGGCACCGCATCACAACATGGCGGAAACCTGTACCCCCCCCCACACACACACATACACACAGCACCATAAGTGCAGCCTAGAATAATGCACAGAGGGCACCGCCCTGACTGCCCACACTACAACCATCGCCTGCCGTCCTAAGATTATTCAGTGCCCGTAAATATTTTCTACCTAAAATCTCTGTCTTAGGAATCAAAGACATTGCGGTGAGGATCAGGAGAATCCTGAGTTCACGGGAGCATGAATGACCCTCACCATCCCCCTATATGTGTGGCAGATTACCCACGCTGCACTGCTGCAGATGCCAAAGATACGTATTTATTTGCTTCCTTACAATGCACTCCAGGCAGGCGTCCATTCCTGATCCCGTTATGTGTATACTGAGACTGCACAAGGCCGCAGACCGCAGGGAAATATACCGGAGTCAGCAATTATTACTGATCCCACCATGTGTGTACTGAGACTGCACAAGGCCGCAGACCGAGGTGAAATACACTGGGGGTAATCGCCCATTCCTGATCCCACTATGTGTGTACTGAGACTGCACAAGGCCGCAGACCGAGGTGGAATACAATGAGGTCATCGGCCATTCCTGATCCCACCATGTGTGTACTGAGACTGCACAAGGCCGCAGACCGAGGTGGAATACAATGAGGTCATCGGCCATTCCTGATCCCACCATGTGTGTACTGAGACTGCACAAGGCCGCAGAATGAGGTGGATACACTTGGGGTCATCGCCCATTCCTGATCCCACTATGTGTCTACTGAGACTGCTCAAGGCCGCAGACCGAGGTGGAATACACTGAGGTCATCGGCCATTCCTGATCCCACCATGTGTGTGCTGAGACTGCACAAGGTTGCAGACCGCAGGGAAATATACCGGAGTCAGCGATTATTACTGATCCCACCATGTGTGTACTGAGACTGCACAAGGCCGCAGACTGAGGTGGAATACACTGAGGTCATCGGCCATCCCTGATCCCACCATGTGTGTGCTAAGACTGCACAAGGCCGCAGACCGCAGGGATATATGCTGGAGTCAGCGATTATTACTGATCCCACCATGTGTGTGCTGAGACTGCACAAGGCCGCAGACCGCAGGGATATATGTTGGAGTCAGTGATTATTACTGAAAAGATAGAAACACCAGCTGCAACATCAGAGCGTACAATCTGATTGTTACAGCTTCCTGCGACTACACTGACAGGTCAGACATGACGGTGCATCTATCCCGCATGTAGTTACATACGGAGTCGTGGAACCAGCGCTGCCACCTATTTATATACCTTTGATATGTGTACAATTATGATTTGATATATGGTAATGACTGTTATACAATAAAGGGACATGTGACCAGCGTGTGACCTTATATACTATCTGGTACATCCATAGTTCCTGCCTGCTGCTCCTCACCACAGTCCTTGGCTAACAGTGTAAATACTGTTGGATTGTCCAGCCACCACCGTCATAGTGACAACTCGCCTGCTCTCTGTGGCGCTGCTGCTGGGGGGGGGGGCACACTATGGAGGACACGGTGACATTATATAGAACATAGGGACACCTCACCTGCTCTCTGTGGCCCCTGCGCTGCTGCTGGGGGGGGGGGCACACTATGGAGGACACGGTGACATTATATAGAACATAGGGACACCTCACCTGCTCTCTGTGGCCCCTGCACTGCTCTTGGGGGGGGGGCACACTATGGAGGACACGGTGACATTATATAGAACATAGGGACACGTCACCTGTTCTCTGTGGCCCTGCGCTGCTGCTGGGGGCACACTATGGAGGACACCGTGACATTATATAGAACATAGGGACACCTCACCTGCTCTCTGTGGCCCTGTGCTGCTGCTGGGAGGGCACAATATGGCGGACACAGTGACATTATATAGAACATAGGGACACGTCACCTGCTCTCTGTGGCCCTGCGCTGCTGCTGGGGGGGGGGTACACTCTGGAGGACACAGTGGCATTATATAGAACATAGGGACATCTCACCTGCTCTCTGTGGCCCTGTGCTGCTGCTGGGGGGGGGGGGTACACTCTGGAGGACACAGTGACATTATATAGAACATAGGGACACGTCACCTGCTCTCTGTGGCCCTGTGCTGCTGCTGGGGGGGGGTACACGATGGAGGACACAGTGACATTATATAGAACATAGGGACACGTCACCTGCTCTCTGTGGCCCTGTGCTGGGGGGGGGGTACACGATGGAGGACACAGTGACATTATATAGAACATAGGGACACCTCACCTGCTCTCTGTGGCCCTGTGCTGCTGGGGGGGGGGGGGTACACGATGGAGGACACAGTGACATTATATAGAACATAGGGACACCTCACCTGCTCTCTGTGGCCCTGTGCTGCTGGGGGGGGGGGGGTACACTATGGAGGACACTGTGACATTATATAGAACATAGGGACACGTCACCTGCTCTCTGTGGCCCTGTGCTGCTGCTGGGGGGGGGGGTACACTATGGAGGACACAGTGACATTATATAGAACATAGGGACACATCACCTGCTCTCTGTGGCCCTGTGTTGCTGCTGCTGGGGGGGGGTACACTATGGAGGACACTGTGACATTATATAGGACATAGGGACACGTCACCTGCTCTCTGTGGCCCTGCGCTGCTGCTGGGGGGGGGAACACTATGGAGGACACAGTGACATTATATAGAACACAGGGACACGTCACCTGCTCTCTGTGGCCCTGTGTTGCTGCTGCTGGGGGGGGGGGGTACACTATGGAGGACACTGTGACATTATATAGGACATAGGGACACGTCACCTGCTCTCTGTGGCCCCTGCGCTGCTGCTGGGGGGGGAGGGTACACTATGGAGGACACAGTGACATTATATAGAACATAGGGACACCTCACCTGCTCTCTGTGGCCCTGTGCTGCTGCTGGGGGGGGGGGGGGTTACACTATGGAGGACACAGTGACATTATATAGAACATAGGGACACGTCACCTGCTCTCTGTGGCCCTGTGTTGCTCCTGGGGGGAGGGTACACTATGGAGGACACAGTGACATTATATAGAACATAGGGACACCTCACCTGCTCTCTGTGGCCCTGTGCTGCTGCTGGGAGGGCACAATATGGCGGACACAGTGACATTATATAGAACATAGGGACACCTCACCTGCTCTCTGTGGCCCTGTGCTGCTGCTGGGGGGGTACACTATGGAGGACACTGTGACATTATATAGAACATAGGGACACCTCACCTGCTCTCTGTGGCCCTGTGCTGCTGCTGGGGGGGGGTACACTATGGAGGACACAGTGACATTATATAGAACATAGGGACACCTCACCTGCTCTCTGTGGCCCTGTGCTGCTGCTGCTGGGAGGGCACAATATGGCAGACACAGTGACATTATATAGAACATAGGGACACGTCACCTGCTCTCTGTGGCCCTGCGCTGCTGCTGGGGGGGGGGTACACTCTGGAGGACACAGTGACATTATATAGAACATAGGGACACGTCACCTGCTCTCTGTGGCCCTGTGCTGCTGCTGGGGGGGGGGGGGGGGTACACGATGGAGTACAGTGACATTATATAGAACATAGGGACACGTCACCTGCTCTCTGTGGCCCTGTGCTGCTGCTGGGGGGGGGGGGGGGTACACGATGGAGGACACAGTGATATTATATAGAACATAGGGACACCTCACCTGCTCTCTGTGGCCCTGTGCTGCTGGGGGGGGGGGGGGGGGGTACACTATGGAGGACACTGTGACATTATATAGAACATAGGGACACCTCACCTGCTCTCTGTGGCCCTGTGCTGCTGCTGTGGGGGGGGGGGTTACACTATGGAGGACACAGTGACATTATGTAGAACATAGGGACACGTCACCTGCTCTCTGTGGCCCTGTGTTGCTCCTGGGGGGAGGGGGGTACACTATGGAGGACACAGTGACATTATATAGAACATAGGGACACGTCACCTGCTCTCTGTGGCCCTGTGTTGCTGCTACTGGGGGGGGGGGGGGGGGTACACTATGGAGGACACTGTGACATTATATAGAACATAGGGACACGTCACCTGCTCTCTGTGGCCCTGTGTTGCTGCTGCTGGGGGGGGGTACACTATGGAGGACACTGTGACATTATATAGGACATAGGGACACGTCACCTGCTCTCTGTGGCCCTGCGCTGCTGCTGGGGGGGTACACTATGGAGGACACAGTGACATTATATAGAACATAGGGACACGTCACCTGCTCTCTGTGGCTCTGTGGCCCTGTGTTGCTGCTGCTGGGGGGGGGGTACACTATGGAGGGCACTGTGACATTATATAGGACATAGGGACACGTCACCTGCTCTCTTTGGCCCCTGCGCTGCTGCTGGGGGGGGGTACACAGTACACAGGGGGAGGACACAGTGACATTATATAGAACATAGGGACACCTCACCTGCTCTCTGTGGCCCTGTGCTGCTGCTGCTGGGGGGGGGGTACACTATGGAGGACACAGTGACATTATATAGAACATAGGGACACCTCACCTGCTCTCTGTGGCCCTGTGCTGCTGCTGGGGGGGGGTACACTATGGAGGACACAGTGACATTATATAGAACATAGGGACACCTCGCCTGCTCTCTGTGGCCCTGTGCTGCTGCTGGGGGGGGGGATGGGGTACACTATGGAGGACACAGTGACATTATATAGAACATAGGGACACGTCACCTGCTCTCTGTGGCCCTGTGCTGCTGCTGGGGGGGGGTACACTATGGAGGACACAGTGACATTATATAGAACATAGGGACACCTCACCTGCTCTCTGTGGCCCTGCGCTGCTGCTGGGGGGAGGGGGGTACACTATGGAGGACACAGTGACATTATATAGAACATAGGGACACCTCACCTGCTCTCTGTGGCCCTGCGCTGCTGCTGGGGGGGGGGGTACACTATGGAGGACACAGTGACATTATATAGAACATAGGGGCACCTCACCTGCTCTCTGTGGCCCCTGCGCTGCTGCTGGGGGGTACACTATGGAGGACACAGTGACATTATATAGAACATAGGGACACCTCACCTGCTCTCTGTGGCCCCTGCGCTGCTGCTGGAAGAGAGGCAGTCACAGTAAAGTACTGCCTGCTCCCGTCCTCCTCCCACAGCCCAGCACAGAGGCGCCGCAGCTGCAGTTCCAGGCAGGCCGAAGCCACATTCAGAGCAGCAGCAGCACAGCCCTGGCACCATTACTATTTTGTTACTGCTGGCGAGCCAATCGGAGTTTGCAGAACGTCTGCTGTTAAGGTCCCTCCTGATTGTCTGCCAGTGCCAGTCCGCAGAAGACTCCTGTCTCTTCCGTGGATGCCTGGTTACAACAGGGCCCCCCCCCCGATGGTGGCCCTTGGTTAGGGTTAGGCTGTGGGGGAGCAGGGGTTAGGGTTAGGCTGTGGGGGGGAGAGTAGTGGTTAAGGGGCGGGTATTAGATAAGGCTGCCAGGGGAGGGCAGGGTTTAGGCTGCGGGGGGCAGGGGTTCTGGGGTGGGGGTTAGGGTTAGGCTGTGTGGGGGGGGGGGGCAGGGGTTAGGATTAGGTTGTGGGGGGAAGGTAGTGGTTAGGGAGCGGGGATTAGGCTGCGCGGGGGGGGGGTGGGGGTTAGGTTGCGGGGTTATGGGGTAGGGCAGTGGTTCCCAAACTGTGTGCCGTGGCTCCCTGGGGTGCCTCGGGACACATGCAGGGGTGCCCTGGGTTGGTAGTCCAGGACCAACTAAAATTATTAATGGTTAATTATTTATGAGCAAAAGCAATGCTGGTGACTGCCATTAATAAAATGTGTACAAACAGAAGCAAATCCTGTCTTTTACCACATACCTGACCCAAAGAATCACATATAAACCCAATCTAATAAATTTATTTTTGGCCTAGGGGTGCCGTGAAAATTTTTTGATACTCTAGGGTGCCGTGATTCAAAAAAGATTGGGAACCCCTGGGGTAGGGGATAGGGTTAGTTTGCGGGGATGGGGGGTTAGGGTTGGACTGCGGGGTGGTTTAGCTGTGGGGGGGGGGGGGCAGGGGTTATGGGGCAAGGGTTAGGCTATGGGTGGCAGGGGTTATGGGGCGGAGATTAGAGGTAGGCTGTGGGGTGGGGTGGTTAGGCTGCAATGATTAGGGTTAAACTGCGGGGGGGGGGGTTAGGGTTAGGCTGTGGAAGTTAGTGTTATGCTGCAGGAGGCAGGTTTAGGATTAGGCGGTGCGGGTTAGGCTACGGGGGGTTAGGGTTATGTTGTGGGGGGCAGGGGTTAAGATTAGGCTGTGGGGGAAAGGGTTAGGCTGCCGGGTTAGGCTATGGGGGGCTGCTGGGGGGGGCAGGGGTTAGGGGGCAGGGGGTTAGAATTAGGCTGCAGGGTGGTTGGGGGACAGGGATTAGGTATAAACTGTGCAGGGGGGACTATTTAAAAACCGGACCGGACTTCACCCCGGACTGCCGGACAGGACATCAAAATCTGCAGTCCGGAGCGTGTAGGGTCCGGTCCGGGGGGTGTCCTGTCCAGGGGTGTCTTGTCCGGCGGGGGTCCCTGTGATAGCTATCACCAGGGACATGGGGGAGGGGAGATTACAGCCTCCCCCTGTGGTCCGGACCGTCCGGTTTTTGCTACATGCCCGGATCATACAGGGAGACTTTATTCTACCCCCCCTCCTCTACCTGGTGACAGGTGTGACAGGCAGCCCCCCCGGACAGGACACCCCCGGACAGGACACCCCCGGACAGGACACCCCCCGGACCGGAGGCTACAAGCTACAAAATGCAGAGTTTGATTTCCGGTCCGGAGGTTTTGTGTTGGTCCGGTTTTCACCCATACCCTGTGCAGGGTTAGGCTACATGGAGCAGGGGATATGGTTAGACTGTGAGGATTAGGGTTAGTCTGTACTTGGGGCAGGGGTTAGGGTTAGGCTGTGCGGGGGGGGGCAGGGGGTTAGGGTTAGGCTGTGGGGATTAGGGTTAGGCTGTGGGGGGGGCAGGGGTTAGGGTTAGGCTGTGGAGATTAGGGTTAGTCTGTACTTGGGGCAGGGGTTAGGGTTAGGCTGTGGGGATTAGGGTTAGGCTGTGCGGGGGGCAGGAGCTAGGGTTAGGCTGTGGGGATTAGGTTTAGGCTGTGGGGATTAGGTTTAGGCTGTGGGGATTAGGGTTAGGCTGTGTGGGGGGCAGGGGTTAGTGTTAGGCTACAGAGGGGGTGGGGGCAGGGATTAGGGTTAGGATGTGCAGGGGTTAGGGTTAGGCTGTGGGGATTAGGGTTAGGCTGTGCGGGGGGGCAGGGGTTAGGGTTAGGCAGTGGGGATTAGGGTTAGGCTGTGTGGGGGGCAGGGATTAGGGTTAAACTGTGTGGGGGGGCAGGGATTAGGGTTAGGCTGTGTGGGGGCAGGGGTTAGGGTTAGGCTGCAGAGGGGGTTGGGGGCAGAGATTAGGGTTAGGCTGCAGGAGGGGGCGGGGCATGCGCACAGCGTCTATTCTCGTATGAAAATGAGGTTGCGGCTAATTAGCATAAGCCGCGCCCTCATTTGCATACGCCCCGCCCCTTTTCGGGCGCTCGTCCCTATTTCCTCGGATCAAAAGTTGGGAGGTATGGCAACCCGATGCTGGCCGCATATG